>NW_006207036.1:511166-598690 GCF_000334495.1 Tupaia belangeri chinensis
CCCTACATTCCCTTTCTATACAGTGTATTAACAAGAACCTGACAGCTCTCTCTTGAATTCCACATATAATTCTATTTGGTTAATAAATAAGCACATCATTTACTAAGATATTTGAAGATAGGCAAGATTCTAATTTCAAATGGAAGAAGATGCATTAGTTTTGGACTTAGGTATTTTGAGTAAACGGTGTGTTTTACTATTAAGAGAATGTAATTAATCAATTGGAAATTCATTTTGACTTTGGTTAAGGTGTTACAGCTAGAGGAACATAATTTCAGGTACCACTAAAAAATAATAATTCATGTAACTTTCTTTGTGTGTTGTTCAGAAACAGGAAATTGTAATAGGTGGATTGTAGCAGTAAAGAAAGAACAAAATAATTCTGTTTAGGGCTTATGTCCTGAATTCATCAACCAACACATCTTTTATTTTTTTGCTGTGTCTTTTGGGTATAAACCAAAATTTTAGAATATAATTTTAGAATATACCTCATTATTTGTAGAGGTATATATTGTAGAACAGTGATTTCCTTGTGTCTCATCAATCATAGAAAAAAATCATTTTAATAGGAAAAATGTCTTTTTTTTTCCAGAATGATAATTATGGACATTCGCTTCTATTACTTTCAATAAAAACCCTGTCTAGCCAGCAGGTGGTGTGGTGCTTAAGGTGCTGGATCCCACATGGCCAGCTCTGCAGTCTGAGTCCAGAAATTGACAGATTGAAAACCATGCTGGGCCTGTGTGCATGTGTACCCCAAATATCAAGAGGAAAATGGAGACATGGGGATTGTGGCCTGGCCTGGTCATCTCCTCTCAGTGGAGGGGCAGAGGGATGTGATTTCTCCCTCTCCCTCTCTGCTCATCTCTCTTCTGCTAATGTATATACCCTATTGCAAACAAGCCAACAAAAAACAAAAACCCTGGCATTAATGGAGGACCACTGTGGAGACTTTTCAGACTTGTAAATGTTGTACTATACTGGTACAGTAAACTGCTGAAATAAGAAGGTCCAGAGGCATAAGGCCAAGTGTGCACTTATTTGGTGATTAATTGTCATACTTATAATGAGGTAAAAATACTTGATAAAAGCTGATTATTGTTTGTATAGTAACCAAAAATATTTAGCCTTTGGTGTACTTTCACGTGATTTCAGTTTTCTGAATAAGAGAGTAGAAACGGTGAGGGGGAAGTCATAGCACCTTGATCACAGTGTCTTCTAGAAGTACTTTTTAAGTGAGTTTGTGGGGAACCCAATAGTCAGCATGAGGAGTTTGCAGTGCATGGCGCATCTAGGTACAGCTTTTACCTGTCAGCTTTTACGCAGAACAGCTGTATATTTTAATAATCAGTCTGGGAATTTAATGGAGAAAATTTGACCCATGTAACACCCATTATTTTCTTTTTTACGTACAATTAAAAAATATTTTATTTACACATAGTCACTGCACATCTTTATGGTGTACAGCATAGTTTTCATAGAATGAAAATTGTATGTAATAGAGATAGTATGGAGAGGGTTTGGTATTAGGGAGGTGGTCAGGAGGGGATCAGAGGAAAAAACCACAAGATTTAATAGACACAAAAATGAAGTTATCTGTTGATGATAATGTATATGGTAATGTCTCTAAGTAAATTTTATTTTATTATCACAAAACTTCTGTACATCTGTTTTTATTCACTCTACACTAGAGGGGATAATTGCTGACTTAATAAAAGTCTTATGAGTTTTGTCGGTTCTATAGTATAGATACTCTTCTGCACTTACATCTTCTCCAGCAAATTATAAACTAGTACCAGTCTGTGTACCAATGTCAAAGTAGGCCTGGGAGATGAAATTTTTCCCTCAAAAGAGACTGTAAGATAGTTTTCTGGCCTTCATAACAGCTTTCATTTTTTTTCTTATTTCTCAGAACTATTTTATGTAATATAAGTAGCTTTATTGACAAAGAAGAGAAAAAAGTTATATGATAAGTAGCTTTATTGACAAAGAAGAGAAAATATGCAGATTTTTCTTCTTTTTATTTTTTATTTCTAACTTTATTTATCCATTTTAAGTTGACCAGAGAGGTACAGAGTGAGAGAGAGTGAGAGAAACTGAGAAAACAAGCTGACAGGTCTGAGACTCAAACTGCTGTCAGTCACGTGAGAATTCAGTGCCCTTAACCACTGTGCCACCTGCCAGTCCCATAGATTTTCTTAAATTAAATTTTTAAATTATATTTTTATTGAAAAATTATTTTTTACATGAACATATGCTAGTTATCATATATATAACCTCAAGGGTCATGTAAGCAAAACCCACTCCAGATCTGGTTATTAACACTTCCTAAACCAATTATTCATACTTCTTCCAGCTTCTCTAAGGGTAGGTGTAGCCATAGAGGCACAGTGATAGATCAATGGTCTGCAGCTTTGGAAGCCAACTGAAAGATCTGGATTTGGTTTCAGGTAGATCTGTACATGCTGATGTGAGACTCTTTTTAAGGGTGCGAATCTCTTTTCTTTTCTCTCATGAAAATAAATACATGAAAAAAAAAAAACTCAAGGAAAAATGAGTCAACATCAATCAGAAAACAAAACAAAAAAGTCACTTTGTAATAAGTGTTTAAATAAATGAAAAAATCCCCCACTAATTGTCCTATTAAGCTTTCTGCCCTTTTCCTGGAAGTTATCGAGCAGGATGCTGTTACGTCTCTCAGCGTATGCACATTATGTCAGCGTGACTGATGGCAAACAACTTGCTTTGGCACACTCAGTGTTTACTATCTGTTTTCCCTGCAGTCTCTGGCAGTTTGTTATCTTGAACTCCATTTATAAGCTTTGAAATGTAGAACTGCCAAAAGCATGGCTGGTATTATTCATATATATATATTTTAGTTTCAAGAAATGAAAAAGAGGCTAATGCGTGGGGTGTATTAATGAGAACGGGCCCTTACATACTTCATAGAAGTCAAGAAAAAAAGAGCCAATGCAGGATGGAGGTGTAAAGATAATATTTTAATAAAGCACATTAGTTGAAGAATCAATCATTTAAGTATGTAATATTTTTGAATGGATTGTAGCAACGTGTGCCTACTGAAAATGAATTCATTCAGGCCAGCTGGTAGCATGGTGGTTCACACAACTGGATCCCAAATGGCCGACTGTGCAGTTGGAGCTCCTAGCCAGTGACTTGAAAAACACACCGGGGGTATGTGTATGCACGCCTGCCCAGGATCCCAAAAGGAGGAATGAAAGAGAAAGGAATGCAGTGTGACCATTCCCCATGGGAGGTGCTTTCTTGTTTTTACTCTTTCTTTCTTTCTCTGTCTCTTTCTGGCAAGAGTACATGCACTCAGGTAAAATTAAAAGAAAAAAAAAAAGGAATGCAGCTCAGACAATTATTACATATTCAAGCAAGATAGTTACCCTTCTGGAAATATTTTACTTTTTCATTGTTGAGTACCAGATGGGGCAGAAAACTGAAATACATCTCGTTAGACCAGCAGATTTCTAGGAAATTTCCTTTTATCTTCCATAATGGTCAATCCATTCTAAAACACAAACACATATTATAGAAGTTTTTAAAAAACATAATAGCTACATTATTTCCTATCATGTTATGCAACTTAATGACACTGGAATAAGTGCTAAGGTGTTTACCTTATCTTCTGTCCTTATCATCCTTTTTTGTTCTTTTGTTAAGATTTTTGCCATAGGGAAGATGCACTTGCCAATGAGACAGTAAGAGGGAAAGTGAGAACTCACCCCCAAGAGGGGGAGCCATGCTATAGTCCTCTCTCGTCCACTCTCCTCCTCAGATTTTGAGTACACACACACATGCCTCCAGCCTGAGTTCCAAGCTACAGGATCTGGGACTCCATGTGGGATTCCAGTGTGTTTACCACGGCACCATCTGCTGACCTCCGTCCTTACCATCTTTATACTACAGTAGAACAAACAGGCATTATGTTAGTTGTTACAATTTGAAGGAAAGAGCAAGCTATATATTTCCATACTGGTGGTACTTTTATCTCATCATTGCAATTCAGGATGGGCAATATTAGAAATATCAGAGTTCATACCTATAGAATACAGAGTGCTCTAAAAGTGGCTATAAGCTTGATGCTAATTTTATTATTTATGTTGAGAAACAAATTGGACCAGAAAGCAGAGTTTACTGGTCAAAATATACTCTCTAAAGGCAAATTACATAAAAACCCTAAGATAATCAGAGAGTTGGTGATACAGATAGAATCAGAGTGAAGGAAGTGTTTAAAAGATGTTAATGGTTTGAATTACAGACCTGTGGAATTCTCATAGATTCTTATGATCTTCAGAATCAGAGTGGTCAGGAGACCCAGACAATTCCTTTCATGTTTTTTTTTCTTTTCTCAGATTTTCTTCCTTTGTTAGTATCATGAAACATTTTCTGTCCTAAATATAGCAAAGCAGGGATGTGTCAGTGAAAATGTTTCATAATCAGTATCGTCAAAGCTGTGCACATGCGGAGTAAACTGCCATTAGCCAGATTACATTGCACTGCAAACAAGACCCAGATCCAGACTCCGGGACTTTCATGTCAAGTACATTCTTTACCTGTGAGAGAGTGATAGACCAACTGATAATTTCTTCTTTGTTGATGCTTTGCTTTCTTCTTCTTCTTTTTTTCCCAATTGCTTGTTGGAGAGAAAGACAGAGAGAGAGAGAACGCAAGCACCACCCCCAAAGGGTGTGGTCATGCCACACTCCCCTTTTTTATCCATTTCTCCATACTGCTGGGTTTTTGAGCACACATGCACATGTGCCTCGTGCCGTGTTTCTCATGCCACGAGGGCTAAGTTTCCAAATGTGCTGGACCACATGGTATCCGGTTCCCTTAAATAATAGGCCACAGAGCTGACATGATAATTTGCTTTCTGTAATTATACAAATGGCCAGCCTCCTTCTGATTAAAAGCTATTTCTCTAGCTATGACAAAACTCTCCATTGAGTTTTTGTGAAATCTTAGTCTAAGAACTATTTCGCCAGCCTCTTTAATATGGTTTGTCATATCCTTGCACTGATCCTTGTAGGCCTAAGCTATCTCATATCCTTTATGTATACTGTTGGCAAGGCATTTCACTAATGCGTGCATTTTAATACACAGCCTCATAAGTCATTGTGCATTCTTTCATTAGTATGCACTTTTCTTACTTTGTTTTCTTTTTTAAAGTTTTGTGCCATAGGGCATGTGTGCTCTCTAGAAAGAAACACAGAAATACAGGGAGGGAAAGTGAGAGATCACTCCCCAATGGGGATAGCCATGCAATGATCCTTTCTTCTCCATTTTCCTCTCGGGACTTTGGGCATGTATGCATGCATACCCGATGTGATTTTCAAGCTACCAAGTCTGAGACTTGAACTGCAGTCAACCAAATGGGAATCCAGCACCTTAACCACTATTCCATATCTTGGTTCCCAGTATGCTCTTTCCAAAATAAAGAATTTTTTTTTTTTAAATTTAAACTTTTCTTCAAGTTCTAGATTCGATTATTCTCTACTGATACAATTCCCATTATCAGTTATTTTGCATTGTTTGTACCAAGCAAAACATGTACGTACATCTAACATGTCTCTTATATTAAAACTCTCTTTCTTATGAAGGCTGAATGCGATCTCAGAATCCTTTTCAGTGTAGTTTATCAGAGTTATCATTTGAGATGACATCAATTTGCAACCTTGGCCTGAAGGACATAGTCTTACTTTTTTAAAAAAAATGTATTTTGTTTCAATTTCCTTTATATGTTCAATCACATATGCCACTTAGCTTGCAAAGTGAATATTCCAACATGTATACATTACTCACCAGTCTAGTTGGGAATACTATACACATCATCCTCAACAGACAATAACCCCTCCTTGGTCCTACAAATGCCCCGCCCCTCCATTTCTCTCCCCAGTGTCCCAAGGATAAAGTCTTTTTAACTGCACACAGTTCAAGTTCTGCTCTTATTTTCACTTATACAACCAAGTATGATGTAAATTATTGTTTTTTTTTTTTTTTTTTTAGAAACCTTTTATCAGTTTGAGAAAATATGAACAGGTTTTTTTTTTTTTTCGGGGAGGGGGTCAGAAATGGATTTTGTTGTTGTTGTTCAGGAATATATTTATTTATTTATTTGTTTATTTTTTTAAAGGACAATATGACCATCTTGATAGATGTAGAAAATTTATCATATAGGGACCAGCAGTTAGCATAACGGTTATGTCGCTGGACTCCTATGTAGTCAATTGCTGTTCAAGTCCTGGACCCGGTGGCTTAAAACTCATGCCAGGGGCATGTGCATGCGTGCCCAAGATCCCGAGAGGAGAATGGAGGAGAAAGGATGGCGGTGTGGCCATCCCCCCGGGGAGTGATTTCTCACTTTCTGTTTCTCTGTCTCTCTCTGTCTTTCTGGCGAGCGCACGCACCCTATAGCATAAACCTCTCCAAAAAAAAAAAAAAAATTATCATATGGTCATGTTTTTTCTTTTTTTTAAAATATGTTAGTATAATGAATTCACTGATGGATATGGTAAAAATATAAAACTAACCTTGCATTTCTAGAAAAAAGACAGCTTAGTCATAGTCTATTATTATCTTAATGCATTAATGTTGGATTTAATTTGCTAAAAGTTTTAGAATATTTGGATCCGTATTTCCGAATGATCTCATCTGTTGTTTTCTTTTCTTGTAATGTCTTTGTTTTATCTGATTTTGGTATCGAAGTAATCCTAGTCTCATGGGATGAGTTCAGGAATATTTAACCCTCTTTAGTTTTCTAGAGGAATTAATGTGGAACTGGCATTTTTCTCTCCATAAATGTTAAGAAGAATTTATTACCAAAGACATCTGGATATAAATTTTGTGAATTGTTATATACAATTTAATTTACTAATTTATAGGGCCATCCAAATAATCTACTTCTTCTTGATTAAATGTTGGTAATTTGTGTCTTTTAAAGAACTTATTCATTTCACTAAAGTTATTGAGTTTATGGGCCTCAAACTTATTAATAAAATTATTTTATTAACTTTAAAATATGTGTAGAATATGTTATAATGTTACTTCTGTCATTCATTATTTTTATAATAAAAGTATTAAAATAATGAGACAAGCAGATGGTGAAATGGCTACATCATTGGACTCCCATGTAGTCAACCACAGTTCGAGTCCCAGACCTGGTTGCTTAAACTCACGCTGGGCGTGTATATGTGCGTGTCCAAGATCTCAAGAGAAGAATGGAGGAGAAGGGATTGTGGCATGGTCATCCCCACCACGGGGTGATTTCTCACTTTCTGCCACTCTGTTTCTCTCTATCTTTCTGGTGAGTGCACATGCCCTATAGCAAAAAAAAACCTCTTCAAAATAAAATTATTAAAATAAGTAAAAATGTCATAAGAATTAGGATTTTTTCCCCACTGGAAGAGATGTTAAAACAGAAGTTTCGAAATTGTGAGAGGAGGTGAAAAAAGTCAGACCCCTTTGCAAATGGCTCTGGCTAAGTCCCAGGGCTATGCATATACTTCCATTTCTTACAAGTTTGGGCAGAATAACATTAGAAAGAAATTGTGCCTTGCATTCTTGGTGTAGTCTGGTATAACACATACCCACAGAGAAGCTTTTTGAATAAAAGAATGACAGTAGGTGAGTGACCTCTCACAAACTGAGTAATTCAGTGTGGTACAGGAGGGAGCACAGCAAAGTTCCCTAGTGCCCCAGTGGGAGAGATGAGAAAAGGGTGGCAAGAGAGCTGGAACACTTGACGTGACTTCATAATTAGTATGACAGAACAGTGTGCCTAGAGCTGGAGCTTAAAGAGTAGATAAATACCAGAGGTAAGTGACAGTTGTCAAAGATCAGTGAGAAATATGCCTTGGTAGAGGTCAATGGAAGACCAGAAGATTGTTCTGGACCAGGCTGGCCTTCTCAATTCTAGAATGATAAGTAAGCTGCTTTAAACTCAGCTCACCTATAGGTGGGGAGAGACTGGAGATCTTCATTGGATTGAGTATTTAGTCAAAAAATCTGTGAAAAACATAGTAGAATTGTGACTGAGTATATTGTGAATTTTGGAGATTGAGAATTCAGAAGATGGTGACGCTTGATTTTAAGGTAAAAAGGGCTAGATTTCCGTTTACATAACGGAAATTTGTGATGTGAAATTCACATTCAGAAGACATAGGAGCTAAACAACAAATGGACATAATCATATCTTTGTCTTCATTTTCTTCCTTCTTACACTTATCATAGTTGACCAATTCTTTTTTGTAAAATCATTCTTCTTTAGCAGGGGTCATCAGACTTTTTCTGTAAAATGCCAAGATGATAATGTTTTAGGCTTTGGTTGCCATTTCACTACTGTTGCAATTATTCGACTTTTCTGTTGTATCACAAAATCCCCTCTTAGTTTGGGGTTTTACAATAGATGGTGAAATGAAAGGTTTGATGGAGCGGTCAGGAAGAGGATCAGATTGACTCACAAGCCACACTTTTGCTGACCCCTATTTTTGAGGATTCTATGTCATACAACCATTTAAAAATATATATTGCTTTGTTCATCTCTTGTCAGTCTCTTTGCAGGCTATTTTTTCTCAACTACATTTCTCATTGTGACCAGTTCTCTTCCTTCTTGTTAAAAATAATCTCCTGAGCTGATACCATCCCTTCCTATAGCCTTCTTTTAATTTTTTTTCAATAACTATTACTACACTTCTAAAGTTTTGGTACAAAGAATTATTCACATTCCTAAGTTTGTAGCTATTTATTATCACTATTTTTTTTTTATGAACCTGCTTTTTAAATGTACTGTTAATTTCTTTCTTTTCTATCATCTCTGGTCTTAAATCCATTCCCACCAGCCCTTAAGCATTCATTCTTATGAGCTTCATATATAACGTTCTTAAAATGCTTCTACCTTAAAAATCTATAGTCTAAGTTGTTTATAATTTTTTGATATAGGCCTGCAGTTGGTGTGGAGGTTAAGACAGTTGGATCCCACATGACTGACCATGTAGGTCAAGTCCTGAATGCAGTGGTTTGGAAATACAAGTGTGTATGTGTGTGTGTGTGCTCAAAATCCCAAGAGGAGGGAACCAGCAGTTAGCGTAATGGCTATGTTGCTGGACTTCCACGTAGTTGACCGCGGTTCGCGTCCCGGACCCGGTGGCTTAAAACTCACGCCGGGTGCGTGTGCATGCGTGCCCAAGATCCCGAGAGGAGAATGGAGGAGAAGGGATTGCGGCGTGACCATCCCCCCTGGGGGGTGATTTCTCGCTTTCTGTCTCTAATGTCTCTCTCTGTCTGGTGAGCGTACGCGCCCTATAGTAAAAATCTCTCAAAAAAAAAAAAATCCCAAGAGGAGAATGGAAGAGAAGAGATTGTGATATAGCCATTCCCCCTGGGGTATGATTTCTCATTTCCCCTCTCTTTCTGTCTCTCTCCAGTGTATGCATGTACCCTATAGCAAACAAACAAACAAAATTATAAATGGCACTATGTTGTAATCTCATTATGTTTTTACCATGTTCATTTAAGTCTCTATAATTTTAAGATCTCCCCACGTTGCCCCTTTTGTTGCTTCTACTTGCTAACTAACTCAACTGCGCATCTACCATATTTTAAATAATGATGCCCTTAGGAATAAGCAATGAGTTAACCTCTGAAGTGCACAAAATTTAGATAATAATCTCCATATGTGTCCCCTTACAGACTGGTGCAACAATTTAATTAGATAATAACATAAGAATGAGATATTTACGTAAGAATGTACCATAGGTCAGATACACAATTTAGGTTTCTTCTTTCTTCTTTCCTTTCTTTTCTTTCCTTTTTCTGTTTTATTTTTTTCCTTTTTTTTTTTTTTTGGAGAGGTTTTTGCTATAGGGTGCGTGTGCTTGCCAGAAAGAAAAAGAGACAGAAACGAGAAATCACCTCCCAGGGGAGATGACTACACCACAATCCTTTCTCCTCTATTCTCCTCTTGGGTTCTTGGACACACATGCACACAGGCCAGGCGTGAGTTTAAGCCACTGGGTCTGGGGCTCAAACTGTGGTCGTACTACATGAGAGTCCAGTGACATAGACATTACGCCAACTGTTTGTCCCTCTTTTCTTTTTTTTTTCTTTCTTGAGAGACAGAGTCTTGCTATGCTGTTCAGACCAGCCTCAAACTCAACTCACAATTTTCCTGCATCAGGCTTCCTGAGCTGGGACTACATTTTTGTAAATTTGCTTTCGACCATGAGTAACTAGTTTTACATTCCTACAAGTTGTACATGAGATCTCATCTCTTTACACCCTGGATGATACTTGGTATTACTCAAGTTTCTAATTTTTGCCACTTTGATCAACATGAAATGACACATCATTGCTCTTTTTTTTTTTTAAAGAATTATTTCATTTAACTTCATTTATTTATTTTAATTTGACCAGAGAGAAATAGAATGACTGAGAGAGAGAGAGAGAAAGAGAAAGTGAGAAAGCAAGCTGCCAGGTCCAGGACTTGAATGTAGTTGGCCATCTGGGAGTCTAGAACCCTTAACCACCGTGACACCTATTGGCCATTTATTCATTGCTCTTTTAACTTTCATTTTTCTAAGTATTAATCATTGCGAGCCTCTTGAAATATACTGGCATCTCTTTTTATAAGTTATCTGTTTATAGCCTTTGCCTATCGTTTCTGTTGGGCTTTGGATCATTTTTGTTTTGGTTTGTTTTTTCTAGAGCTACTTGTATATTTCAGCTATAAACTACTGTCACTCATAGACAACACAAATCTTTGCTAGTCTATAATCCCTTTATTTAATATAATCTTTAAAATTTTTTTATTATTTATTTAATTTGGTTAATTCATTCATTTTATTTTAATTTGACCATAGAGAAAGAGAGAAAGAGAGAAAGTGAGAGAGCAAGCCACCACGTCCAGGATTTGAACCATGATTGGCCATGTGGGGGTGTCCAGTGCCTTAATCACCATGCCACCTGCTGGTCCCCTGTATTTAATATAATCTAAGATTTTTTTTGTTTTAAATAAAAAAATAGAAGTTTCAAAGCAATCAAGGCATGTTTTTGTTTATTATTTGTGCTTTTCAAAGGCGTAGGTCACAACGATGATTTATATTTTCTGTAATTGGATCTATAATTTTAACTTTCACATGTGGCTAATACAGTAATTTTGTTTTAGTTTGTACATGATATAAAGTGTGGGTTTGGTTTCATTTCTCCTTAGTTTAGAGTTTGCCTGCTCTCCCAGGTGCATAAATAATTGTTTGATTCTCTTTGTTCTGTAGTTTACTTTTATTGTGTATCAATTTCTGATATACACATGGTATTATTTTTGACTTCTGCATTCTGTTTCAGTGTTCTTACCTGGTCTGCAACATCATATTGTTTTAATGACTTTGGATTTTGATATTATTAATATATGTTAAAATCTGTCACTACTCTGTATTTCTCTGTTAAAAGATTCATAGTCATTAAATTTCATTTAAATATAAATTTTTCACTTTGTATAATTCTACTGAAATCCTGAATGGAATTTTATTTACTTTGAAAATTGACTTTCTTTAATTTTATTAATCTCACCTGTAAAGAAGTATTTTTCTCTTCATTTAGTCATGCCATTTTTTATATTCTTTATATTATTTGAGACTTGTTTATTACTATTTTATATAATCTTCAATCTTATGCCAATTTATTTACAGATTTGTTGCCATGGAGTCCTAATTCTTCTATTTACATTTTCTCTCTTGATTAGGGGCATGCAGCTTACTTTTATTTGTGTGAGACAGCCAGTCTATAGAATGTTTTATTCAGTTCTAACAGCTTTCTTGTGATTCTGTTGGGTTTTCTGGATAGGTAATCAATCAATAATACTTTCTTCTGGAAATACTGACAGTTTTACATTTTTATTTTCAACGTTTAAGGTGCGTAGCATTTATATTATTTTTGAAATAAAGTTATCTAGGTCCATGTGGGGGTGTCCAGTGCCTTAATCACCATGCCACCTGCTGGTCCCCTGTATTTAATATAATCTAAGATTTTTTTTGTTTTAAATAAAAAAATAGAAGTTTCAAAGCAATCAAGGCATGTTTTTGTTTATTATTTGTGCTTTTCAAAGGCGTAGGTCACAACGATGATTTATATTTTCTGTAATTGGATCTATAATTTTAACTTTCACATGTGGCTAATACAGTAATTTTGTTTTAGTTTGTACATGATATAAAGTGTGGGTTTGGTTTCATTTCTCCTTAGTTTAGAGTTTGCCTGCTCTCCCAGGTGCATAAATAATTGTTTGATTCTCTTTGTTCTGTAGTTTACTTTTATTGTGTATCAATTTCTGATATACACATGGTATTATTTTTGACTTCTGCATTCTGTTTCAGTGTTCTTACCTGGTCTGCAACATCATATTGTTTTAATGACTTTGGATTTTGATATTATTAATATATGTTAAAATCTGTCACTACTCTGTATTTCTCTGTTAAAAGATTCATAGTCATTAAATTTCATTTAAATATAAATTTTTCACTTTGTATAATTCTACTGAAATCCTGAATGGAATTTTATTTACTTTGAAAATTGACTTTCTTTAATTTTATTAATCTCACCTGTAAAGAAGTATTTTTCTCTTCATTTAGTCATGCCATTTTTTATATTCTTTATATTATTTGAGACTTGTTTATTACTATTTTATATAATCTTCAATCTTATGCCAATTTATTTACAGATTTGTTGCCATGGAGTCCTAATTCTTCTATTTACATTTTCTCTCTTGATTAGGGGCATGCAGCTTACTTTTATTTGTGTGAGACAGCCAGTCTATAGAATGTTTTATTCAGTTCTAACAGCTTTCTTGTGATTCTGTTGGGTTTTCTGGATAGGTAATCAATCAATAATACTTTCTTCTGGAAATACTGACAGTTTTACATTTTTATTTTCAACGTTTAAGGTGCGTAGCATTTATATTATTTTTGAAATAAAGTTATCTAGGTACGAGGTCTATTGCTTACCAGTTTAATCAATTAGAGTCAATTAGGAGAGAGAAATCACAGATTTTTTTTTTTCATATGGAAGATAATATAAAGAATATCCAAGGGAGGGAATATATGGAAGACAACTCCCTCTCTAGGACTGATTTTCAGGCCTCAGTGGAGACGGGGTGGTCATGGCTCACCAGTTAGCAGAGGTGTTCATGAAAGGGATCCTTGCTAGAATTGAGAATTAAAGAGTTCATCTCCAAATAGTGAAAAGTTGGGAAAGAAATAGTTATTTTAAATCCATGAGAAATAAACTAGCGTGAAAGAACAGAAAATCCATCAAGCTTCAACTTGTTTTTAGAAAGTTTTTTTTTTTTTTTTGAGAGATTTTCAGTATAGGGCGCGTGCACTCGCCAGACAGACAGAGAGAGACATAGAGACAGAAAGCGAGAAATCCCCCCCAGGGGGAATGGTCATGCCGCAATCCCTTCTCCTCCATTCTCCTCTCGGGATCTTGGGCACGCACGCATGCGCGCCCGGTGTGAGTTTTAAGCCACCGGGTCTGGGACGCGAACTGCAGTCGACTACATGGGAGTCCAGCGACATAGCCATTACGCTAACTGCTGGTTCCCAGAAAGTTCTAATTAAGTCATGACATTGAACTCTGACAGGTACAAAACAAAATCTAATTGTAATAACTTTATCAACCTCCCACTTTTGTTTTGGGGTGGTTTTAATATGGGTTTTCCCAGTGTAATGTGTTTTAGCATCTTTCTCTTCTTGATGATGTGGTGGGAAACAATACATTTATTTTAAATCTTGTATCTGAAACAAAGTCAAGAAAGGTTACGTCTTCAACAAAGTGATTATTTCAGGCTGAACTTGTGCATTAGTGCTGAGGCCTTAGGTGAACAGAGGACTTTCAACACCAGAGCAGAAAGAAAGCCCAGAATGAAGTGTTGAGATTTTCAATGCTAAGGGAACAGAACTAAATATTGAAGAATTAAAATATAGGTATAGGCATTTCTGCTCTCAAGGTACAGGCGGTCACACACACATGCACAATTACAGGATTGACTACTTAATATCCTCTTAACCACTGAAGGTGCTTCTGTTTATGCTAGGAAAAAGAAGCCAAGTAAAAGGTCATTATGTTGTGTCTGCAGCTCTCACTCCTAATATGTGAGTCTCATTTATAAGCAGAGGGAAAAAATCAATAATCCTTTTAAGTTGCCTTGGATTCCAAGTGGAAAATGCTTTAACCCACTCCACTGTAGTGACTTTGAGTCACAGTGAGATATTATGCAATGCTGTATCACCAAAGATCTCGGCTCATTTCAATAGCTTTTAAATGCATTGGTCAGTCTGTTTTAAACTGAGAAAAAAGAATGTCGTAACTTCTTTCTGAAAGTTTATTTTATTCATTAATTCTTCTTTATCATCTTATTGATAGTGAATTTTGCCTTTATGTAAGTTACCTAGAGTAGTTTAAAAAACACAAATTTAGCAATCCAGGAAAACTTTCAAGTTTTTAACTTAATTATGCTTGATTAATATTTACTAAGCACAAATCATATATTGACATATGCACTAAGAGGAGAAACTGACAGAAGAAAAGAGTGACCAAGTTCCTGTTTTCAGAAGTTTTAGTAAACTAGGGAAAATGAGTTAAGAATATAAATATCTATAATTTGAAGTTCTATGTGAAAGTCTTATGAGAAGAAGGAAGACCAGCAAAAAAAAAAAAAAAAGAAAGAAAGAAAATTGGTAAATTAGTAAAGTCTCCCATAAGTGTAAGTATGTGTATATATATATGAGTAACAACTTTCTTTAGAGTTTTAAGATTCCAAAGAGCTCTGTTCCACACACAACATATTAGAGGGAAGACGAAAGTCTTCATGGGCCTTGAAAAATGGATGAAAAATTTGAAACACAGAGCCAGAGATGTTGACTGCCATGTGGAGAAAAGTAGATTTATAAGTCAAAGTCAAGATGAAAGAAAAACCAGACTCATCCCAAGCTGTAGCCCAAGTAATAAACACAGATGACGTTTTAAAGTAGGTAGAGTCCAGGATGTGACGGTTTTCAAATATGGTCCTTTCTTGAAGAAAATTAGGGACAAGATCAAGGCACAAGATCAGAGAAATTAACTGGTAGTAGAGAAAGATTACCCTGATTAGTAGTGATTGTAAAGAAAGAACAAGGTAAAAAAACCCACAAAATATAGTTTAGACAACAGATATTTTCTTTTTAGTTTATTTATTTATTTCTTCTGATGTAGAGTGTGAGAGAGACATAGGCACCCCTTATAGTGTCCTCATGCCACACTGTTAGTCTCAGTTGGCCTGGATCATGGGCATGCATGTGTGCTTAGAGACTTGAGGGAGGTCTCGGGACATGAACCGAGGACCTGGGCCATGTAATTCTAGTTCAGTTACCACTATACCATCACCTGACCCTGACATCAGAAGCTTTGGATACAATAAATATATCATATGCTGTTGAATTAAAAATGTAACCAGTTTCCTGGAATAAGTCCTAAATTTATATATCAATAGCCTAAGATCAAATTCTATTTCTGTCATAAAATGTGTGGGCTTAATAAGACTAAATGTAAATTAGTCCAGCCACTGTGGAGAACAATTTGGAGATTCCTCAAATATCTGCAAATAGAACTACCATATGATCCAGCAATCCCGCTCCTTGGTATCTACCCAAAGGACAGAAGAATTCTTCATTGGAAAAGTGCTTGCACATCGATGTTTATTGCGGCACTATTCACAATTGATAAGACATAGAACCAACCTAAATGCCCCTGAACAGATGGATTGAAAAACTGTGGCACATATACTCTATGGAATACTGTTCAGTCATAAAATACAGCAAAAACCCTGGCTTTGGAAAGAAAGTGGAAGAATATGGAAGATTTATTGCTGAATGAAGCAAGCCAGATTATGAAGGAGAGACATTGTATGTCCCCACTTAATATATACTGAGTGTCTGCACTCTATGACTGAAACTGATTGACTAAAGGATATACAAACACAATAAATGGGTGTAAATACTAGATATAGTGTGTATGGAAATGTAGGGCCTAAAGAAGGACATTTAGTAGAAAAATTTGGAGACAAAACATTAATGGGACAAAGAAATGTATTATCTGTTGAAGATATTTTATAGTTTAATCAACTGGACTAGGGAGAAATGTTCACATATTGTAATATTCACTTTGTAAGCTAAAAATGTGATTGAATGTATAAAAAAGTGAAATAAAAAATAAGAATAAATAAATTTAAAAGTGCCAATTATGTATTGAAAATTCTCCTGGATTCTGTAAGTTCCATGTCTAATATGGCAACTTCTCCTTCTTTGTTTTCTTGCCACAGCACGTGTATGCTTGCTGGAGAGAGACAGAGAGAGGTAAAGTGAGAAATCACCCCTATAGGAGTGGGAGGTGGCCACGCAGCAATCTCTCTTCCTCCATTCCCCTTTTCAGAATTTTGAGAACATATGCACAAGTGCCTGGTGTGATTTTTCAAGTCACTGGGTCCAGGCTTAAACTATGGTCAGCTATGTATGAATCCAGTGCTTTAATTATCATGTCACCTGCTAGCTTCCTTATGGCAATTTTTAAGATAAGGCTCAATAACTTCGCTCTACAGAATCAAAACAAAAGCATAGAAACTGAAGGTAACTTGCTAAATGCCAGGGAATTTATAAGTATCAGAATTAGGATTTAAGTCAAACATTTCTGAATAAAGCCCATGTTCATTCAACCCTAGGTTTGGATCGATTCTTGCCTTGCATTTGCTCCACAACTTTTTTTATATTATGTAACATCTCAGTTTCCTCATGAATATAATGAGGATAATAATGTCAAACTTGATGGGCCCTTATAAACATTAAGCTAAAATGACTGAATCATTGTTTTCCATAAACTTAATTTTTTTTAAAAAGGAAGAAATTAAGGAGATTGTAAAGAAAAAAATCTATAAACCTTTCTTAAATAATAAAAATTTCCTGAGCCAGCCCTGTGGCATGCTGGTTTAGGGAGCCAGATCCCACATGGTTGACCATGCAAATTGAGTCCCAAAAGGGATGGCTTGAAGAACATGCCAGGCATGTGTGTATGTGTGCCAAATCCTGACAGAATGGAAGAAGAGAGAAGAGATCACACATGCCCATGCCCATGGAGGACACTTTTCACCTGTTTCATTCTCAGTCTCTCTGTCTTGTTCTGGTGAGTTCATGTGTCCTTTGGGAAATTAAAATAATAATAAAAGTTCCGTATTTTCAAAGTAAATGTTGCTATTAACAAATAATGAAGAGAACCTTTATTTTAGTCCTTGTTACCTCTCCATAACCTATCTGTAGTTTACATATTTTATTTTCCCAGGTTCATTTTAGTTCCTCTACTTTAGGCTATATGCTGCATATCAAAGAAAATTGTTATAATATCCTTAGGGACAGTCATGTGCATACCCTGAGCTTGTGTGGTGTAAGTACAAAGTAGTTCATTAATATTATACATTAAATAGAACTTATTTTACTCTCCATGGGAAAAGATTAGGTGACATTGGATTGATTTTCCTTCTCATTCCTATGTCTTTCACATACTTTGAAAAATAGCATAGATCAGAGAGGTAAGGTTGTGTGTTTCCAGGTGGTTCTGGTAGAAAATTAGATGTCTGCAATGTAGCAATGTATTAAATGTATATCCACGCAGGCACATGTTTTATTTTATTTTATGTTTTGTCATAGGGCACGAGTGCTTGCCAGAGAGAGACAGTCAGATGGAAAGTGAGAAATCACCCAGGAGGGATAGTCATGCAGCATTTATTTCTCCTCTATTTTCCTCCTGGGATTTTGGGCATGCATGCACGTGTACCTGGTGTTATTTTCAAGTTGTCAGGTCAGGGACTTGAACCATAGTCGTTAATTAGGTAGTCCAATATCATAACGGCTATGCCACCTGCTGGCCCCCACACAGGTGCGTTTTAAAAATGTGGTGTTCATAATAATAAAAAAATAAGATATACAATAAAACATAATTTATAAGTTAAAATATATAACCCTTTTGAAAGAAAATTCATACAAACAAAATTACATTGAACCCATTAAAATGTTTGCCTGCGGTAGTAAGGGGACGTGTATAGTCTTTGGAAATATAATGTAATGAATAAATAAAACACATGTGGGGTTATGTCGGCCAAAACTGATAATGTACCATGAAATAAGTACTGTGAGTATTAGTTGACCCTCTGCGAAAGTGATAGAAGGATGGACTTCAGATAATATCCCAAAGAGGAGAGAATCCAAATCTGAATCAGAAATGCCCTAGATCAACAGATGGAAAGTATTTAGAAAGGTGGAGTTTGATGACACAGGGCTAAATGAGAAACAAAAGCATGGAGGGTTGCACATATAAAACTATTTCTTAGTGATCTTCATAGGACCTTGCTTTTATTAGAATTCCCTAATGTGCTTCCCCAGGTTGGCTTCTTCTCTGAGGCTGCAGGGTTCGGGGAACAAGAAAAGTAGCCTTGGAAATCAAGATTTTTGGATTTAATTTTCAAATTTCATCACGTATCAGCTGTGGAGATCAAAGCATCACACTCAATATTGTTAAATGTGAGCAACTTTGCCTATACAATAGCCACTTCACTGTGTCAATGTGAGAAATAAATGAGTAAAAAATTTTATATCTGGAACAGAGTAGGTTCACAATAGGCATCCTTTTTAAAAATTTATTATTGTTATTATTTATACATTCAATCACTATACATGATTTATATTGTAAAGAGATTTTACCCAGCATGATACACATCTCAGTCCATTGAGAATACTATATACATCCTCATCAACAGATAATAAGCTGTATCTGTGTCCTTCAAATATCTTACCTCTCTGTTTTTTGCCCAAATTTCCTTTCCTGCACTCTTCCCCTCCCATACTCTCATTCCATTTTTTTCTCTAGTGTCTATAACAATTTTTAATGCTTTTATGTCCTCCAGTCTTTCAGTCTCTATCAGAGAGTGCAGACAGTCTGTATATGTTAAGTGGAGACATACAAAGTAGGCATTCTATTAATTTTAGTTCTTGTGTTCCTAATTATTCCCTTATGTGTTGCTCCTCATGAATTCATCCAACAAATATTGAATGAGATACGGCTAAAAGTTATGCACTGGATATATAAAAAAGAAGACATAACCTATGCTTTCAAAATGATGCAGCCTATGGAGACAACAGAGTGAAATCAAAACTAATACTGTAGACTGAACAACACAGTGGAGAGACAGAGAAGAGGTGACTCAGAATAAGACAATAGTTCTTAAAGAAGGAGATATTTGAATACTTGGATTCACTAGAAACAAGATGCAAAATTCTAGAAGAATCCCTCTGTGTGAAGAAAATTGCCAAACTCCTCATGGCTATTCTAAGGATTAGAACTGGTAAATTAATGTTTTAATTGTTTCCTCACTAAGATTCTATTGTCTAATAAATGAATTTGGAATTCCTAAAGTACCTAGCTATGTGATAAAACTGCCTACAAGGCTCACAAATCTGACCTACTTCCAAAGCACTTTTCTTTTATGTCTTACTTATTTCACTCTGCTAGGAAACCAATAGGCCAATGTGGAGTTAATCTTGTTTTCCAAGAGGTCAGGATGACTTCTTTTTAAGGCCTTGAAATCCCTGGGAACTATTTTTCTAAACTCTGACTTAATCCATATATATCTGAGTTCTCAATGTTTATATTTCATCGTTCTTTTTGTGAAGTGAATTTTATTTTACACACTCATATTTTGCATATGTTTATGTGTGTGTATATCAGAGGTGTATCATCTTTAAAAAGAGTAAATAAGAAAGATTATGTTTGGACAGCTTGCTGTTTCTAGTATGTGATAGTGATGTTGAGAATGATTTTCTTTTATAGCTTCAGCTGAAAAGGCAAGACTTTACTGAGACAACATTTAGTGTTTGTTTTAAAAATAAACCTTTTTTTTTTATTCATCCCATATCCTTTTCAAGGTTGTTCTATGCCAAAGGAAATATGATTAAGGCAGCACAGGAAGAGTTCTGGTCAGCAGGGAGACACAATAGATGTGTCTTCCATGAATTTCAAAAGGGAAAATGGGAAAATCTATGTGGATATATTTTGAGGAGGGAGGACAAGGTGCAATTCTAAAACTCTTGTTGAATGATAACTCATACTTTTAGAAAATACCCCCTGTCCTCAAATTGATAACAGTAACTTAAATTTAGCTCTAGAGCTTCTGTAAAAAAGAAGAAATCTAAGTTCTAAAATTTTTATAAAGCCTAGTGGCAATACTAAAGCTAGTATTGACAAAACACTTAAATAGATATATTCCCTGTGCATTCAGTTTTGTGGCTCAAATAATTTAAGAGTTAGTGTACTCTGAGAATTTTTCCCACCTCAGTGTAAGTATTGACAGTATTTGAAATAAAATATGTTTATGATGAAACATGTGAAAGTGAATTTCTGTTGAAACACCTTCCCCAACATCTGATTTCATCAGGGTTTATAACTTGCTTCAATACTGATAGAAATGCTGCATTTGCAGATATATGGACACACAGTAGACCAGGTTAGAAAAGAAGAGTGGGTGCTGTGAGTAGGTATCTATCTTCAAAAATAGTAGAATACCAGAAAGACAGAATAAATAAATTTCTCCAAAACATAATTATGGTCATTTAAGTCACAAAGATTCACCTTTTCCACCTTCTCTTTGGAAGCCTATCAACTAATAGTTTTATATTTCCCCATGTGTCCAATGTGAATAGAAACAGCACAAATCTGAATTGCATCCTACAAGTGTTTGTTTTAACAGTTCAGTTGATGTGAGCCAGTCAATGTAAATAACTGAATGAAATACAATAAGAGGTTAATTAAAACATATTCACTGGAGATTTAAAAAAGGACACTGCATTAAACATTTGCAATTTGAAATCACAAATGCTGGAGCCAAAACAAAGGCTGGCAGGATTATTTGCAGTCAATCAACAAGACCTATATTAGAAGAGATTGTGTTTAAAAGTTTCTGTTGCAATTTAAAGATATTACCATATCTTGATTAGATTTTTAAGAAAAGATGGGGGACCAGCAGATGACATAATCGTAATGTTGCTGGATTCCCAGAGCAGATGGCATAATAGCTATGTTGCTGGATTCCCATGTAGTTTACTGTGGTTTGAGACCCAGACACAGTGGCTTAAAACTCATGCTAGGTGCATCTGTATGTGCGTCCAAAATCCTGACAGGAGAGTGGAGAAGGGATTGTGGTATGGCCCATCTCCCTGGGGGGTGATTTCTCACTTTCTGTCTCTGGTGAGTGCATACATTGTGTAGCAAAAATCTCTCTAAGAAAAAAGCAAAGACAGATGTTATTTGAAAACTTTGTGCTTTATGAGAAAGTAAATATTAGTGATGTCAGCTAAATAAAGTAAAAAAAAAAAAGAATATTTGTGTTTCTGTGTGTGCACATGTGTGAATTTCTTTCAGACAAACTACAAATTTCACGCCTTCCCTGGAATGTTGGTTGGCCTAGACAGTTTGGCCAAGTTTGAAAAAAATGTTTGGCAACATGTTTTATTTTGTCTCTGTATGTGCCAAAGTTCAATTTTGGTCTTGCTGATTGACCACAAATATCTTGTCAACCTTTGCTTTGGCTCCAGCATTTGGGATATCAAATTGCAAATGCCTTATACGGTGTCCTTTATTTCATCTCCAATGAATATGTTTTCAATGATCACTTGATAGCATATACTATCACACATCCAGTTTCAGAAACAAATAGCTATATTATCTGAATTTATTTTTGATTTATGTCTAAATATGCTTATAGACAAAGAGATCATTCTAGATGTAAGTTGGAGTGGAACATTTCATTAATGTTTATGCTATTGAAAATCATCAGTAAGTTGAAATGTATAGATATTACTTCAATGATAAAATGCTTCAATAATTAATTATTATAAAATGGTATATTTATAGACTAATTAAAAACTTTAAGTAAGGGAATAGCATTTATAGCATTGAGCTACTCTAAAATTATTTTCAATTTTTAAAAATTTTAATTAAGTCATAAATTTAGACATGAGCTTTCAAGAAAAGGTCTTGATAATTTTTCACATCTTGTGAAAATGAATTATAAACAAAATGTTATGGTTTAAATGTATCACTTAAAAATTCATGTGTTGAAAATTGATTGCTAGCTATTGTGCTGATATTAAGAAGGTGTAAATTTAATCTGATTATGGTATAAGACGTGGGACCTATGAGAAGTAATTAGGATGAAGCTCCTAGGACTCAATACTGGAGCTTTATAAGGAAAGAGAGTGAGATCCAGCATACTCTTGCTCTCTCTCCCTATTGTACACTGTACTACCTCAGGACTGTGCAGAGTCTCACTTGCAAAAAAGACTCTCACCAGTTGTAGCTCCTTGATCTACAATCTCCAGAATCAAAAGACAAATAAATCTGTATTCTTTGTAAATTGCCCAGTCTGTGGTATCCAGTTATAGCAACCAAAACATAGACTAAAACAGTATCTACTCAGAATACATTTAAAACTTCAAAAAGGTAGACTTTATTCGAATTCTTACAGTTCTGAGTTTATGAGGAGTTAAAATTTAAACAAGAATTTGTAAAAATTATTTCTATAAACTTCAGAGCATGTTTAGGAGTGAAGACAAAGAATTTTTTAGTTTTTCCCAAGGTGTAGATTTTAGCTACAAAGTTCCACTAGAAAGTACAAAACAAAAGGTCATTATTAAAATGATTAATGTTTATACTTTAATCATATGAAGAAGTGACCAGTTTTTTTGTTGGTCTACTTGTTTATTTTCTATTTCGGTTTTTAATGCAACAGCAGGATGAAATAATCATAGATTCTATTTCTGCCTTTACTCATTGCTTAGAGTGTCCTGAGTTTTATACAGCTGATGTCACAGTGAGTCTGACTGAAAATATATTTTTAGAATAGAAAGTTTTATATTAAGTGCTGTGATGAGGTAAGAACCATGGGATTTTTAAAAATGTTTAAACACATCAGTGGTTTGATAATAGAAAAATTATGACATACCATAATATACCTCGATGACTGTACTTAAGCCAAAAACAAGCTTCATGATATGCAAGAGATGTGCAAGTTATATATCAAGTGTTTTTATACATGTAGTTTACATATTAAAAGAAAAAGGCCACTTGAATGAAGAAAAAAACTTAAACAATACCTTGTAGATAACATTATCAGTACAACAAGGTATAACCAACGGATGTTCATAGAACACAATGACTGTTAATTGCTTATAAAGTAACTGAACTATATCATATTACTTTACATGATACTTGCAGTAGGGATCCACTTATCAGCCTATCCAAAGTTGATGATAGAATTGGTGCGTAGACAGGGAAAGCAAACTACAGAAAGAAATTGTGAGATGGTTTTGTTATCTTAAAATCCAGTAACACTGTTTAATTGCTACATGTATAGATCCAAGATTTAAGGGAAAAATTTTCTCAAGAGATTGCACAGGGCTGTGTAGTCACGAAAAGAGAGATACAGGAAAAGGGGAAAGTGAGAAATCACCCTCCAGAGGGAATTGCCACAGTGCAATCCCTTTTCCATTTTCTGCTTGGGGTTTTGGGCTCATACACACAGTGCTGGAATGATTTTCAAGCCTCTGGTCTGGAAACTGCACATTCTGCCATGTGGGATCCAGCCTTATTAATCTCTGTCCCACACTATATCATATTACTTTACATGATACTTGCAGTAGGGATCCACTTATCAGCCTATCCAAAGTTGATGATAGAATTGGTGCGTAGACAGGGAAAGCAAACTACAGAAAGAAATTGTGAGATGGTTTTGTTATCTTAAAATCCAGTAACACTGTTTAATTGCTACATGTATAGATCCAAGATTTAAGGGAAAAATTTTCTCAAGAGATTGCACAGGGCTGTGTAGTCACGAAAAGAGAGATACAGGAAAAGGGGAAAGTGAGAAATCACCCTCCAGAGGGAATTGCCACAGTGCAATCCCTTTTCCATTTTCTGCTTGGGGTTTTGGGCTCATACACACAGTGCTGGAATGATTTTCAAGCCTCTGGTCTGGAAACTGCACATTCTGCCATGTGGGATCCAGCCTTATTAATCTCTGTCCCACAGGCTGGCACAATCTTTCATTACTTTTAATTACCTAATTTTCCAGATTTGCCTGTTGAGTTTTGGTCAGCTTTTTTATCTGCCCAACTAGTATTGCTGCCTCAGTCACTTGAAATGTTAAATTACTTCTATAGCTTTAATTTTTTTTTTTTTTTTGGTAAATACCCTGGAAAGTGCTTTTACACTTAAAATGATCAGAGGTCTAGAAATGGGTGTTTTTACAGATTTTACAGTTTATGCATATAATGGCTAAATGATGAAAAGCATTTTCATGTGATGGCATGCATCATATGAGAATTTTGTCTAAATTTTTCATTTCCTTTTCTTAGCTCAAAAAGAAATATGTAAAAAGTAGAAAATAAAAGTTGTCTGCAAGCTTTTATGGCATTGTTTTATAATCCCTTAAAACTTTTGGATTAGAAAGAGCAGTGAGAATGTAAAATAAATTGTTTTTTAAAACACAGAAGTAGTGGGAATCAGCAGTTAGCATAATGGCTATGTCGCTGGATTCCCACGTAGTCAACTGCGGTTCGCATCCCAGACTCGGTGGCTTAAAACTCACGCTGGGCGCATGTGTGTGCGTGCCCAAGATCCCGAGAGGAGAATGGAGGAGAAGGGATTGTGGCGTGACCATCCCTCCTGGGGGTGATTTCTCGCTTTCTGTCTCTCTGTCTCTCTCTGTCTGTCTGGTGAGCGCACGTGCCCTATAGCGAAAATCTCTCCAAAAACAAAAACAAAAACAAAAAAACACAGAAGTAGTGATTTTTTGATAATTTAATTTTGAAAAATAATTTGGTAATAGTGCTAATCTTTCAAACAAGTCATAAGGACAGCCTAAAGAATTCCTGTAAAAATGGCACCTGGATGTCACAATATTTACCATTTTACACTTTCTTTTTAAAAAATACTTTATTTTTAAAATTTATTTTATATGTTCAATTACAGTATATAATTACAGCTTGTGAAATGCATTTTACCAGCACAAATATTCTGTATATTAATCCATTTAAAGATATTATCATACACATTATCATCAACAGATAATTTTCCACTTTTATGTCTCTTACATGTTTTATTTTGTTCCTTGATTCCCTTCCTCTCACCCTCCCCCTTTTTCACCCTCCTCCCACACTGTCTGTATTATGTGTAATTGTTCTCTATGTTTCCATATCTTCTAATCTTTCAGTTTCTGCCATAGAGTGCAGACATTCAGTATATATTAAGTGGAGACATGCAATTTCTCTCTTTCGTAGTCTGGCTTGCTTCATGAATCTTCCATATTCATCCACTTTCTATTAGATGCCAGGGTCTTGTTGATTTTTATGGCTGAGTAGTATTCCATAGTGTGTATGTGCCACATTTTTTCAATCCATTCATCTGTTAGTGAACATTTCAGTTGGTTCCATGTCTTAGCAATTGTGACTAATGCCACAATAAACATGAATATATTTTGAGCCACTTATAAGTTGCAGACATGGTGACTCAAATTCTCCAAGTTTTCAGTAAAAAATAAGAGAATTTTCCTTGTAACCCCCAATAAAATAAATTAAATTCTAATACAGTACTATCATATCTAATCCTTAGACCTTCAAACTCTAATCCTTAGACTTCAAACATGATCATTTTTCATGATCATGCCATTTACAGAATAAAATAATTTTTTTCCCTTTTCTTTATTTTCTGGTCTATGAACCAATTCAGGATTGGACATTACATTTAGAAGGTATGCACTTTTAGATTATTTTTAAAATCTTCTATGGCCTTGACTTTTAAAAAAAGATACAGGTTTTCTATTTTTTTTTTTCTATAGAGCATGTGTGTGAGAGAGAGAGACAGAGACAGAGAGAGAATCTCCCATGGGGGATGGCCAACCACAATCTCTTCTTCTGCAGTCTCCTCTCAGAATTCTGGGCACACATGCACATGTGCCTTACATGACTTTCTAGCCACTGGGTCCAGGACATGAACCACACAACCAACCATGTGGGATTCAGTGCCTGAACGTCTTCACCATCTGCTGGCCCCTACTATGTTTTCTTATCATTTGTTTCCAGTTATTCATTTTAAAACAGGAATATCACAAAAGCAATGCAATGTTCTCAGTTCATCCTTAAAGGAGACATAAAATTCACCCCATGATGGATCATATTAACTTTTGCCACTGTTTCAATATCATCTGCCAGATTTCTTCATTTCAAATAAAGTTAATAAGTATCATGAACTTATTAATAAGTATTAAGCATATATTGTTTTAAATATATAAACATACAGTAAACATATAAATGCATAATTAAATATAAACAATAAATATTAACTTATATTTATTGACTAATAAGTTTATGACATTTATTAGCTTACAAGTTAAAGTATGGTGGGGAGATTTCTTGGGACTATACAGTTTGGTCCTTTTCAAACACTAATCTACTAATTTTAGCTTCCATTCATGAATTTTTTCTTGACTCAGTTATTATTAAGATGATTGCTAAAAGCTGATTTTCTATCCACCATTCCTTCTACATTTATTAGTTGGCATTTCACTATAAGAGAGTGATTTCTCTTCCACTTCTATTTTATCCAAGGGATTACAATATCTTATCATTTTACTTATTTTGATGCTAAAATTTTCTCAGGTTTAGTGAGCGTATTTCCTTCAGGTTAATATCACTTCTTTTGAAATGTCCTTAGTCTTTTGTGTTCTACTATAACAGAACGCTATTGGTTAATCTCTTATTTTTTGAGCCTCTGCCCTGGAATCCGTCATTCCCCTAAGAACCTGTTTTTTTTTTTTTTGTTGTTGTTGTTGTTTTTTTAACTGAGAATAAATCTAGAAACAAAAATCTGGGTATGGGGTATAGGTTCATAACTATCAGTGTGCCATTGCTTTTAGGACCTTGTAGAGGACTGCTAGAAAATATATACATGTATATATAAACCCACATATGCATATATCTATCTATATTTAACATTGATATCACCAATTTGCTCCAACTTTTCTCCCCTTTAGTATTTACTTGTCTTTATCCAATAGTGAGAAGCAAATCCCTCTTACTCTACATCCATCTACTTACTTGCTCAATTTTTGTGCCTTTAATTCTGTCATTCTATGGGCTGTCTCATTGCTATCAGCCTTGTAACACATGCTGGTTCTGCTGACCTAGTTGCTTCCCAGATCAAAACCACTGACTCCTGCCACTGAGCAACTGAGTTCTCACAGGAAAAATGGGAAGGAGCCAGCTAGAGCATCATGAAGAGGCATTTCTCTCCCAGACACTTAATAGAAATGAACTTGGCATGAATGAAGTAAGACAAAGAAAATGGTGAATCCTGACCTAGCAGATACGATCTTCTATTTCCCAGGAAACGCCTTTGTAGAAGAGAGCTGGCTTCATGGTGATTCTAGTAAAGAGAACCAAAGAAAAGTCTGTCAAAAGTTACTGGGCCGCAGTTTCGGCATGGAAGCTAAAAAGTGTTGACAGATGTGAAGCAGCCATGTGGTCAAAAATAGGAGAGGTTTGTGGGGAAAACTGATTGATGTCCAGAGAGTGTCTCCTGTCTAAATGCCTTTGCCTTGAATCAAGATGCTGCAACCTTGGAATGGTCTTGGAGATGGGGAAGAGTGACTGAGGTAGAAGCAACTTGGAATGAGAAATGGAATTGAGTTATAGCAAATCAACTGGGATTTCTTGAGTACTCAAGTATATGAACTGAAATTCATAGCCACCACATATAGAAATGTGGTAAGATAATCACACAACTAAGGAAATTAAATATTAATACATAACTTCCAATGCTTTTCCTTCTTAATATCTTATTTTAATTTTAAATTTTTTTATATTCAATCATTATATATCTTTACAATATATAAAATGAATTGTGTAATCTTGAAAACAGTGTATGTTGTCCAGCCAAAGATAATAAAAAGACACATTGCCCTATAGATGACCACATTTGATTGTAAACTACAGAGTAAATGAAATCATTATTTACTTGCCATAGCGTAGTTCAAGTAGAAGACATTATGTAACTAAAATTCTTTAAAAAAATATGGTATATAAATTCCAAAAAAATTCCTCATTTTAGGATAGCTGTTCAGTTTTATTCTAGATTTAAATAATTACACTATATAAAAAAGTTTTAATGGCTTTTTTGGCAATGATCACTACATTCACAAGTCTCTCTCTCTCAAAATCATAATCCTGGATTAGGTTCCCAGGTAGAAAGCACCATCTTTTTCTACCACCTTGATAAAGGCCCTATAGTATGCACATCTCTTCTGCCTCTGTCAACATTAGGAGCAGCGCTGGACTGTGGGACCTATTTTTGTCAAATAAGCATCTCATTTGCTTTGCTTGTCACAGCAGGTTATCTTGGCTTTCTTTTTGCTGATACTGCCTTTTCCTTCTCATTCTGCATAATGCAAAAGCAATACATCTCAGGCTTTTCAGCAGTTATAGAATTTGAATCACAAAGCAATTTAAAAAAAGTGTGTTTGTATCCTATTGCTTTGACCTAACCTTGCAGATTAGCTCCCTCCTGTTCTAAGAAATCACCTTGTTTCCCACAACATCCCTTCTTTTACTCATGTAATCCCTCCGCCATTGATAAAAAAGTGCTTGTCAGGGTTCTAACAATTCTTTATGGCTTTCCTTAAATGTATATTCTGAAAGGACAATCCAGATATTCTGTGTAAACTTTTTCAGTTCTATTATTGCAACTTATACTGCTAATGTAGTGCTAAAATAATTTCTTATCAATCTTAATTACTTTAGGAAAACACAATTATGGAATGGCAAATCCCAAAGGCTCAGAAAGAAGTAGATAGGTAGATATAAGTAGATAGTAGATATAAGATTTTGGAAAGAAGTAATGACTTTTGTATACTTTCACAGATAGCTTTGATGAAGGGGAAATGTTCAGGAAGATCTTGAAGGAAAAAAAATGCACAAATGTAAGAGTGTAGAACAGGGGGCAACAAACACTTTCTGCAAAAGGCTAGATAGTAAGTTTTTTTTGACTGTGCAGGTCATAGGTCTCTTTTGCAACTACTAAACTCTACCATCACAGTTTGAAAACAGCCATAGATAACTCAGGTGTACCTTAGACATATTCCAGGTTTGGTTCTAGACAACCACAATAAAGCAAATATTGTAAGAAAATGAGTCACACAATATTTTTTGGTTTCCCAGTGCATATAGAAGTTATGTTTTGGGACAGCAAGTGTTGTAGTGGTTAAGGTGCTGGACTCCCACATGATCAACTGTGGTTCAAGTCCCGGATCTGGTGGCTTGAAAATCACACCAGATGTATGTACGTGCGTGCCCAAAATCACAGGAAAAAAATGGAGGAAAAGGGATTGGGGTTTGTCCATCCCTCCAGGGAGGTGATTTTTCACTTTCCCTCTCACTGTCTCTTTCTTTGGTAAATGTGTGTACCCTATGGCAAAACAACAAGAAAACCAACCCCCCTTAAAAAAAAAACAACACTTCATTCATTAAATTATGATCATGAAATTAGAACAATTCAGTCATATTTTCAGGCTCCACTTCTAAATCTAGTTCTTTTGCTATTTCCATCACATCTTCAGCTCCTCCTTTCCCTGAAATCTTGAAAGCCTTAAAATTATCCTTTGAATTTGAAATCAACTTCTTTTAAATTTCTGTTAGTGTTAACAATTTGAACTCCTGTGAGTTACAAGTGTTCTTTTTTTTTTTTTTAATTTCTTTTTTTGGAGAGGTTTTTGCTATAGGGCGCTTGCACTCGCCAGATAGACAGAGAGACAGAAAGCGAGAAATCACCACCCAGATGGGATGGTCACGCCACAATCCCTTCTCCTCCATTCTCCTCTTGGGATCTTGGGCACGCATGCACACGCACCCGGCGTGAGTTTTAAGCCACCGGGTCCGGGATGCGAACCGTGGTTGACTACATGGGAGTCCAGCGACATAGCCATTATGCTAACTGCTGGTCCCGAGTTACAAGTGTTCTTAATGGTATCTAGAATGCTGACTTTTTCATAGAAAATTTTTCAATTATAATACTTTGTCCAGACCCACCAGAAGAATCACTATCTATAGCAGCTATGCTCTTATAAAATCGATTTCTTTCATAATAATACTTGAAAGGTATTATTACTCCTTAATCCATGGACTACAGAATACATGTTGTGTTGGCAGGCATGAAAGCAATATTATGTCCTTGTGTATTGCTATCAGGCCTCTAGGATGACCCAGTACATGGTCAACGAGCTGGGATATTTTGAATTTTTTTTTTTTTTTGAGCAATGTCTAATGGTGGGCTTAAAGTATTCGATAAGCCATGCTGTGAACAGATGTGCTATCTCGAAATATTTATTGTTTCATTCATACAGCACAGGCAGAGTGGATTTAGCAAAACTGTTAAAGAATCTAGCATTTTTGGGACCAGCAGTTACAGTAATGGCTATGTTGCTGGACTCCCACTTAGTCGACCACGGTTTGAGTCCTGAACCAGGTGGATTAAACTCACGCCGGGCACGTGTGCATGCATGTGCGTGCCCAAGATCCCAAGAGGAGAATGGAGGAGAAGGGATTGTGGCATGGCCATCCTCTCTGGGGGGTGATTTCTCACTTTCTATCTCTCTGTCTCTCTGTCTGGGGAGCGCACATGCCCTATAGCAAAAACCTCTAAAAAAAAAAATCATTGGTCCTAGCAAAAGAATCTGTCTTTGCTTTCACAGATAGCTTTGATGAAGGGGAAATGTTCAGGAAGATCTTGAAGGAAAAAAAATGCACAAATGTAAGAGTGTAGAACAGGGGGCAACAAACACTTTCTGCAAAAGGCTAGATAGTAAGTTTTTTTTGACTGTGCAGGTCATAGGTCTCTTTTGCAACTACTAAACTCTACCATCACAGTTTGAAAACAGCCATAGATAACTCAGGTGTACCTTAGACATATTCCAGGTTTGGTTCTAGACAACCACAATAAAGCAAATATTGTAAGAAAATGAGTCACACAATGTGCCCAAAATCACAGGAAAAAAATGGAGGAAAAGGGATTGGGGTTTGTCCATCCCTCCAGGGAGGTGATTTTTCACTTTCCCTCTCACTGTCTCTTTCTTTGGTAAATGTGTGTACCCTATGGCAAAACAACAAGAAAACCAACCCCCCTTAAAAAAAAAACAACACTTCATTCATTAAATTATGATCATGAAATTAGAACAATTCAGTCATATTTTCAGGCTCCACTTCTAAATCTAGTTCTTTTGCTATTTCCATCACATCTTCAGCTCCTCCTTTCCCTGAAATCTTGAAAGCCTTAAAATTATCCTTTGAATTTGAAATCAACTTCTTTTAAATTTCTGTTAGTGTTAACAATTTGAACTCCTGTGAGTTACAAGTGTTCTTTTTTTTTTTTTTAATTTCTTTTTTTGGAGAGGTTTTTGCTATAGGGCGCTTGCACTCGCCAGATAGACAGAGAGACAGAAAGCGAGAAATAACCACCCAGATGGGATGGTCACGCCACAATCCCTTCTCCTCCATTCTCCTCTTGGGATCTTGGGCACGCATGCACACGCACCCGGCGTGAGTTTTAAGCCACCGGGTCCGGGATGCGAACCGTGGTTGACTACATGGGAGTCCAGCGACATAGCCATTATGCTAACTGCTGGTCCCGAGTTACAAGTGTTCTTAATGGTATCTAGAATGCTGACTTTTTCATAGAAAATTTTTCAATTATAATACTTTGTCCAGACCCACCAGAAGAATCACTATCTATAGCAGCTATGCTCTTATAAAATCGATTTCTTTCATAATAATACTTGAAAGGTATTATTACTCCTTAATCCATGGACTACAGAATACATGTTGTGTTGGCAGGCATGAAAGCAATATTATGTCCTTGTGTATTGCTATCAGGCCTCTAGGATGACCCAGTACATGGTCAACGAGCTGGGATATTTTGAATTTTTTTTTTTTTTTGAGCAATGTCTAATGGTGGGCTTAAAGTATTCGATAAGCCATGCTGTGAACAGATGTGCTATCTCGAAATATTTATTGTTTCATTCATACAGCACAGGCAGAGTGGATTTAGCAAAACTGTTAAAGAATCTAGCATTTTTGGGACCAGCAGTTACAGTAATGGCTATGTTGCTGGACTCCCACTTAGTCGACCACGGTTTGAGTCCTGAACCTGGTGGATTAAACTCACGCCGGGCACGTGTGCATGCATGTGCGTGCCCAAGATCCCAAGAGGAGAATGGAGGAGAAGGGATTGTGGCATGGCCATCCTCTCTGGGGGGTGATTTCTCACTTTCTATCTCTCTGTCTCTCTGTCTGGGGAGCGCACATGCCCTATAGCAAAAACCTCTAAAAAAAAAAAAAAATCATTGGTCCTAGCAAATCTGTCTTTGAAGCTCAGTAGCAAGACATTGACTTTTCCCCTCTACCTATGAAAGTGCTATATGGCACCTTGTTTCTATAGAAATTGTTAGTCCACATTGAGAATCTACTGTTAATGTAGCCACCTTCATCAGTGATCTTAGCTAGATGTTCTGGATAACTCGCTGCAGCTTCTACAGCATTTCCTGCTGCTTCCTCTTGTACTTCCGCGTAATGGAGATGACTCATTTCCTTAAACCTTGTAAATCAACCTCTGCTAGCTTCAAACTTTTCTTGTTTTCTTAGTCCATTAGTTTATCTAAGTATGCTCTGGGATCTCATGAATTTTATGCCTACCTCTGACATAATAGTTATGGTGAATTGTGTTCTCGATCTATTTTTTTCTCACTAGGCAATAAGCTCCTTGAATACACGGACAATGTTTTATGATCCCAATGTCACGTGTATGGCCTGGTAAATAGGAATTAATAAACCAATTGCTAAAAAAAGTGAAGAATGGGGCCAGCCAGATAGCATAGTGGTTAAGGTGGCTGGATTCTACATGGCCGACTACGTAGTTCGAGTCCTGGACCAAACTACAGTATGGCTTGAAAAACACACTGGGTGCATATGCATGAGTGCCCAAACTCCCCAAAAAAAGAATGGAGGAGAAGGAATTGCAGCTTGATCATCCCCCTCAGGGGAATCCTCTCATTCTCTCTCTGTTTCTGGCGAGCACGCATACACTATAACAAAATTTAAAACAAAAAAATGAAGAACATTACTATAGGGAAGATGATGCTATTGTAACTTGGTGTTAATAATCACTAAGTTAATCCATTAAACCAATTAATATTCTTGTTATTTTTCTATTTTACTGACCAAATTCCTTTCCTCTGGTAGTTTGTCTTCTGACAGGAAATATTCTGCTGAGGACTTAAGCTTCTCTTACCTATAGCACTTCTATTGTGCTGGATAGTAATATTTTTCTCCCTCAATCTACTCCTCACTTTCTTGCACCGTATTCTCTATCTCAAGGGACTGACGTAAATCAAATGCATTGGTGAGTTTTCTTGTTCATTAGCTTCTTGTTCTGTTTAGCCAATAGGATGTTCCTGCTGTAGAGAAGGACAGATGATGGAGGGTCAGGGTATTTATTATCCAGCTACCTCCCTGTTCCTATAGTTTCCTATGATGTTTAATTGAAAATTACAAAGTTTTTATGATCTATAACACTCCTTTTGCATTTTGATAACAGCCCTGTCCTCCCTGTCCCTTAATCTTATCCAGAGGTGTTATCAGCTTACTATTACTAAGGCTGGGGTATTCAGCATCCCCTTCTGGATCTTTAGTCAGCCTTTCTCAAAATACTCTGGTTTGGACCAGAAGTTAGCGTAATGGCTATGTCGCTGGACTCCCATGTAGCTGACCGCGGATCGAGTCCCAGACCTGGTGGCTTAAACTCACGACGGGCACGTGTGCATGCTTGCCCAAGATCCCAAGAGGAGAATGGAGGAGAAGGGATTGTGGCGTGGCCATTCTCCCTGGGGGGTGATTTCTTGCTTTCTGTCTCTCTCTGTCTGTCTGGCGAGCACACACGCCCTATAGCAAAAACCTCTCAAAAAAAAAAAATTACCCTGGTTTAAGCATGCCTTCTGTGGCCATATCGAAGCATCAGTTTGCCATGTCTTGTCTTGACTAATATGGTAGTTGGTTCAGAAAATGACCCCAGAAAAGAAATCCTCAAAATAGAATTCCATAACAGAATCACTCAAATATGCAAAGAATACAGAGATGATAACTCTTTGCTAAATGGAATGAGACATGGGTAACCCATGTAAAAGAGTGACATGATAATTAATGAAATCAAATCATGAGATGAATCACAGATGCAGGGTGATCAAGTGACTATGGCACTTAGTAGCTATGGTAACAATAGTGTTTATAACATTGTTGAGTTTCCCAGACTTGGTTTATAGGCTTAGATGTGAATGTAGAGAAGAATAAAGTATGAGCTATGAACAGACAATTATAAATACCTATTGAGAACCAGAAGGTCTTTTAGCAGTTTTGAAAGAATCCATTTCATGAATTCATTGGGGATATAGGGTTGAAGGCCAGCAATATTTGAATGTAGACATTGAATACTTAAACTTGCTTAAGTATCTCACACTAAGATAGGACTGCAGTGGACAAAGAATAGGGCTTTTATGTAGAGAATGGAGATATTTTCACAAACAAAACAAAAATGCACTTAGCTTCTTTTGTCTCAGGTGGTATCATACCTGCTCAGTTACATGATATGGCTTGGGCAGTGTTTTTTAAGATTTTGATATGCATGTGAATCATCTGAGACTTCTATTAAGATAACGCTCCCAATTCAGTAGACAAGACATAATCTGACTATGATGTTAAACCTGAACATTGAAAATATCATGATAATAAAAAATGGTGAACAGGAAATAACAAGTGTCATAAAAGTCCTAGCAAGATATATGCATGCCAGAGAATGGGAGATATATATTGCAAAATTTAGTGGCATGCCACGTCAGTGATATTTCTAGGGATTCATGGTAAGATCTTCCTTTCAAATATGAGAGAAGTTATTTCTCCCAATGCATTGAGAGTGACACATAGCTTGGTGGGTCTCTTTGGATGTTGGAATCAATATATACTGTATGTGGTCATCCTCCTCCAGCCCAGTTACATGTCTGGACTTGGAAAGATGCTAGCATCTATTTGAGCCTTGAATAAGGAGGAGCTCTGCAACAAGACCAGTTTTGGTTCAAATTATTTTGCCATTAAGGTCTAATAATCTGGCATAATCAATGATTTTTGAAGTATTTATAACATATACGGCTTTGTACAAAACTCCAACTCAAATAAACCAAGTCACACCTCGGGCATCTACCTTTCAGGAATAGTGCGATGCTATTCTATGGCTTCATCAACTATTTCCATTTTTTTATAGCTTGCTACTGGACATTGGTAGCAAGTGAATACCTGACCTTGTAAATCCCTGTAACTGAAAAGCTTACTGTCTAAGATAAACTGTATGGTACCTGACCAACCCAACCATAAAATTGGATATGCACAGCGGCATTACTTTCTAAAATGAAGGTGGTATATATCAGACTGAGCTCAGGCTGCTGTGAGAGGACAAGAAAAGAAAACAAATGAATGACTCAGTTTAACCTGCTTTGTTCCTTTGTGATTATGGAGAAGGAAAAAGAATGAACCTGGTGTGCTGTTAGATCTAATTACTACACCAACACCAACTAGAAGTGGGCAGCAGCTCTCAAGAGCATCCCTGAGAGATAGTGATTGTAGTGGATGCCATGGTTTATTGCTGACTCTGTCTTCTAGAACTGAAGTTGCCATTTCTCTGGCATCTGAGAGTCCTGGCAATCGATAGTTCTCAGCTGAGAGCTCAGCTGAGTTTCTGTCAAGGACTTGCTCTTAGCTGAAGACAGTGTTCAGCTGAAGACATCTGAGTTCATGCGTCCTTTCTGGGGCAGTCCAATCCAATAATTGGTCAATTGAGATGTATAAAGGCCTCTCCCTGCACCACGGTATAGAATATCCAACATCTCAGCTCTATAATTAGCCATACTCTCAGCTGAGGTCTTGACTACCTTACTCTGCCCAGTTCTGCTCTTTACTTCACAGCTGTTGATCCTGAGCATGTCCCAAGAAACTTTCTGCACAAAATCTCAGAGCCAATTTCCAAGAGTCCTGATTCTGACAGGTGCCAAGAGCAGTCAGAGTAGTGATGTTGACTGAGTGTAAGAAAATATAGGATAAGTTGTGAAGTAAACCTATGTTTACTAACTTAGGTATTTTAACCACCCGTAGAAGCATAACTTTGAAGCTATTTTTACGTTAATTATCTATCTCTCTTAAATTTTTTGAAGAATATTATAAGTAGATAATATTCCAGGTTTTAGAGAGAAAGTATGCCAAATTAATATAATCATAATGATATGATACCAGATGATATTTGTATAGCCCTGTGTAGGGGAATAAAACCTTTCTAAGTAGTTGAAGAGTAGAATTTTAGAAGAGAAAGGACACACTGTGTCTGCTAATTTCTGCTTTCCTACTAGACCTTCTCTCCATCCTTCTCAGCCCTAATGTATGTCCTAAGAGTCTGATCTATATGGATAATACTAATGTACTCTCTTGTCTTCTGGATTGTGATTGGTTTCAGTCAATAAGAGATCTATAGAAAATATGAGGGAAGAAAGAAAAAGCCAGATTATTCCCCTGGCTCTATTCCTATGGGGTTCTTTGGGGCTGACTGCTTCTATCAAGACTTCTACCTCTTGATGTAACCCTATGGGTATGATTATGTTAAGAGCTCTGCCAATACTTACCTTGGGGTACAGGGTGAGTAGCCTTTACTCATACTACTTGGGACTGGAAGAGTTTCATATTTTGTATTTTTTCATATTTTGGAACATTCGAGTATATGTAATGAGGTACTTGGCTATGAGACCCAACTCTAAACACCAAATTAACTTATGCCATATATATTCCTTATACATATAACCTAAAAGTAATTTCAAATAATGTTTTTGTATTGAGGCACTTCAGCATTTTGACTGCAACCCATCACACACTGTCTGGTGTGGAATCTTTCTTTTGTGTACCCAAAATGTTTTGGACTTTAGATTTGTGGGTTAGGAATACTTAACCTATACTGTGTTCTTATCATATTCCTATACCCTTGTTTTGATAAGTAGTTTTTCATTAAACTCTAATTTTTCTTTTCTTCTTCTTTTAAAATTTTGCTATAGTGTGGAGCTCTGGCTAGAGAAAAGTAAAAGAAAGAGGGAAAGTGTAAAAGCGTTCCCCCTCCCCCCTGGGAGGGATGTCCATACCATGATCCCTTCTCTGCCATTCTCCTCTTAGCATTTTGGACACAAGCATACAACACACTCACACACACACACACACACACACACACACACACACGAAGAGTGTTTCAAGCTGCTGGGCCTGGGGTTCGAATAGTGAAGTCGGCCATGTGAGATCCAGCCATCTTACCATGCCACTGGCTGGCCCCTAAACTCTCCTTATATTACCCTAGTTTAAATGCAATAGAATCAATATAAGAATCATTTGGGCTTAACAGGCAAGATTCATTTTCTAGTTTTACTCAAACTACAACACAAATGTCTTCTTCAATTTGACAATATGACTTGATATTCAATTCAGATAAAAATTTTTCTTTCTTTTTTTTGAGAGTTTTTTTCCTATAGGGCACGTGTGCTCGCCAGAAAGACAGAGAGAGACAGAGAGACAGAAAGCAAGAAATCGCCCCCCAGGGGGGATGGCCACACCGCAATCCCTTCTCCATTCTCCTCTCATGATCCTGGGCACGCATGCACATGCGTCTGGCGTGAGTGTAAGTCACTGGATCTGGGACTCAAACCGCAGTAGACTACATGGGAGTCCAGCAACATAGCCATTACGCTAACTGCTGGTCGCTTTTCTTTCTTTTTTAATTAAGAGAGAACAATATAAGACCTGCCACTGATATTTTTAGAGCCCTAAGGGCATTAAATGGAGACCTGCATCTACATATATAATTATCAAAAGGGTTACACTATGCTGACAGATTGTAAATAAAATATATTTTTTATTATGTCGACAAATATACTTTCATAAAATATGTGACTTTTTATGACTGCAAGATGGCAAAATACCAAAGATGACTGAACTTTATTATTGTATTATATATGCCTATTCTATTGATGGGCAGTGGTGTTTGGGTAAGAGTAAAATTAAGATATTCTTAATTCTTATTTTTTTAGAGGTTTTTCCTTAGGGTTCATGTGCTCTTTGGATATATATAGAGAGAGACAGAGACATGAGAGAGAAAGTGAGAAATCATTCCCCCCAGGGGAATTACCATGCCACAATACCTTCTCTTGTGTTCTCCTCCTGGGCTCTTGGGCATGTATGCACATGTACCTGGCATAAGTTTCAAGCCACCAGGTCCAAGACCTGAACTGCAGTTAACCATGTTGGAGTCCAACAAGGTAACCACTACACCATCTGCTGGCCCTAGTATATTCTTTTTCTTAATCATTTATTTATTTATATTTTTACACTTAATTTTTTTTTAATTTGCATTTAATCATATATAGTCTTTACAGTGTATAACATTGCTTTTCCAGCACAAAAATAAATACCAGTCAAGACAGAGACATTACCATACTCATTATCATCAGCAAATAGTTTTTTTGTCAATTCTTATTCTTTATTGTATTTTAAAGAAATGTAATAATTACATTTTATAATCGAATCTTCAAATAATGTTTTATTAATAATAATGGCATAATAATAAACTTTTCTGATTATTATTATTTATTTTAATCCAAATCGAGCTTTATTCTATTGAGAGGGTGACTAATATAAAGTTCAACAGATTTTGAAGCTGAGATTTAAAAATAAGCTATAATTTTTTAAAGAGTTATTTTTATTTAACTTTATTTCTTTTTATTATTTGTTTTAATTTGACCAGAGAGAGAAAAAAGAAAGAGAAAGTGAGAAAGTAAGTTGCCAGGTCCAAGTCTCAAGCCATAGTCAGTCGTGTGGAAGTCCAGCATCTTTACCCAGCACACCACCTGCGGGCTCCTAAATTCAGTCTAATATAATATAACATTGTTACAGTCACAATTGATAAGTTATTATTACAGAAAATATTAACAATTTTAATTTAGTTATATAAATTTTTATGATTTATCTAATGTTTTTCACCATTTCTTAAAGCAATATCTAGATTCATAGAATATATATTACATTTTTCTTCAAAAATTTTAATTCTGTAATATTATAAACAGCATAGAAAGTAGAAAAATTGAGCCGTCTCTGATTTATAATGGGCAGAAATTGTCTTTATTTACATTAGTTTGGGGGATGATACCAGCAGTTGGTGTAATGGTTGTGTTTCTGAACTCCCACGTGGTTGACCGTGATTCAAGTCCCCCAACCTGCAGCTTGAAACTCACACAGGGTACATGTACATGAATACCCAAAATCCTGAGAGGAGAATAGAGAAGTAGTTGCAGTATGATCATCTCTTCTGGGGGGTTGTTTCTTGTTGTCTCTCTGTCTTTCTCTGTTTCTCTGGAGAGTGCATGAGCCCCGCAGCAAAAACCTCTCTCTCAAAAATATTAACTTTCAATGATTTATATGAAATAATTTTGAAGTATTCAACTTGAAAGTTACTTGTATTTCCCAAAACTAAAATTTACTGTGGTCTGAAGCTTGTTTTGCAGATATTTTCAAGTTCAATTTTTATTTTGGATATTTCAATATTACTTAGCATTCTCATCATTACTAACATTCTTAAGAATGTTAGTAAAATTGATATCTTTCTTCAAGATATTACATCTTTAGACAGATTCAAAAACTATCATATATAGTCTTTCAAAATACTTCAAATTCTTCCAAAGTATTTCATCACTTCTTTGGGCCCAGTTAAGGTTTCTTGATAAGAAATTCAAACTATGCACTCTACATGACATGAGTAATGGTTCAGATTATCAGCTAAAATTCTAGTTTGTAAAGCTTCTTTTTTAATCAATCACTTTAATGACATTATCTTAATAATGTCTGCCATAATCTTTCTATCTAAAGATTAAAAATGCTAGCTTTTAAAAATCTTTATTTAATTCAAAACCATGAACTTTAAAAAAATAACAAGTATAAAACTGTAAAGTATTCATGAATTTTAACTTCCTTGCTTTCTACCTTTGATAATTCACTCATGCTTGATAAATGTCATTTTCAACTTGGATTGCTGTCCCTCTGAATAATTTAGTTGAGTTGCTACAAATACTTATTTTTTAATTTTGTGTAAAATTCTCTTGCTTTATTATCCATTAAATTAATAATCAGATTTTGATTTCTCCATGTAAAGTAGTGATAGTATTTTATAATTTTAAAGTACATACTACATGTTTGGTTATTTTAACATTAATTTTGAAATAGTTTTACTAAACCAGGAAATTTTTATTATTTTCTCTGATCACTGTGTTGTTTGTACCTTGAAAAGTATTATTATGGGGCCAGAAAGTGGCATAGTGGTTAAGGGTGCTAGATTCTCACATGACCAACTGTGGTTTGAGTCCTGGGTGAAAATCATTCCAAGTTCATGTGCATGTCTGCTCAAAATTCCTAGAGAAGAATAGAGGAGAAGGGACTGTGGCATGGTTATCAACCTGTGGAGTGATTTCTAATTTTCTTTTTCTCTGTCTCTCTCTCTCAAGCGCATGCACCCTATGCCAAAACACAAAACAAAAACTATGTCTATATCTATATAGTATATATATGTGTATATAAAGCAAATATATGTATGTAAAACATTATTACAATTGGTTATTTTAACATGTAACGTATTCTTTAAGAACACCATATTTTGTATTACTTATTTATATTTATTTAATGCTATTGATTATTTGCTGTTATTCAATTCTTTTTATTTAAGTTTTAGTAATTGAGTGTGCGTGTGTGTGTGTTTCTCCTTAAGGGAGGTTTGATAGACTTTTTTAATTTTTAAAAATACTTATTTATTTAATTTTATTTATGCATTCATTTACTTTTATTTGACCAGAGAGAATCACACACAGAGAGAGAGAGGGAAAGTGAGAAAGCAAGCCATCAGGTCCAGGACTTGCACCGTGGTTGGCCATGTGGGAGCATCTAGCACCTCAACCACTACACCACCTTCGGGGCCCCCGTAGTTTTTTAACTGAAAACCAAAGTGTTCTCAGTAACGATTTTTTAACTGAAAACCAAAGTGTTTTCAGTAGCGATTTTGGACAGAGTTGATTTTGAAGATTGCTTGTGAAACATTTAACAAATTGCAACATAATATTCAGCTTAGGCATGTCCATGCTTTATCTGAAATAATTTTGGTGCATAATGAGATATCAAATTTCTACAGTGCTCATCTAGTAGAAATTCTTAAGCTTTAATGGTAGTTAGATTATGTTCTGCTAGAATCAGTTTAATTCTGTAAGAAGACCATAACCATAGTTTAGAATTGTAAGCTAATAAACATAGCAAAATGAAAAAATTATTGTTTCTATGAATTTATCTTTTTAATAGCAGTTTTAGGTTGTATTTGTTGCAAAATTGCTACAATTTTTTTTCCCTTTATCTCATTGTTTTGATCAGTAATTGACTATTAAACAAATTACAGAAATTTATTTAACCTATTTTTATTGTTTACCTGATGAGAATAATTATATTTTTCATCTCATTACATTGATGAGGAATTTAGTTTTCTAGAATAAAAACTTGATAATGTTCTGTTTCTAAGTTTTATATGAATCAGGGTCTATAGAAGTCTGCTCCTTTTTATTATTATGAAGACTTTCCATTTATTTTAACTTTTCAGATTTTTATCTTTTTTGAACTTTGTTTTTGTATTTTATATTTGTATCAAGATATTATTTCCAATATCAAAGACATTAAATGTAATTACACAATTTATAAAATTGTAACATATTTTAAAGAAAATCTTAAACACATGTAAGAATAAATATTATTTTTATATAAGAATTTTTTTAATTTAATTTTTTATTTAAACACCCATGAAAGTGTTTTATAACTAGCCTTAGACATTCTAGCATTAGATATTTTATCATTAAACATTCTTATAGCCATAAATGTGAAAAGGTATATTACTATTTATATTAATTCTATAGTTATTTATGTATAAGTTTTAGAACAGTGTAAGTTGTGAATACAATCAAATGTTCCCTATAACTATTATCATTGTTGCAAATACAGCATTAATTCATAAGTTCCTCACACAAATTGAAATAGGAAAAAAATGCAAACTTTCCATCTTTTTAAAATTTTAAATTCTTTTCAAATTTACATTTAGCTACTGTATATGTTTACAGGGTACAACGTGGTTTTTTCCCAGCATGAATATAGTGCATACTAGTCAAGACAAAGATATTACCACATGTATAGTCTCAGTAGATAACTTCTCATTTTTTTGTTTTAAATGTGTTGATTTTTCCCTGATTCCCTCCCACCGAATATTACCCACCGAGTATTACCCACACCATACTGCCTTTATATCTTATTAAAGGTACTGCCAACTTCTTACTTACTCAGGTCAGACAACTTTGGCCGCTACTGCGTTCATTGTTCTTGATGATTTTTTTCAATTTCTTGATGATTTTTCTTTGATTTCTTTTGTTTCTGTTATCTTGCTTTCTTCTCACCTTGTATATAGCATTTGCTTATCAATTATTTGTTCAATATTGACTTTCTACTGAAATAGAATTTATTTTATATAAAAACATGATGAAATTTTATAACATTGATAAGCCTGGATAACAGTCATCCAAAGTGTAACTTTTAAAGAGGATTCTTCAAGTCAGTTGGAAAACTTAACCTTTTTTTTTTTTTTAATATTACCACTTTTGCTTCTTTCATTCTTTAATATAGAAGGTTGTGCTATGTCCCCAAATAATTAAGTGCTTTTTTTACAGCAAAGTGAAAGAGCAAATCTATATGATTAACACCACAATTCAGATCCTCTAAAAAAGGTGTTGGTAAGTTTCTTTGTGTGTATAAGCATCAAACAGAAAATATTTCAGGCTTTGTGGGCTGTAAGATCTGTCATAACTGCTATACTTCTGCTGTGGGGCACAAGCACAGCCATATATAATATCTAAATGCATACTCCACTAGTACTCTATTTATGGACATAACATTTGAAATTTTATATAATTTTTATAAGTCACAGAATACTATGTTTTCAAACATTGGAAAATTTAGTCACTAGTTTTGGCTTGCAGTCTGTGCAAAAATAAAGAAATGGCCAGGTCTGGCTTCAGGTCATGTTTTTAAAAAGCATTTCTAAAATTAGAGAATCATTATTATTTCCACAAGAATGATGAGAAATTGAATATCAGTGGTTTTACATTCTCAGGACATTACATATTTACTGATTTAGATAAAAAGTAGCATAGCTGATCATACTAGGTGCTGGGTTAGACTTTTTGGAAGATGTAAAATGAAGATGCAGTTCATGCTCTTTTACATTTCACACTCTGTTAGATGGGAAGGACAATGAAATAAAAACTATAAAAGAAAATTGAGTGCGATAAATTTTCCTGTTGTAGAAATTTTTAAAAAATCTACATAGTTCTAGGGGAGTGGTTGACTCTAGTAAAAATGTGGAGAGATGTTACTTAACACAGGTTTTCAAGAGTCAGTAGAACCATGGGAAATAATGACAAGCTATCAGAGAGGATGCCTTTGTTCCTGATGGAGGAAGAAACAAGCCAGACTGTGGGAGGATGAAGATATTAAATAGCCTTGACTGGGATAAGAATTTGTGTCAGGCACATGTGTTTGGAGGGAAGGAGTTTTGAAACATGAAGAGATGGCTTTAAAACCAGAATAGATTATTTAAATTTTATTTTCTGCAATGAAATTCACTAAAGAGTGTTAAGAAAGATGTCAAAGATTCCATTTAGAGTAGACTTCTTTATATCAGTCATTTAGCTAAGAATCAATTATTCTTTAGAAGAATTTTTAGAAATTCTGAAAATGGAGTTTTAGATGCCTCTGTAAACATTGCCCTTTAAAAATCCATACAAAATCATTTTTTAAAGAAAAACAAAGATGGTTAACTGACCTAGAGTTAAAAATATCAATTCTTTATGATTTTAAAGATTCATTAGAAGATTAAAGACTTTTTAAAAGAATTATTTCATTTAACTTTATTTATTATTATTATTCTTTTTAATCTGACCAGAGAGAGACAGAGAAATAGAGAAAAGGAAAGTGAGAAAGCAAGCCAACAGGTCTGAGACTTGAACTATGTCAGCCATGTAGGAGTCTAGCACCTTTAACCACCATGCCACCTGCTTATTGTCCATTTTATACTTCAAAGAGAAAATTTTCCTTCAAAATACATTTTGACAATTGCTGAACATAAAGAAGCAACTCTAATCTTCCAAGAGCCTACAGTTAAGAAATAAATACAAACGGTACAAAAATAGCAACAATGCCATTCATTCCCTGCAAGGGCTCTGTTTACAAGAACTGGTTTATTTGATATTGTTGATATTAACCTGATTACTTGATATTACAAAATAAAAATACCTTTTTTTTTTTGAGAGTTTTTTTTTTCTATAGGTCATGTTTGCTCACCAGAAAGACAGAAAGAGACAGAGAGACAGAAAGTGAGAAATTAGTCCCCTGGGGGGATGGCCACACTGCAATCCTTTCTCCTCCATTCTCCTCTCGGGATCTTGGGCACGCACTCACACATGCCCGGTGTGAGTTTGGGCCACTGGGTCTGGGACTTGAATTGCAGTTGACTATGTAGGAGTCCAGTGACATAGCCATTACACCAACTGCTGGCCTCCCAGATAAAATCCTAAAGTTAAACTCTTGCCACCTCTATTTATTTGCTCATTAAAGACTTGAGGGTATTATTTTAAATACCTTCCAGCAAGTAAATCGGCTGTTATTGGTACAAGGTTTACATGATAAATCCACAAATAGCCAATAGTTTTATTAACATGTCCATAGCCATACTTTGACAAGGAGAGTTTTAATGATGTATCCATACAATCACCTTTGTGTCATTTATTTTTATTTTTAAAGATGGATTTATATTGTACTAAAGAAATATGGGAGGGATTATCATTGTTTTGATGTATAAGCATAAGTTAAATAAAGTAAAAATCAGAATAAATAACTAGATTAAGAATTCTCTCTAAATTGTTAGGAAATCAAAGAATTGACCAGAATTTAAAAACAAAACAAAACAAAACAAAACAAAACAAAACAAAACAAAACAAAAAAACCATATTGCCAAAGCCATCCTGAGCAAGAGTAGGGTAGGAGGCATCTCACTCCCTGACTCCAAAATACATTACAAAAATATATTACAAAGCTGTGATTATCAAAACAGCATAGTATTAGCACAAAAACAGACATGTAGACCATGGAACAGAATAGAGACCTCAGAAATAAACCTCCAAACATACAGCCAACCGATTTTTGACAAGGAATACTAGTCAATCCAGTGGGAAAAGGGAAACCTCTTTAGTAAATGGTGCTGTAAAAACTTGGTATCCACTTGCAGAAAGTTGAATTTGAACCCCTACCTCTTACCATCGACAAAAATCAATTCAAAGTGGAACAAAGATCTAAATCTAAAACCTCAAACTATAAAACTACTATGGAAAATACTGGGGAAATTCTGGGAGACATTGGCGTATGTGAAGACTTGGATAAGACCTCAAAACACAGTCAATAATCCCAAAAATAGACAAGTGGGATTACATCAGATTAAGAAGTTTCTGAACAGCAAAAGACACAGTAATTAGTGTGAATCCTTGGAATAGGAGAATGTTTTTTAAATCATGTTTCTGATAAGGAACTGATGACCAGAATACGCAGGGAACTCAAGTTGCTTACCCGAAAAACTATTATCAATCCAATTAAAAGATGAATAAATGAGTTGAAAAAAACAACTTTCTAAGGAAGACATATGAATAGTCAAAAGGCATATGAAAAATGTTCAACATACCTCATCATAAGGGAGATGCAGCTCAAAACCATGATGAGATATCACCTAACCCCAGTCAGAATGACTAAGATTGAAAAAAGAAAAATGGCAAGTGCTGGTGGGAGTGTGGTGACAGGGGAACTCTCCTACACTGCTGGTGGGAACTGGTCCAGCCACCATGGAGAACAATATGGAGGTTCCTCAAAGACCAACAAATAGAACTAGAATATGATCCAGCAATCCTACTCCTGGATATCTACCCAAAGGACAGGAAAATGCTCAGTCAGAAAAGTGCTTGCACATCTGTGTTTATTGTGGCTTTTTTTTTTCCCACAATTTCTAAGTCATAGAATAAATTCAAATGTCCACAAACTAACGAATAGATTGAAAAAGTGTGACACATATACAATATGGAATACTACTTAGCCATAAAAATCACCAAGATCCTGGAATTTGACAGGAAGTGGACAGATATGGAAGATTTACTGCTGAGTGAAGCCAGCCAGGCTATGATGGAGAGGTAATGTATGTCTCCACTTAATATATACTGGCTGTCTATACTCTATGGCTGAAACTGAAAGATTAGAGGCTATAGAAACTTGGAAAATGGTTATAGATACTGGATACTGTGTTTGGGAAGAGGGTGGGAGAAAAGGTAAGTCTGAGGAAAGAGATTAAGGAGAAAAATAGAGATGCAAGACATTTATGGGACACAAATGGATTATTATCTGTTGATGATAATGTGTGTATTATCCCCTACTGGACTGGTGAGAAATGTATTCATGTTGGAAAATTCACTTTACAAGTTAAATGATGTACAGTGATTGTATAAAAGAAATTAAAATTAAAAAAGAAAAAAAATCCCCAAATTTTCTTAATGAGGTTTTTAAATATTTAGATTGAGAATATTTCTTTTTTGAAAAAAGTTCAACTTTAAACTCACATCCATTATTCATTTTTTTTAAAGTTAATTAATTCATTTTTCAGAGAGAGAGGGAGAGAGAGACACCCCTAATTGCAAGCAAACACTGTGATCTATCCTTAGTCAGCCAGGATTGTGGGCACCTGTGCAAGCATGACTCGTACAAGGAAACCCCAGGACCCGAGTTCAGGACCTTCTCATGTGACCTCAGCATTGTACAGCTCTGCATTACACTGTACTACTACATCTGGCCCTATTCATGAACATTTTTAACTTTACCACACTAAAATTCATCTCCAAGTGTTCTTCTAAAGTCTTAGACATAAACTTTTGAAAATTTATTAGCTTATTGTCATTCATATATTCAGTTTATGTGGATCAAATTTATTATAAACAAGTGTCATGTATTATACTCTATATGTAGTACTTTTGAAATTCTTCTATAATTAGCATGTCTATTACATTTTATGTGGCTTTGAGCATAGTTAAATTTAAATGATTAAAGGCTTTAGAGGTTTATACAATGTATCATTACTTCATGAAATATGGTTCAATATTGATCAACAATGCAATTTACTTCCCAAAACCTTCATTTAAAAATAAGAAAGAAAATAAATAAGCATTTAACTCAAGACTTTAGAAAATTAATACTTTGGAGAGTAGTAAAGATAAAATTTTCAGAAAATATTGAATAGAATTACAAAGCAAAAGAAATAGTGGTACATAGGTAAGTGCAAAAGTTGACGCTTTTTCTTAAAGCATTCAGTTAAATATGCACTTGAAATACTACAAAAACAATCTCTTTATTCTTCCATGTCCCCTCATTTTGGAAAATGAAAACAAGCATGAAAACTGCAAAATGTTAAAATTATACATTGACAATTTTTTTAATTGGATATGTTATGAATAAACGTATACTATTAAAAAGAATCTGGGAAGGTATAGAAAACTAAATGTAATAGTAACCATGGGAAAAAATTCTTCAAAATGTTCATGAAGATGCATATTTAGTAAACACTGCATGGATTTCAAACTTTTTTGCATCACAATAAACTCATATTGTAATACTATTTTTTCATAAGCTTTTGAATTTCCCCTGAATGTGTGTACACACACACACATGCACACAGAAGTTTCCCCTTTTTTTCCCCAAAGTTAGCATAATCATAATATCAAACCTGCCAAACATGGAGCTAAGCAAGGAAACTGAGCCTTAACAATTATACTTACAGATACTTGAACAAACCTTACCACTATGGACTGCAACAAAAATTTACTTTCTCTGAAAGAATTCCCTAATTGCAACTATTTGTAAATTTGTATTTAAAAAGCATTATCTCAGTAATATAAAAATGTATATGTGGGGCAAGCAAGTGGTGTGGTGGTTACGGCATTGGACTTCCACACGGTTAAACTGCGGTTCAAGTTCCAGATCTGGTAGCTTGTTTTCGTTCTTTCCCTCTCTCTCTCTCTCTCTCTCATGATAAAAATAATAATGATAATAAATAAAATGAAAAAAAAATTTTTTAAAAAAGCATATGGAATATTGAAGACACACGTTTGTAGTCATGTGTGTGAAAAATCGAAATATTAACGTTGGATTTCTCTGTAAGGTGGGATTATAGGTGATTTCATTTTTAATGCCTGAAATTCATTGTACTTATTATTTCTATTAAAATTATAAAATACATACATAAATAAATAAGTCATACTGTAATGATGACATTTATCTTATGGAAAATATAACCCAGAGTGTTACAGGATTTCTAGGGATATAGATTATTGTATATGAGTTAGATTTTGGTGTTCTTGTGTGTGTTTTGTCTTTCTGAGGAAGCCTCACTACTAGCTGGGTCTTTGGAAAACTTTAGGCTACATGTGCGCTGTAGGGTTTCTGCAGTGGAAGGGAGGGCAAGTCTATGAATGGGGACTGGATTTACCAGTCACTCAAGGGCATGGATGCCAACACAGCAGGTCCTGATCACAGCACTTTCTAGCTGCTCATTGACAGTTACAACCAGCATTCTGTTCCAGCCTCAGCTACCTGTTTGGGGAATGATGCACTAACAAGTCTAATTTCACTGTCTTTTGATCCTCGCTATTTTCTTTTATTATGTCATTTGTTCAGTTTGTGGATATTACTGTTGTACATTTAAATTGTAGCACATACTGCTATGGTTTATATGTGTGACCCAAAAGTTCTTGGGGAGAGAATTTTCTGCCCTTCTAATGGTATTAATTGGGCCGAAACTTAATTCAGCTATGGTATTAAGAGCTGGGGACTTTGGGAGGTGATTAGAAATAGATAGATTAGATAGATTAGAATCAGAATGGGGTCCCTATTATTGAATACTTCTGTATGTATAAAGAAAAGGAAAGAGACTAGACACAGACATGCAGACTCTTTTGTCATGTGCTGCCCTGGGCTGATGTGGGGTATTTCAGCTGGTCCCCATCAGCGAGAAAACCCTCAGTAGATGTGGTCCCTGGAACGTGAACCTCCCAAAACTTGACCTAAGCAAGCCTTTACACATTATAAATTACCCAGTCTTTGGTATTTGGCTGTTAGCAATAGAAGAAATAGACTAAAACACATACATATAGTAAAAACCATAGAAGTCAAATCAACAAATGACATCGTGAAAAGAAAGTTTTCTCCTACCCTTGTAACTAAATTCATTATAAACTTTCTCAGAAGCAACAGTGCTTTCCAGGTTTATGTATAATTCTGAAGACATTCTCTGCTCATATGAGCAATAATGTATATATCTTCACAATAAAATTAATGTTATTGTGTTATGAACACTATTTGACACCTTTTTTTAAAAATAATAGCATAGTGTATTAGCATTTTTCCCACATTATGTCACATAAAATTGCCTGACTTTTTATAATGAATGCTTTTTTTTTAATTAAATGGTTACAAAGCAATATGTTTACTGGTTCCTTATGATGAATCTCTAGAAAAAATGAGTAGAGGTTGTCAAAGTCATGTAATATAGGAAAATAGGTTACACATCCATGATGAGAGAAATATATTGTTAATATAGTTACATAAATGCAGGTTGGAGTAATAGAGCCTTACTGTTAAGTATTGTCAATAGAAACAGAGACAGATAAAACCTTTATGAAAATTTTGACCGTAATGAAAATTTTAAATCATTTTAACTTTGACCAAACAATTCCATTTTTAAAAGAGGTTAAGAAATGAAATTATGAATGCACACAAAATATTTATACATGGTTACTCAGTGTAGCATAATTTGTAAGACAAAAGATTAAAACCATTTCAGGCTTGATTTTCAGACTAAATGATAGGGCAAGGAGCTGAGAGGCCAAAAAAGACAAACCAAGATTCTTGTTGGCACTTCTACTCTGTGAAAGCGGAGGTGACTGGACAAAAAATTGACAAAACAAAAGAAACTATTTATATTAGATTGCAGGAGAATCTTATCTGTGATTTCTTATTTTCTTTAAAAATAAAAACTATCAGTTGCTTCGGCCAGCCCCATAGCCTAGTGGTTAAGGGATTTGGAGCCCACATGGTTTACTGCAGTTTGAATACCCACCCAAATGACTTGAGAAACACTTGAGGGTATGTACATGCATGCCCAAAATGTGATGGAGAAATAGAAGAATAGGGATTGTGGCATGACCACATCCCATTAAATGATACTTTCTCTCTCCTCTCTCTTTCTCTCCAGGAAGCCCAAGCACCCTCTGGCAATTAGAAAAATTATCTATTGGCTGCCAGATATTTATCAATCTAATGAGTTGCGAGTATGTGCATTTGACTTATTCCTAGCAAGAAAACTGGAAAGTCACCCTGTTGAATACTTTATAGTCATATTAGAAAAAATAATTAAGAAAAAAAGCAAATCACCAAACTGCCAATGACTCCCACCAAGAAGGACCTTTCTAAATACGATGGCCTTTTATTCTAGGCACCTGAGTTCTACTGAGAAATTCACCCTGCTGCTTCAGCTGCTGGTCAGCAGACTGAGGCCACATAGGAAGTCCAGTTTTTTCCTTAGCCCACCATAACTGGTAGTGGTGGTGTGATCTTCAGGTCCAGTCAGTCTGGAGACTGAGGAAGGAAGATTATGACAGTAAAACTCTAACCACAGTTTCTCCCTCTCCATATTTCCCCACCTTATCCCCCCACACAATTGCTGTCTTGTTCTTCCTTCTCTTGTGACTGTGTGACATAGGACAACTCTCTGAAGTTCTTACAGTAACAGTTTGTTTATCTCTAACTGAGGTTTAGAAGATTGCCAACTTTCAGATCTGACATTCTTTGATTTTGCCCTCTATGAATGTAAAAAACAAATCATAAAATAAAAATTAAAACAAAATGAAAAGGTTACTAGTCGAAAGGGGATACTGATAGTAGTTAGCATTCTTTTCTTTCTTTCTTTTTTTTTTTTTGTGAGAAGTTTTTGCAATAGGGCGTGTGCGCTCACCAGAAAGACAGAGAGAGACAGAAAGTGAGAAATCACCAACCAGGGGAATGATCACCCTGCAATCTCTTCTCCATTCTCCTCTCGAGATCTTGGGCACTCACGCACATGTGCCTGGCGTGAGTTTAAGCCACTGGGTCGGGGACTCGAACCGTGGTCGACTACATGGGAGTACAGCGACATAGCCATTACACTAACTGCTGGTCCCAGTGGTTAACATTCTAATAGCAGGTGATGGTTACTATATCCATTATAAAAAAGAAAGTTAGATGTACTAACATATATACTCTAATAATATTTAAAGTTTAATGTTTCTATGTGTTGTATTTTTTTTTTTAATTCAAGATTGTGTACTCTGCATTGCCATGGACTCTAGATTGGAAAGGAAACCGTAAAATATAATTACCCTAACCCACATATTTTTCACTTAAGTCATTAACCAAATGTGATCTTTTTCATTTGTAAATCTACTAGCATCCAAATGAATGACAAATTTATCCATGTGTCACAGTTTGATCAAAAATATTTTTGAGGGAAAGCTGTAGAATGTAAGTTACACAGCAGATACGCTCCAACTTCAGGACCCAGGGCCACTTCAGGAGATTTGCTTCTGTTGTGTTTGTGTGTGTGTGTATATATATATATATGGAGATTTTATATATATACATATCTCCCCATTTCTTTTCCATGTTGGTTGTTGGTTGGTCAAACTTCAAATGGATGGCAAAGCTGAAAAACCAGCTCTCATTTAATTTTGTTATGACCCTAGGCAATCTAATAGTACTTTCACAGTTTCAGGCTTTGTGCACTGAAATTTCAGACAGTTATTATGTCATAATAGATCGCTATTATGAAATTTTCTGTGTTACAGGCAGGACACAGTGTACAGAACAATATATTAAAGAGAAATTTTCCTCACTGCTTGTGATAATCACAAAAGATCTTGAATTGGGAATTAAATTGCCAGCATACGTCTAGAAAGAAGATCAGAAAGGATAAACATTTCTTCACCTTCCTCCCCCGCCATTGTTTCAGAATGTGTTCAACTTGAACAATCAGTAAACAATAAAAGATGGGGTTTAGAGCTACTGTCAGAAACACATCTATTTTTTATGAACATTCTCTGAGTTAATAACACAGTCTTTTGTGTTTTCCAATCTGGAGAATTTATTGTTTTTATTCTGGAAGGAAAGTTTGCAGGATCTCTATATTCTCTGCTGTCTGAGATCAAATACATTTGCTCATGGGATAGAACACTGTATGTGTCATCCCAAGACGTTGTGCCGAATGGATATGTTCAGCCCTTGGCTGCATGTGACAACTAAAAGGAGACCCATAGCTACGAAGCAGTAAGCAGAGCATCCCAGCAATCACAGGTGTGCAGTAGACAGGGCTGCAATCACTTCTGGGTGTTTCTCAGTCTGTGACAATGAGTGCATTTAAATGTGAAGGACAATCATAGATCTAACCATCAATCATTACTATTCTTTGAGAGGTTTTTTTGTTTTTTTTTTTTCACTATAGGGCGCGTTCGCTCGCCAGACAGACAGAGAGAGACATAGAGACAGAAAGCGAGAAATCACCCCCCAGGGGGGATGGTCACACTGCAATCCCTTCTCTTCCATTCTCCTCTCGGGATCTTGGGCACGAACGCACACGCGCCCGGCGTGAGTGTTAAGCCACCGGGTCCGGGACACGAACTGCGGTCGACGACGTGGGAGTCCAGCGACATAGCCATTACGCTAACTGCTGGTTCCCAATCATTACTATTCTTCAGTGCAAAAGCTCTGCTTTAGCTAACCCATTCTTCTGAAACTGGTAATTCTCACTCCCATTTTTTTTTTCTTTATATAATTATTTTCTTACTTCCCGGAACTCTCTGACTCCTCATCTTGACTTCAAAGTCCTTAAAGTACTAATTCAAATAGTATCTCTAAATCATCAGGATCAGGAATTTCTATTCTCTGAATAAAATACTGTATCTCATTCGCTTGTTATAAATTGCTATGATGAAATGTTAATTACATTCTTTTACCAATTTTACTCAGATTTTTGTGAAACTACACAAAAAGGCTCCTGTGTGCATATAAGTGTATGTGTGTGTGTATATGTATGTTCCTGAGAAGGATGTAAACTGTCAGAGGAAAGCATCAATAATTTCTACATAAATGTGACGTTTGTAATGTTGCTACCTAGTATTAAGGAGGAAAAGAGCAGGAATTTGTAATTAAAAATAAAACACTCAACTACTCATGGTGTGATTATAATATATGCTTCAAAATTTGATAAAAGCTCCACACATCATCATTTATTCAATAGATATTTATTTAGCCCTTATTTTAGACTAAGCTTTACCCTAGACAGTAGAGATATTGCTATTAACAAAACAGAACTATGTATATAGCATTTGTTTAAATATAGTCTGACTAATAAAAATATCATTTTATTAGCCCCTGTTGAAACATCCTTCTAATATTCTTATTGTATATAGTTAAGTCTGATAAATACAGCACATAAAAATTAGTCAGTAATAACAGGATTTTGTGCTTGGGCACTCTTCATATTCCAAAAGTATAAAATCTGGTCTTTACAATCAAGCAAAACCCAGGAGAACTACAGAAACAAAAAGTTAAATAACCTTGATTCAAATATAACTTTGAAAAATAATGTAATTATGATGATGATGATGATTTAATGACATTTAGCAATAATTGAACCCTTGTTAAGTACCAAACATAATCTTAATTATTTATAGGCATAATGTTATTGATTTCTCACAATAAACCTACAGATTTAATTACTGGTTTTATTCTCATTTTTTCAGATGAGAAAATCAGGCACAAAGAGAATAAATAAATTACTGAAGGAAGCCTGTTAGTGATAAAGTTGGGTGTTCATAAATTATATAAAAACTGTTGCTGGAACAAAGGACAAACATATCCTCTGCAGACAGAGAAAGTAGGAAGAGTCAGAATATGAGATGACAGTGAATAATTTCCAATTAAGATAGCACATAAACACAATATATAAGAATAAATTGAAAAGAAAGGCATAAGTCTTGGATGAAAAGCATATCTATTAAACAAATAAAACATGTGTGAACAAACAGAAAGACATTTCATGTTTTTGAATAAGAAGACCATTATAGAATTTTAATTGTCTCTAAATTAACATATAAATTCATGGTGATACCCATCAGAATCATAATAGATTTATTATATTGGAATAAAATAATCCTAGAGATTACATGAAAAACTAAACATCTTTAATTAATCATGAAGAATATCATGAAGAAAATATCACAAAGGAAAACTTGCCTTTCTTGACATACACTTAAGACACTATAATCTGAATAATAAGTATTGGTTTAGAAATAGATATGTAGAGGATGACAGCATAGAGAATCTAGAAATTGACCCATTATAAAAAATCAATATATAATTCTTTAATAATTATACCAGTAGGGATGGCAGGCTGTCTGTGGTTGAAGGGCAAATGACTGGAACCTGTGGCTCATCCCCTACCCTACTCACCTTCAGACTCTCAGGTTTGTTTCTTGGGACTTTAAGATAAACTTGTGCCCTTCCCTGCCCCATCCAGACACCCATTCCAGTGAAGGCCCTTGCCTAACTGCAGGCTACCTGCAGTAGGAGGGCTAATAATTGGAACCTTTAGCTCATTCCCTCCCCTACTCACCTTTGAACTCTCAGGACTTCAGTGTTTTGAATAGCACCCTGCACATGATCTCTTTGTTACTGAGTTGAAGCTCAGCAGATCAGTTTCAGGTGCACCTGTTCTCTAGGTACAGGGAGAACTCTGGGTCACCAGGACCAGTGACAACAGTGCAGGGTGCTGGTGAGCAACAGGGAGGCAAAGCAGAAGAGAGATTGGCAATTTCCTTGTCCTGCACACTTTGAATGTTGGATATTCCTTGAATAATTTAGTAAGGAATGTATAGATCATCAGATAACTAGAAATCATCTCAGAGGCACAAGAAATATGAGCAATAAACAAAATATCTCTTCCTCAAGGGAAAAACATCAATTTCTCATCACCACAGACAACACAAAGGAACTCGTGGAAATATCAAATAAACAACTCAGAATATCTGTAGCGGTCAAACTAAATGAGATGTAAGAGAAAATACCTCCAGGAGGAGAGGAAGTCCTTTCATAATTTGAAAGAAGAAATAGACATCATAAAAAGGAATCAAACAGAATTGTTAGAGATGAAGAATGTGATACAGGAAGTTAAAACCTCCCTTGAAAGTATTAAAAGTAGATTAAATCATGCAGATGATCAAATCTCAAATGTAGAAGACAAAACCTCTGACCTAGAAAAATTATCAGAAAGACTGAGAAAACAACCAAGGAAAATGAAGATAATATACAGAATATACTAGTTACTATCAAGCATCCAAACACCCAGGTAACTGGTATCTCAGAAGAGGAAGAAAATAATAAGGGCATTGATAATTTATTCCATAAAATCCTGGAAGAAAAGTTTCCAAACCTAGAGAGACATTCAAATATCCAGACCCAAGAAATACATAAGACTCCAAATAGAATCAATCCAAGAAGATTCTCTACAAAGCATATCATAGCTAGATTGGCCAAAACCACAGAAAAAGACAAGATACTAAAGTTGGCAAAAGGAAAATGTCAAGTTACATACAAAGATTATCCCATCAGGCTAACATCAAACCTCTCATTAGAAACAATGCAGGCAAGGAAAGAATGGGGGAAATATAGTCAAAGTGTTAAATAAAAAAACAATTTCAACCAAGAATAATATACCTGGCAAGATTATTATTATTATTTTTTTTTTGGAGAGATTTTCACTATAGGGCGCGTGCACTCGCCAGACAGACAGAGAGAGACATAGAGACAGAAAGCGAGAAATCACCCCCCAGGGGGGATGGTCACGCCGCAATCCCTTCTCCTCCATTCTCCTCTCGGGATCTTGGGCACGCACGCACACGCGCCCAGCGTGAGTTCTAAGCCACCGGGTCCAGGACACGAACCGCGGTTGACTACGTGGGAGTCCAGCGACATAGCCATTACGCTAACTGCTGGTTCCCTAGATTATTTTTCATATGGGAAAAAAAGATAAAAACATTCTCGGATAAACAAAACCTGAAAGATGGGGCCAGCAGGTGGTGTGAAAAAATTTTTCAAAGTAATAAATTAATACAGTAAAGTGTCAGAATACAAAATCAACATCAAAAGACCTATAGCATTTGTATATATGAAAAGCAAGCTGAATGAAGTAAATCTGAAGAAAGGAATCCCTTTTACCATAGCCACAAAATGTACAAGATACCTAGGAATAAGCCTAATTAAGGAAGTCAAAGATTTTTACAAAGAAAACTATGAAAACATTAAAAAAAGATATTGAAAAGAGCATAAAAAGTAGAAGGACATCTCATGTTCCTGGATTGAAAGAATTATTATAATCAAAATGGCAATTCTACCCAAATTAATCCACATATTTAACACAATTCCAATCAAAATGCCAGAGACATTCTTCACAGATATAGAATAGACAATCATAGAATTTGTCTTGAATCATGAAAGATCTTGTATTGCCAAAGCAATCCTGCACAAGAAGAGTGGAGGGGGTGACATATCACTCCCTGATCCCATAATATACTGTAAAGCTGTGATAATCAAAACAGCTGTGATAAACAAAACCAATACAAACAATGGTATTGGTACAAAAACAGACAGGTGGATCAGTGGAATAGAATAGAGACCCCAGAAATAAACCTGAAAGCATACAGACAACTGATTTTTGACAAAGGATACCTGTCAATCCATTGGGAAAAGGAAAACCTCTAGTAAATGTAAAATAGACAAGTGGTACTATATCAAAGTAAGAGTTTCTGCACAGCAAAAGACACAGTAATTAGTGTGAATTGACAACTCTCAGAATGGGAGAATATTTTTGAAACTATGCCTTAGATAAGGGACTGATAACCAGAATAAGGAACTCGAGTGGCTTACTAACTGCCCCTTTCCCCCCTCCCCCCCAAAAAAAAGCCTAACAAAATTATAAGATGGGAAAATTAGCTGAACAAAAATCTCTCTAAGGAAGATATACAAACAGCTAAAAAGCCTATGAGGAATGCTCAACATCCCTCATCATAAGGGAGATGCAGATAAAAACCACAATTAGATGCCACCTAACCCCTGTCAGAATGGCAAAGGTTAAAAATACAAAAAGTGTCGGAGGGGTTGTGGTGAAAGGGAAACTCTCCTAAACTGCTGGTGGGAATGTAAATTGGTCCAGTCACTGTGGAAAGTAATATGGAGTTTCCTCAAAGATCTGCTTAATATCCTGCTACTATTCCAAAGCATTTTACTAAGGTTTACAGTCCCTGTATGGTGTGATTTCAAAGAAGAAAAGAAAATCTTGAGAGGCAGAATTTCATGCAGTACAATTGCTAATTTTTATCTGGAAGGAAACATAGTTTGATACTTCTAAGAAATTATTAGGAAACTAGTGACAACTAAGTCCAGAGTAAAGGCTCAGCAATCCATATGAAGTAGGAAGATATTTTATCCCATGTGACTATTCACTGAAGCAAGTCAGTGGAGTAGAAGACTCAGTGGAGATGACTCACTCTAGGAGTGTCTGTCACTTGACTTCCCAATGACAAAATAATCACGTTGACTAAGCGTGGGCTCAGCAATGCGGACTTTCTTGTACTGAGGTCAGAGTGGCAGCAGTCATTCTGAGTACTTAAACATCTAGCAACAGAAAATAAAACCGAAACTCCAATATGGCATTAATCCTGGAAGCTCTGCCAGCCCTCAGGTTTGGTTGATTACATAAGACCATTTTCATTGAGATAGAGGCATTGCTTTGTTTACACTAAAATAGACATTCATTTTTTTTCAGCAAATAAAATGTGGCAATGGGCTTTTGCTTACACAGTTAACTAACTTTACACTGCTACATGATAGAATTTTAAAATAGACTTTTGATGATACAGTTATGACATTGACTGGGTGGCAGTACTTTGTGAGGCTGGAGTGATGTTTTCCATCTACGATATCTTTTAATTAATTAATTTGTTCTGCCTCAAAGCTAGAATTGAGGATTTCATGATTCAAGTGGTGGAAATGAGAGTTAATCTTTTCATTATGATGTCTAGTGACCCACTAGTGAAAGTGTCTTCTTTATTCTGTAATATTGGGTTTTATTAATCTTATTTCTGAAGGAAGGACTATTTCTATAACAATGGTTCCATTAAATTGGAAGTTGACACCACCAAACTAGCCAAGTGTTTTCATGCTAGTGAATCAATAGACCAAGAAAGGGTATATTCTATCGGCGAGTGATTTAACATAAATATCAAGACATCTTAAGATTATATTACAAAATGTAAGTTAAAAAGTTATATTTGTAATGCAAGAGATTCCCCTTGGAAACCTTTCACTTTGACGCCCTGAGGTCAAAATAAACAGAACGGGCCAATCTTTTAAGATATGAAGATTTTGCTCATTCTGACAGAGACCACAAGCAGTAAAAATGCTTTCTGAGGGAAAAGGGAATATTGAGTCAATCGCAGCAGAAGGAAGTCATAAATACCAGCTGCAACTATGTGACCAGTGGCAGAACAGAACTGTAAGTCAGGAATTCTACTTCCTTTAAAAAAATTAAAACATATTGTAATTTTCGTGTATTTTTTAACATTTTAAAAATATTTCTTTAAATTTATCATTTTATCCTTCTTATTTACTTATTATATAACCTAAATTAGATTTATATGTTTTCATTTCAACTTTATATCTCAGTGTCATAAGAAGTGGTTCAGCGTCTGAGATTGTTCTCTATTTGAAAGCTAACAGGTTAGCTATTCTGTGGATACTGACAGAAGGCATGGCATGCCTGGATCAGAGAAAAACATAACATGCTAGCCATAGAAATACCACTGGATTGTGCAACAGTACTGTCCCCCAATGTTCTTTAAGCCTCAGTTCTTATGGGGTAACCTTGAGAGCTAAGTGTGGCTTACCTAGTATTGCAGGTATTGGAGGAAAGAAATACTGTTATTAGGAATCCCAGATTGTATGGAAAGGGCTTTTGACAAACATGATCATACTCCTCCCTGGATAAAAAAATATTATCCTCATACTCAAGTGTGAAAATCTGTTCCACAGGAACAGGATATTCTATCTCTACTATTCTAGAATGTAGCCATTTTTACCTTCCAGAAATTCTCAAAAAGACAATACAAAGCAAACTCACTGTCAAGATCTTTGAAGATACGTAAAATATATGAGACTCATGAAGAATAATCTTTCAAAGATCAACATTTAAATCAAAAGATGTTGGGACCAGTGGATGGTGTAATGGTTACATCATTGAACTCCCGCATAGTTAATCACACAGTTTGTGTTCCAGACACAGAGGCTTAAAACTCAGGCTGGGCATGTGTGCATGTATGCCCAGTATCCTTTTTCTTTTTTTTTTTTCTTGAGGTTATTTATTTATTTATTTATTTATTTATTTATTTTTTTTTGCTATAGGGTGCATGCGCTCGCCAGACAGACAGAGAAAGACAGAGAGATAGAAAGCAAGAAATCACCCCCCAGGGGGGATGGCCACACCGCAATCCCTTCTCCTCCATTCTCCTCTTGGAATTTTGGACACGCACGCACATGCGCCCGGCGTGAGTTTAAGCCACGGGGTCCAGGACTCGAACCACAGTCAACTACGTGGGAGTCCAGTGATATAGTCATTACGCTAACTGCTGGTCCCCATACCCAGTATCCTGAGAGGAGAATGGAGAAGAAGGGATTGTGGCATGACCATCCCACCTGTGGAATTATTGCTCTCTCTGTCTCCCTCTCTTTGGCGAGAGCATGTGCCCTATAGTAAAAAATCTCTCTCTCAAAAACAAACAAACAAACAAAAAGATGAGATGTTGAAATGAGAGGGACTCAGTTAGAAGAAAACTGAACATGTGCAGAGACAAAGGCAGGCGAAGGGACTTATGTCTTCTTCAGGAGAACTGTTTAAGATGTGATTCATTGTAATAAGGAAGTTGCGTGATTTTTACCAGAAGCATGATTCAAGTATTGTCTTTATGTGACTGATATGTATACTTTAGAGAGGTACATATGTACATATGAATAAAAGTGGACAAGAGATCCATTGTTTTCTGTATCAACTTAGATTTAGCTGGAAATATTTTCTCCGAGTGCCTTTCCAATCTAGTTCTAGGTTAGGGTGGACCACAGGAGAAACTTCAGGAGATTTGGAAGGTGGAAGTGAAGCAGCAGGCTCTACCTTCTGAAAGGCAGTGCATTACATCAGATACTGTGGTGGTTTTCTCATGTCCTTTTTTTTTTTTTTTGAGAGGCTTTTGCTATAGGGCGCATGCGCTCACCAGACAGAGAGAGAGAGAGAGAGAGAGAGAGAGACAGAGACACAGAAAGTGTGAAATCATTCCCCCGGGGGGATTGTCACGCCACAATCCCTTCTCCTCCATTTTCCTCTCGGGATCTTGGGCACACACACGCGCCCGGTGTGAGTTTTTTTTTTTATTCATGATCAAGCACATGAAGGCTAAAATTAGTCACTTGGTTTTATTCTACAGTTTTCCTACAAAGCCTGGAAAGAGTCAGCCAGTAGTAAGCAGTTAATCTTGCTAAAGCAGACTGCGTGGTCCAGTGATTGTGAGATATCTGCTACGTTCTGATTGGCACAGTGTCATGAGAATGTACAGCAGGGTTTATCGCTGTAAAATGCAGACATTGCTTTCTGCTGACTCTGAGTTTTTTGATACAAAGACTTGTGCCTTTAACCAATTATTAACCTGAGTTTCTTAACTTACTTATAAACTGTTAAGACTGTGTGGGAGTCCAGCGACATAGCCATTACGCTAACTGCTGGTCCCTTCTCATGTTTTTGAGGATCTGCTAGTTCATGTTTTGGTATATGGCATCAGCCAGGCTGATAAGGCCTCCAGATACTACTAAATCTCCCACTTCAGTATTTCCAAGTTCTAGAACAGAAATATTAGCAACTCTGTGGCAAAAGCACTAGATTGTCCTGTTGGTCTCTCATGACAAGTTAAAGGCTGTGGGAATTTGATGTAAGTTCTAGTTTATACTCATGAGTTTCAGTTCATCCTAAAGAGCTCCTGTCTATCCTCTCTCTATTCTACCCTATTTAGTGCAGTTTTGCTTCCAAGTTGCTAGCCCTGATGATCAACTTTATTGATTTTAGGAACACTATCCAACGTAGAGGCAACAGCCTTTATATGGACTTACTCACCGACTCCCACAATTGTACAAAATGTAATCCTCATAGTAAATTCCTTATCTTATATATTCCCTTATGGGCTGTTTCTCTGATCAAACCAAAATTGATCCAACTCTCAAATTTATTTTAAACTAAATTACTAAAGTATTATTAAAGTACTATATTACTTTGTAACATTAATTTAGCTCTCTGTAATATTTGTAGATTTTTATTCTCAAATATTTAGAAGAGTATTATTGTCTTTGTAACTTTTAATGGAAGACATTATTCATGTTATGAAATAATTTCTTATATTTTCTATTGCTCCAAAAATGGGAGGAATAAATAAATATTATTTCTCATAAATAAACTAGACTCTACTCAGTAATGACTAATACAAACATGAATACATCATTACTAGTAGAAGACCTAACTGAAACACTGTGGAGGATTTGAGTGTTTTAGTACAGTAGGGTAAAATAAAGAAGAGAACATCAGTAAAGAGAAAAGAACACAAAACAGCATGGCAAAGAAAAGGAAAAAAAGTCCTATTTTCCCTAATCTGGATTCGATTTTCTTTTTCAGTCTCTGGGGAAAATGTACATTAGGTTATATAATGGTTAAATAAGAAAGATAAAATGGTTAATACACAAAAAACAGTCCAGATTAAAACCATTTTCATTATTTTTATTTAAGTGTAATAAGTGCATATGGATTTCTTTTTTAAAATCATTTATTTAATTGTATTTATCCATTCATTTATTTTTAACTTGACTAGAGAGAGAGACACACAGAAATAGAGAAAGGGAAAGTGAGAAAGCAAGCCACCAGGTCCAGGACTCAAACCATGGTCAGCCATGTGGGAGTGTCTAGCATCTTAACCACCACACCACTTGCTGGCCCCTGTGATTTCTTAGCAAATTCAAAAGACCCACACGACTGATCTTTAAAGTCACCACAATTTCATCACATTTCTAGAATTTTCTGATTGCAATACAAACCATGGTGTTCTTCCCCTCATTTTTTCTGAAAGCATTCCTTTTTAAAAATTTTTCAAAAAAATATTTTTGGATGCATGAGCTTTCTGGAGAGAGGAAAAGAGATGATGAGAGGGAAAGTGAGAAATCACTCCCTCGTGGGGGTTGTCTGGCTATGTCACAATCCCTTCTTCTCCATTCTTCTCCAAGGACTTTGGGCACACATGCACATGCACCTGGTGTTATTTTCAAGCCCCTAGGTGTGGAATTCGAACCATGGAGTTGGCCATGTGGGAGTCTGCTGCCTTAACCACCACGCCACCTGCTGGTCCCGTTCAGCAGTCCTATTTTTAAATCAGTATTTTTTTTATCCAAACCAATAACCTTTTTTTGTCCTTTACAATTTCTACTATCTCACATAAAAAATACACACACACACACACACACACACACACTCTGAACTATAATGTCAAGGGGATTTTAAAGTTTAGGAAAAAACAGAAGAGCTGTTTTAAAGTAGCAATTATTTTTTTCCTTTACTTTTAGCACTTTTATATATGACTTTTAATATATTTGCCCCTAAAGTTGTATTTCAGTTTATGAGGTACTTTAGGGACAAACTCTTCAAAATAAAATCAAGCAGTTATCAAGCTGTGAATTCTCCACTGACTCAGCCCAAAAAAGATGGTAATTATTCCAGTCAAGACAAAGAACTTTGTAATACAGAATCACTCACAATGATTTTACTCATAGTAGATCTAGGTTAAATAGATCAATAAAGCACAAAAGAGGGCAACTTCTTTTTCATCACCTATATAGAATCAATATGTTAGGAAAAAAAAAAGGAAGAAAAAGAAAGCAACACCCTCTATTGATTTAGGCAGAAGAAATAACAAGAAAAGGATGGATGAGAAACATCAGTTAGAGAAATAAAGAAAACACAGCCATGAGCAGTAAGAATACTAAATTGTCTTCATTTATTCATATATGTAAAATGCTTCATTCATCCTAAGTACCATCATGGGTTGAGGCTACTAATCAAAATAAAATTCATGCAAATATATGTACATGATTTGCAGATGAGCCATGGCCTCCAGGTTTCTGGAAAGTTGCCAGTATTGTCCTTGATAAAGCAAACTTTAGGCCTTTCCAAAGCTCTAAAATGGTCTTTTATTGCCTTTTCTTTGTTAGAAATGCAGCGGTCACAGGGTGTGGAGAGAGAGAGGTAGAAAGAACGTTAACCCAGACACAATCTTTCTGAGATCTGTGCACTGAATTTCCTTTATTCTTTACATGAGAATTCTGATCTGAGGAATATCTAATATTTTCAGACACAAAAAAGATCAATTCAGCACAAAATTAATATGAAAAAATGATATCCTTTACAGATAGCATTTAAAATGATGTTTCTTCGAGAATATGATTTTTAGAACCTCTAAGTATTAAAAACAATTTTATAATTTAAAATTTATCTTGGGAAATGTTTTTTGAAATAATGTTAGAACCAGGTTACCTTCTTTTTGTTCAAATGAAGAACATATACTGCACAATAATAATTATATATTATTTGTTTTATATTCCTCTGGAGTATTTGGAGATTTTTAAAATGCTTATTTATTTATTTATTCTATGAGAAAGGCATACACACAGAGTAAGAGACAGCCCTCCTAACTGGGTCTTGATGTCCCCAGCCTCAGCTTCCCTAAATCATGGGCATCCACGTGCCCCGTGTTCTCAGGAAGGTCTCACGAAATGAACCTGAAAGCCTCCCATGTGGATCAGGCTCATAGAGCACTGCATTATTGGAAGCTTCACATGTGGATCAGGCTCATAGAGCACTGCATTTGACAGCTGCATCATCATTTGGTCCTATTAATTAGAGATCTTGGAGGTGAAAATGGCACCCCTAGAAAAATAGTGCAGTCCATTTCTTAGGGAGAGTATACAGTAATGAACTAGGAGTTCAAAAGGAGTAATAAAATTTATATAAACTCAAATCAACACATTCATAAATATAGAATAAATTTTGTATTCAGCTATTCACTCATTCAACCAAGTACCATTATATACTATGTCAAGGTAAGGTGCTAGACCATAGTGATTAATTAGACATAATTACTACCCTTAAAGTACTGAAAGTGCAGTAGAAAAGGTAAATAAACCATCAGATTATTGGGGCATAGAGTGATGGCATAACAGAGAAGCAAAGGATGTGTAATTCTTCAAAGAAAAAAATCATTTTACATGATGGCTCTTACTTTAACATTTAACATATCTCCAAAGATGGCTGTTACTGTGTCCTTCCCTCCTTGTACATCCTTCCTGCTTCATCCCTCAAGAGATGGTGGGTTTTTCCTCACTGTATTAGTCAGAGTTTTCTAGAGAGAGAAAACCAATGGGGCTATAATGCAATAAGGAATTGTCTAATGCAATTATGGAGTGTGGCAAGTTCAAGGTTTGCACAGTGAGTCGGTAAGTTGGGACCCAGAAAAGCCAGTTCTGTAGTTCCCTTTCAAAGACTAGGAAGCTTGAGATCTTGGAAAAACCCATGTTTTAGTTTGAGTTCAAAGGCAGGGAAAAAAAGAAAATGTTCCAGCTCAAAGGCCATCAGGCAGGAGGAATTCTCTCTTATTCAAGGGAAGGTCAGTCTTTTTGTTTTAGTCAGGCCTTCAATGGGTAGGGCAAAGAACACTGTCAACGAGAATGGCAAGTGCAAAGGCCCTCAAGTGGAAGACTGTCATATTCAAAAAGTTGGAATGTTGGTGTTGCTGGAATAGAGTAACCAAACAGGGAAGTGGAAAGATGAGGTGAGAGGGGAAGGTCATTTATGCAATGCCTTTCAGGTCATGGGAAGGAGGCTGATTACTCTAATGGCTACTAGAAATATGATAGCATATTAATTTTCTATACCTTCTATGGCAAGAAACAAATTTAGTGGTTTTAAATAATACATGTTTATTAGCTTACAGTTCTTCAGGTCAGAAGTCTGAAATAATTCTCATGGGGCTTAACCAAGATAACAACAGGGGTGTCTTTTTCTGGAGGCTCTTGGGAAGAATATTTTCTTGCCTTTCATAGATTTTTGAGACCATATACGTTCTTTGTCTTATGGCTGCTTCCTCCACCATTAAAACCAGCAGCATAGCATGTTCAAATATATCCGACCCAAAATCTTTCTTCCACTTGTTATAACTTTGGGCCCACCCAAACAATGTAGGAAAATCTTCCTGTGTCAAGGTCAGCTGATTAGCAACTTTAACTTTATCTGCAACTTTGATTTCCCCTTGCCATATAACCTAACATATTCACAGGCTCTGGGGATTAGTACATAAACATCTTTAGGTGGAGGTCTTTATTCTGTCCATAACAGGTGATAAGATTGGCATAGTGGACTCATCATGGAAGACATGGCAAAAGGTTGGATGATGTTGATTTTCAGAGATTTAGCAATGGTACATTATTTATATTTATGTATAAAATATAGCTTCAATGGGAGACTAACATTTTAATAACAAAAATCCTTTCATGCAATAGAAATAATAAATTATCATCAATGATTCTGATTGCTGAATGGAGGTTTTTGTGAGGAAGTTATGCAAGGGAATCTAGCTGTTCACTGGGCTAACAGAAGAACCAAGGATAGTTAGGTTATATATAGGTTCACATTGTTTAAAACAACAACAACAAAAAAAACCAGGAACAAGCAGATGGTGTTTTGATTACCTGGATAGTTAGGTTATATATAGGTTCACATTGTTTAAAACAACAACAACAACAAAAAAAACAGGAACAAGCAGATGGTGTTTTGATTACCTCACTGGACTCCCACTTAGTTGACTGTGGTTCGAGTCCCAGATCTGGCAGCTTAAAATTCATGCTGAGCAGGTGTGCATGCATGCCCAAAATTCCAAGAGAAGAATGGAGGAGAAGGGATTGCAGTGTTGTCATCTTCCCTTAGGGGGTGATTTCTCATTTTCTATCTCTCAATTGAGTGGTCATACCCTATAACAAAAATATCTCTTAAAAAATGAAAACAAAGCAAAGCAAAATACCAATATTATTTTACACTATCCTTTTAATTTAATACTGGCTTATCATAATTCATTAAATACGATTTGCCCTTAAATGTGATATTTTTTACATACTTAGTTTATACATTTCTATCTTGGTCAGAAGTAGGTTATATGGGGACCAACAGATGGCATATGGTTACGTTGCTGGACTCCCAGGGACCAACAGATGGCATATGGTTACGCTGCTGGACTCCCACATAGTCGACAGAGGTTCCAGTCCCGGACCTGGCTTAAAACTCATACTGGGTGTGTGTGTGTGCATACCCCAGATCCCAAGAGGAGAATGGAAGAGAAGGGATTGCAGTGTGACAATCCTCCCTTGGGGGAGTGATTTCTTGCTTTCTGTCTCTGTCTCTCTGGCAAGCACATACATCCTATAGCAAAAAAAAAAATCTCTCTTAAAGAAAGAAAAAGGGGAACCAGCAGATGGTGTGGTAGTTAAGTTTCTGGACACTTCCACATGACAGACCATGGTTCAAGTCCCAGACCTGGTAGTTTGCTTTCTCACTTGCCCCTCTCTCTCTTTGTGTCTCTCTCCTGCCTGCTAGGCAAAACATAAATTAAAAAACAAACAAACAAACAAACAAACAAAACAAACAGTAGGTTACATAGCCTTGGAAAAAAAAAGAGAAAAAGAAAAAATATAATACAATGAAAACTGAAGAAACTAATTTTGAGTGTTTTTGAAGGTTTGTCCAAACAGCTTTCCAGACAAAATTAGTAATAAGTATTATTATTCTACACAATTATTATCTTTTACTTCATGTAGTTATAATCTATCTTTAAATTACTCATAAAATACATTTCTAAAATTCTTAATGGTTAGTTAAAAGAAATTACAAGGCAAGAAGTGTTTCATTTCAGTTCATACATATTTACTTTGCTAAAATAAGCTATAGATGAAAAAGAAGAACAAGGATTTATTTCATATGGCCATTAGTATTCAGAACACTATAAATAATACCATCAAAACACACAATAAAAATAACAATTAAACTCCCCTCATCAATATAATTTAATATCAAATATGTCACTTTTATCCCATCAGAGCTCAAGTTGGCAATCTGCATGTAGGAAGTCATCTGCTCCTGGGCTAAAGGTGTTTTGAAAATTCTGATTCAGTTTCCTGGTATGGTCTGGCAGGCCCCTACTTATGGTGACAATGTTAACCTCATTGAGGCTCTTACAAGCATTAAACTATTTTTTTTCAGTACCAAAGACCAACAGTAGCTCATAAGGTCATTCATTGAAACTATCCTGATGCTTTCTCAAAAACATGTCATTTCATGGGCCTTTAGGTCAATTGAAAAGGAAAGGTATGGACCATTAGATGATAATGTAACTGAATGGTCTTGGCTAATTTTGTAACAGTCACCAAAAAATATGATAATTGAGGGTACTAGAAGTTACTAGTGGTACATAGTTCATAACATTTTAGAATAGATCAACTTAGAGTTTATCTGTGAGTATTAGAACATAGCATAAATATTTAGGACACTGAAAAACCTTTAGAGTCTTCCAGTCATACAGTAACATGTATATTAAGTGTACCATCACCTGAGAAGGATATCAAAACCTAGAGACAAAATAAATTTTTTTCTGAGGGATATTTTTGCTATAGGGTGCATGTGTTCTCTTCCAGAGAGGAGGTGAGACAGAAAGCTAGAAATTACTCCCCCAAGGGAGGATGGCCATGCCTCCATCCCTTCTCCCCCATTCTCCTCTTGGAATTTTGGACACACATGCACATGCACCCGGTGTGACTTTCAAGCTCTGGGGTCTGGAACTCAAATCACAGTTGACCATGTGGGAGTCCAGCACTTCACCCACTATGTCACCTGCTGTTCCTGAGACAAAATATTTTAAAAAATTATTATTTATTCTAATAACATGGCACTAGGCTTTGCACATAAACATGAGAAAGCTTCATCGTGAAAGCATGTAACTGGGAAAATATGCTGATATTAATATGTTAATTGTACATAAGTGACATATGTACATAATTGACATAGAGGAGGTTGAACTTTTCTTTTTGATTTGCCAGCTCTTTCCACAATGTTAGTTTGACAAAGAGAGTGGTTGTCTCTCTCCCTGGTGTTCATCTAATGAACCTACAGGGAATACCAAGCCTATCTAATTATTGGTTATAAAATATTAGGTTATAAATCTAATGTTTCTTAGTCACTCCCCTTAAGGATCTAGGTGAGCAAATATTACATAAGAGAATTGGGATATAAAAGACATCTGAACAGGGGCCAGCAGGTGGCATGCTGGTTGGGGAGCTGGACTTCCACATGACCAAGTGCTGTTTGAGTCCCAGATCTGGAAACTTGAAACTCATACCGGGTGCATGTGTGTGCATGCCCAAAATCCCAGAAGGAGAGTGGATGAGAAGGAATTGTAGCATGGTCATCCTCCTGGGGGGTGATTCCTCACTTTCCCTCTCCTGTTTCTCTGTCTTTCTCTGGCAAATGCAAGCACCCTATGGCAAAAAACTTAAACAAACAAACAAAATAGACATCTGAACAATTTTGAATTCTACAATTTTGAATTTTGTGCCTGAGTTTTGAAAGACAATATCAAATATTGATGAGAGGCATTGATCATTATGTTAAGATATGAAGATAAATAATACGTAATTGTTACAATCTTGTTTACTATTGATTAGAGTGACAGTATATTAAAATAACATACCAAAAGGTAACATAACAAAACAGCTTTTATTCTTTCAGAAGTGAGATACTATAAGTTATTTACAAATAATTTATAAACAGGATGACAATTTAGCAGAACCTCAGGTGAGATAATTCCGGTGAGTTAAGGAAATTCTGCTACTTGGGCTGATTACAGAGAATTATTTATTATTTCTTTTTGAAAAAAGACTAAATACTTTAAGAGTAATTTTGCATTACCAGTCTTTGACTCTTTATCATACAAAAGCTTTATTTGTCTAATGATTTGAATAGGTTTGCATAAACTTATATAAACATGTGATTAGATGATAAATGAAAGCTTCCAACATCAAAATATAATTTATCAGCATATAATGCATATAACTTGCTGAATTTTTCACTATAATTAGAAAGATTACTTATTCATTAACTTAATTTAATAGTAGCCCAAGGTTGTAAAGTCAATTAATGATCTTGGAAATTGGATTTAAATTGGACCTACAGAACAACACAATCAAAATTGATATCAAGTGTTTATCAGAGAGATAACCTTTTATAATTTTATCAAGATAAGGTAGGTGGAGTAACTAAGTTCACATGATTTGCAACACTGCCTTCAGTTCACAGTTCTTTTAAGAGGCATCAATATTTATAATTCAATTTAGTTAAACACGTAATTAAATAATTTATGTAGATAATAATAAAATGATCTTTCCCATAAACTTAGTACAGGAAATTTAGCAAAATCTAATGATTAGACTAGCAATAAAAAATTATACTCAGGTCTTGCATAATATATGTTTACTGTAATAGATGGCAAAAATGGCCATTTTTCTACTCCTTTATGCATCCTACCTAGTCTTTGTAATGTGACTTTCCACTGCCATTTTTCAGTAAGTCAGATCTTTTTTCCACCATGTGAGATTGGGCTTGGCCCTGTAGCTTGCATATATATATATATGACATAACCAGAGGCTAAAACATATGTGCATTGGAACTTGTTTTCCCTTCCTAATCAAGCCGGCTGCCTGATTCATGCTATAAGAGGCCATCTGGAAACACCTAGCATCACTCAAGCTGGCTCAGAAAAAAAAGAGACTGGGCAAATGACAGAAACAAAAAAGTCAGAAGTATTTATTGTTTAAAGTAAATTGTTGGAGACCGTAGGTGGTGTAGTGGATAAGGCCTTGATCCCACATGCGCAACTGGTTCGAGACCCGGACCTAGATAAGATGAGGTTATCTGATAGCTTTATTCAGTCTTCATTTTCATTCATCAAAGATAGTTCCTGTGTAAATTATTGGATATTTATTGTAGCACTACGTAACTGATTTTAAAAAATTGTTTAACGCAACAAAAACTAATTCTCACTAAAAGTGTTTCCAGAGTAGTTCTTGTCATAATAAAATACTAAAATATGTGGTATAGCCATGTGCTACTTAACAAAGGGGATTTGGGGGCTAGCAGGTGGCATGAAAATTAAGGTGTTGGACATTTCCATATGACTGATCATGGTTCAAGTCCTATAACGAGTGGCTTGCTTTCTCATTTTCCTCTCTTTTGCTCTCTGTTTCTGTCCCTTTCATCAAATTGAAAAATAATAAATGAATGAATAAATAAAATTAAGTAAGCTCGTGCTAGCCTAGGTGATACAGACTACTATATGCCTAGAATTTATGCTACAGTCGCTAAGCTCCCTATAAAACTACAGTTCCATCTACAGCCCACTGCTGACTGCTGCACCAAACGTTGTTTGGTGCATGATTATTTTGGTGTTAGTGTCAGACAGAAGATGAAGGATGAAAAAACAGCAAAGAAACTGTTGCTGAAGATAGGAAAATGGTTAACAAGGTTATGCAATAGGTATAACATTTGGCAAAATTTTAATCTGTGACAACTAGGAAGTGAGAAATTGTACCTGATGAATTTATGCATTTATCTAAGGAGATTTCATGAAAGAATGCTTACAACATCAGTTGACTTCTTTTAGCTACATATGATAAGACATGGAAAGGATAAGCTAAAAGAATTTTTAAAATGAACTGTGCTTTTTGCAGGCATATTTTAGAAGACTAGAAGTCAACCAAATTTTTTGGGTTTTATATCTATATATCTATATATCTATATCTATCTATCTATCTATATATATGTAGTTGTTGTTGTTGGGTCTCTAAAGCTAGTAAAAATTCATAAAGTAGGGAATGGCTTTAGTATAAATATAAAAATAAAAGATGTAGTCATAAGACCCTTTTTAAAAACCTGTGAAAATCTAAGTTAGATAGAGGAGTTTTCAGCAAGACAAACAGGTTCCTAAGGGCATTTTTTGTTTTAAAGCTATCAATCACATCCAAAGTAGAGAGAGATTTGTTTTGAAAAGAATGGGATATAAATTTTAGGAGTAGAGTATTTTAAGAATTACATAAAATAGATATGAATCAAATTCATAGGCAAGGCATGAAGTTTTAAAGACCATCGCCAAGAGGAAAAGAGAGGAAAAGGGATTGTGGCATGGCCATATTTTCCAGGGGGAAATATGGCCATGCCACAATCTCTCTGGAAAATATGGCCATGCCACAATCTCTCTCCCTTTGGCAGGTGTACACACCCTATGGTGAAAAAACTTTAAAAAAAAGAAAGAAGAGGACTATCAGGAGTCAATGTTAGGCATGTTGAATTTTAGATGCTTGTAATATCCAAATAGAGACATCAAGTAGAGATGAAAATATGAGTCTGCATTTCAGAAGAAAGTTCAGGATGGGTATACAAATTTGGGAGACTTAGTAATGCTAATTTAATATATGGAATCGCTCAGGAACAGAATTTAGGAAGAGATCGTAATGAATCTTTAGACTGATTCCTAAATGATTTAAACTCACAGAAAGCCAAATATTTGGATGTACCTATACTTGTTTTTATGACACTGGCTTACTCAAAGAAATTCTAAAGGAGATGAGAAGTACCTACTAGGATTAGTCAATAAGATATATTTTATTCACAATAGTAATCTAAAATAAAATAATTTAAATAATTTTGTCAAAAAATAATAAGTGAATTATATGTTATATTGCAATTCAGAGTGTAATACTCTCATTGTAGAGAATATTTTTAGTATAGAAAACTGTTGATAACATTAACAAGAGAAGCAGATTATACAATGTCAAAGAATGATAAAATGCTTTTTAAAAATAAATAGACATAACTAAAAAGACTAGATGTGCATGTCAAAATATTGAGTCATTATTCCTTGACAGTGAGAATATAGATATTCCTGTCCTTTCTCTTTCTCTGCTTGCTTATAAAGATTTCTTACATTGAGCATAATCGTGCTTGAAAAATTGTTATCTAAAGCGTTAACTGGCAAATAATTACAATAACATTAATAATAACACACTGAACAGTTGCACCAAAGGAGACCTGGGAGATTTCTGTGGTAATAGCGTTTTAATTGTTGAGAGCCTAATTTTCACTGGCTACTATGCTAAACTAAATTCTTTATCTCATTTAAACCTTGTAAGACTCATATAACATGGGGTCTGGACTGCACGGCAGTAACAAAATGCTCTGGGAAGTTGACCTATCTGAAAGTTTTTGGTTGAAGTCCTGAGACCTCCCTGAACATGTGGGTATCTCATGCCCATGATTTGGGATTGGCTGAAACCATGTCAAGGAGATTCTTTTGGGGTGCCTGTCTCTATCATTCTCTTGCTCATGGAGGAAATAAACTTTCAAAAGAGAATCCGAGTCAGCCAGTGGCATGATGGTTAAAGTGACTGGATCCCATATGACTGACTGTGGTTCAAGTTCCAGGCCCTGTGGCTAGGGAAATCATACTGGGATGAGCTGCATTTATGCCCAAAATTTGGCATTGGGCTCCCTAATGGCTAAGTGATTGGGCTAGCCTGATATTATTTCTTTGAAGAACTGAAAAATCTGAAGCTTAGCTTAGAGGTAACTTGACCAATATCCCATAACTACTAAGTGGGAGAGCTGTGACTTGTGAGCAAGCCAGTTTGGTTTCAGAGAGTATTCTCTCCTGCATCCAGGGCACAAGTGTACAGGAGGATAAGTAATTGTCTTGCCAAGGGTTACTCCAGACACCGAAGGAGGTAGAGTTCTGCCATTTGTTTTTACATTTTCAATAAAATGAATTGCATGTACATTGGTGGCCAAATATGTATCCACATAGAAATGGTGACTAACATTCAACATATTAATATTTAATTGTAAACTTTTTTTTCTACTTTCATTATTATTTTTATATGAAAGAAGATATTTGTGTTATGGATTAGCATGAAACCGTTTTCCAGGGCAAAGAACACAGATGTGACCTCAGAGATGATCTGACTTAACACCTCATTCTGCAGATGAGAATGTTCAGCCATAGTGAAAGATAATGTCACTGAAAATTGAAATGGGGTTTGTAACATTTTTGCGTGGGCTCTCTGGCTGTGTCTAAAGTGTGACCTGGGTGGTCATGAGACCTTTTTCCAAAATCACAGGCCTAACCATTCATAGCAATACAAGTCTGATATTCGCCTTTTTACTCCCATCTCATGAGTCTACAGTGAAATGTTCAGAGGTTATTTTGTATATGACATCACAATATGTTGACAAAGTCGAGGCAGATGTAAGAACACAGCCAATAAAGAAACTCACAAAGATGTAAAAAACAGCCACTACTCTAACATTTTTAATTTTGGAAAAAACCACACACTTTTTTTTCCTCAAGAGACAGGTTGTACTACATTCCCCAGGTTGGCTTTGTAATCTCAATGCTCCTGCCTCAATTTTCAAAGTAGCAAATAATACAGGTGCGTCTCACCATAATCAGAAACACACTTTTTAATAAAAACATGTTGCGTATGTTAACATGTAATATCTTTATTTATTGTTTTTAAACATTTTCTCAGATTTAATTAGTAATATAAATACTGATAGCTTTACCCTACATAAATATAATGTGGGACCAAATAGGGACCCAATTTTATAATCTAGGTTAGATTTCTTCTTATTTTTATTTATTTATTTTAGTTTTTGCTATAAGGCATTATGCTTGCCAGAGAGACACAGAGAGACATAGAGGGAGAAAGTGAGAAATCATCCCCACCCCCATCCCGAGGAATGGCCATGCCACAGTCTCTTCTTCTTTAGTCTCCTCTCAGGATTTTGGTCATGCATGCACACGTGCCCAGCGTGTTTTCCAAGCTGCCAGGTCTGGGACTCAAACCACACAGTCAGCTATATGGGATCCAACACCTTAACCTCCTGGCCACCTGTTAGTCCCTCATCTTTATTTTTTGAAATTAAAGAAGCATGTTTTTTTTTCAGAAAGTTGGATACTGTTTCTTGGTATCATGGAACATAATTTTTAAAGAATATAGAAATGTTTTCTAGGTGATACCATGGCATATAACTTTTGAAGAATGTAATGATGTCTTTTAGGTCAAAAAGCTTGACAACAGCTATATTTAAAAATCTGCGCTTGGTCCAGCCTTGGTAGCATGCACTCTTACACACTGCTTACGGGCTGAAGCCACACAGGAGGCCCAGCTTGAGTTTCCTGCTCACCTCACAAACCAGGTTCAGGCTTATGCCTGCAGTCCCAGCTATCTGGGAAGCTGAGGCAGGAGAATCACAAGACCCTATCTAAAGAAAAAAAAAATACTTGAAATATATTTAACTTCTGTACTTATTGGAAAATCTAATTTAATAAATATTACACCTTAGTGTTTTAAATTTTTGTATATTCTTTTGCTCTTAATGCTTTATACATGTGACCAAGAAAGGATCCTCATGTTGTAGTGAAATTCATCTTATATTTACCAACTCCATATTTCAATGCTTAATCATACTTTCACATAATTAAACTAGATTATACATAAATGCATTCTTTTACTTTCCTACTGGATATTTCAGCATAGAAAGCAATTTTATAATCTTTGTGAGATTACTTCTCATCCTTATTACTAATTTAAATCATATTTCTTGAAGTTAAAAAACCATATTGTTTCAGGAAAATTAGATGCTTTCCTTTGGTATTATAGCACACTTAAAATATATGCTAATATTGCAGTGAGAATCATTATTGGGTTTCTGTATACAATACTGAAAGTAAAAACAATTAAAAAGACTTTAGAGTATCAATAATTCATGCGGGAAACGTCTATTCCTTCTAGACTACATCTTAAAAACTCCAAGTGTGGCAAGAGGGAGCCTACGAATCCTTCCCAGGGGAGAAGTTCTTTCTTCCAGGGCACCAGGGAGTTCATTTCGAGCTGCCCTGGGGCATCTAAAACAGCTATATATCTTTCTGTTCTTCTGTTTTCCCAGCAACTTATAAGTAGAAATGAAGCTTTCGTAAGAAACCACTTATCAAAAAAATAAACGAATAAATAAACTCCAAGGGAATACCTTCTGCATCCTTCTGATAAACCAGCACAGCACCTTGCATGATACCCTCCACAGAGAAAGAGCCCACAGACTGCCGTTTAGACATTCCATCCCCACCTACATTTCAGATAGTCCCATCTCTCCTGCTCTGCTTCTTAAATCTCCCACCCGCTTGAAACCTGGGGTTTTCTAAATGATTTCCAGGCCTGCTGCCATATCTGATTTTTAATAGGAATCTCTAAAGTGAACTATAATTTGAAAATACATAATCAAGGACACTGTGGGACACTCAGCTCTAGGCAATGTGTTCTGTCAGGCAGAAGAAAGCCCTGGCATACAGCAGACTCAGATCCTTGCACCAGCTGCGACCCCGACTTGTTCTATAATTTCAATCAAGTCACTTTAGCAGCCATTGTCTGTCTGTTTCACTGGTGGAATCTACAGAAGTCCTTGCCTGCCTGACTCCTTAACAATGATCATGTGAGGAATAATGAGATGAAGCCTGTACAGCTATGTCGTCCCCTTGGGGAAAGACTGAAAATAAGGTATTAGAGAAAATCTCTGGTTACGACTTTCAAGAACTCACATTCCCAAGTCTCATGTTGAATGCATGTTTTCTTGTAATTAGATCATTATTTCTTCCTCCTGTAATGAAAACAATGCTCCCCAAATATCTTCTTTTGATATTGAACAAAGATGGCAAATTTTTCTTTTGTTTCTTTCATGTATGATGAATTTTCTGAGTATAAGCATATTGCATTATAGCACAAGCTGGCAGCTTTACCCTCCAATACACCACCATCTGCTGACTGGACCTCAGTTTTACATGCCCAATTGCACATTGTTTAATTGCCCGTCTCTGCCAGTTGCACAAATATATTATATATTTATATTAGTAAGTTCCTGAGTGTGTTTGCATGTATATAAACATGTTTTGACTCCAACTTTTTAGTTCTTGTGCTGCACTTAAAAAAAAAAATGGTCCTATCTATGCATTTTTAACAAAAGATAACCCTCTTCAAGGTTTCTGTTTAAAATCATGCCCAGAGGCATAGACTGAGGGGCTTGACTGCTATGATTTCACCTTAACTTCAAAAGAATGTGTGCAGACTTGTGTTAGGGGAACAGATGAGGTAGAGAAAGAGGACTTAGGAAGAAAGACCTTCGTGAATGTAAAATATTTCCTGTGTACTTTTCAACATCTGAATCTGAATATCCAAAGCCAATGCTTTTTATATCATTCTTCAATTAAAATTCTGGTCTTGACTATACTTTATAAATTTGATATTATTCAATCATCAAATAACCTAGAAACACTTCTCATGAATCAGTCTCAAAAATGGATAGATTGCTCTTTCTTTCCACATTAAGGCTAAATAAAGATTTTGAAAAAGTTGCAAAGTACTGAAAAATGGAATTTAGTATAAAATACCTTCCAAATAAGCCACCACAATGTCTTCTGTGGTGAGGGAATTTGCTGGCTGTGTGGTACTCTCATGAGAGACTCCTTTGGAGTTGGGGTGATAATTACTTCAATAGAGTTCATAAACCCACAAGCTCTGTTCATCCAGGAAAAAAAAAAATCCTAACGAAACATCATTGGAAAATAAAATCATTACACATGGGTATCACTGCTTTGCTACATGGAAAACAACTAGTCTGAAGACTGTCAGTTTTGAAATCTAAAGTAATGCATTACCCTGCAGGGTCCCATCCATGCCAGCTAAAACAGATGTACCATATTTGTTTCTGGAGTGTGCTCTGCTGGGGAAAAATTTTTTTTTCCCTCTCTTTCTTATTTAAAGATTGAGATTAAGAAAAATAAAATTTGATTTTATATTTAGATTTACATTGTGTTTCAATGTTGAGTAACTGCACATGACTTTCTGTGAGTGTCTAAAAATAAGGTAAGAAAAGTACTAAGTCACTATTATGATCCATGCTATGGGATTAGCACTTCCTGCTATTGCAAACTGGCATTGTTTTCATATAAGCAACATAAGGAAAAGTGAATAAAGTTAAACAATTAGCTATATACAGTGAGCATTCAACTTAACACAAATGCCCTAGCCAGAAAACAAATCCTGTACATCAAAGTAACTGTGAAATTCACATTTGCTCATAGACTATGAAATGCAATCCATTGCTTGATATTCCAAACTTTTAGTTTTTAATATACTTAAAAACTGAATATTAATGACATCTGTTAGGTAATTAATGTTTTCTGACAAAGACAGACAGACAAACCTGCAGAAGTCAAGGAACAATAAACTCAATAAATGAAGTCTACCTCTAAAACCAAATCAGGACTAAATTATACGTAGATACATTTTTTAAAAATTTTATATTGAGGCCAGCAGGTGGCATGGTGGTTAAGACTCTTGACTCCCACCCACATGGCTGACCAGTTTGAGTGCTGGGACAGGCTGCTTGCTTTCTCACTTTCTGTCTCTCTTTTTGTCTCTTTCTTTAATGAGTGCATGTGCCATATAGCACATTAAATAATAATAATAAGTAAAATAAAATAAATAATTCAAAAAATTTTTATATTTACTTCATAGAAAGTATGAAAAATGACATAAATTTAACATTAAATTTCTTTTATTAGAAAATTTTTCAGTAATTATTTTTACATGTAAAATCTTCTTCACTTATATGATCTGCTAGTTCTTGCTACAATGAAGGGAAGATGACATTCTGGTGGAAACTATGCAAGAGTGTCAAAAAATAATGTGATTTATCACAAAGAAAATGAGAAACAGGGATATTCTATTTTAGAGGCCTAAAAGTAAAATGAGTCATACTCTGTCAGGGTTTATATTTAGGTTAGAGTGGTTCTACAGATAATGTTGGATGGAAGTTTAGTATTCATGGAAAGACCATGTAGTATTTTACTAGATAATTCATTACGATAGAATGAATGTCAATTACAGTATCAAATTTTTTTTTTTTTTTTTTTAGATCCCAAGATGAGTATGTGTAACTCTACTTATTTTCTTGTTTTAAAAAGAAAATGTGAAATATCTATCTGGCCTTCACAGTTGTTTTCCTAAAGCTCCTTTTTTTTTATCATAGTGTATATTTACTTCTGGTGAATTTGACAATTGCTGTGGAAAAAGAAGGAATTTAAATATGAGCTGCATTTCAAGGGAAAAAAGAAATGCCCATCAGTCAGTTTCTAAATTTTCCAACACCTACTTTCGGTTTTGTGTAGATTTTTTTTTTAAGAATTATTTTACTTCATTTATTATCATCATTATTATTTATTTCATTTGACCAGAGAGAGACAGAGAGAGAGAGAGAGAAAGGGAAAGTAGGAAAGCAAGCCTCCAGATCCAGGACTTGAACCTTCGTCAGCCATGTGAGAGTGCAGTGCCTTAACCACCATGCCACCTGCCGGCCCTAGTGCAGATATTTTTGTAATACAAAAGTACATCCTAAGGTCATTCTTCTATAGTGCGTCAAGATCAGTAAGGAGTAAGAGCCTTGTGACACCCAGAAAACAGAACAGAAGGTAAATTTTATTATTGAAAGTTAGCAAAGATCAAGTAGACAGTTTAAAAAGGTTCACACAATTTGTCCAATAAAACATTAAATGATGGAACTTAATAGTTGTATTCAGTGATATCTTACAAAAACAAGGCTGATTTATGGAAAGCATTTGCACAAGTTCAAGTGTTTTAAATATGTAGTTTATAAAATATAATCCTTCAGAAGCTGTTGGTGTCTCTTCTGGTTATCCAGAACCTTTGCTTTTATAAAAATATCTTTATTTCTTCTGAGAGAGAGACAGAGAGAGAGAGAGAGATAATGAGAGAGAAATACAGGCACTCCCGACAGGGTCTTCTTTCCTCCATCTACCACCAGCCTCAACCAGCTAGGAACAAGGGCATGTCACAAATCTGGAGCATAAGGACACCTCAGGACACAAATCTTGGACCTTCCCAAGTGGCTCTGGCACTGAAGAGTAGTGCATAACAGCAGTTTCACAGTGGCTGGCCTGCCCAGGAACTCCTTTTATTATACTTGCTCTGGTAGTGCTGCATGTCATGGGAAATGGTGGAATGATGGAATTAATCTGATTAACATATTCATTATCTTAGATATGTATTATTTATTTCTCCCATCTAACTGAAACATTATACCCTTTGATCACTGTCTTCCCTTTCCCCACCCTCAACATCTGGTAAACACCACTGTGCTCTCTGTTTATATGTATTGGAAATCACACACACACACACACACACACACACACACACACACACAGAGACACACACATACATACACACAGAGTCCAGCATGTGAGTGGAAACATTCAGTATTTGTCTTTTTGAATTTATAACATTCTTTTAAAATTAAATTTTTAATTTTTATGATTTGTTATTTGCATTCAATCATCGTACATCTCTGTACCACATGATAAGTCTTTCGAGGTATGCATATAGTACATGATAACCAAGTCAAGGGTATTACTGTAAGATCATTTTCAAAAAAGTATTTTGCTCAGGAACCAGCAGTTAGTGTAACAGCTATGTCTCTGGACTCCCACGTAGTCGACCGCAGTTCGCGTCCCGGACCCGGTGGCTTAAAACTCACGCCGGGCGTGTGTGCGTGCGTGCCCAAGATCCCGAGAGGAGAATGGAGGAGAAGGGATTGTGGCGTGACCATCCCCCCTGGGGGGTGATTTCTCGCTTTCTGTCTCTCTGTCTCTCTCTGTCTGTCTGGCGAGTACACATGCTCTATAGCGAAAACCTCTCCAAAAAAAAAAAAAAAAGAAAGAAAAAGTATTTTACTCAACCTTCTACTATTCATTTATACAGTTTCATTTATCCTTCCTATTATTATATCTTTGCATCTTTCAATTTCTACCATAGAGTGTAGACATTTGGTATGCATTGAATGGACTATACAGTGCTCATCTTTCATTATCTGCCTTACTTTGCTTAACATTCAGTCTTCTATATGCATCCATTTTAATGGCAAGGTCTCATTGCTCCTTATGGCTTGGTATCCCATAATGTACATGTGCCACTGTTTTTCAATCCATTCATCAGTTCTTGGTCCTTGAGGTTGATTTCATGCCCTAACAATTGTGAATAATGCTGTAATAAATAGATGAACAGGGAGATTTTTGATATAGCGCATGTGTCCTTGATGGAGAGACAGACAGAAAAAGAGAAAGTGAGAAATCACCACCCAGAGGGGATGAGCATAGCACAATCCCTTCTCCTCCATTCTCCTCTCTGGAGAATACATATAACACATATACATAATAGTATATATTATTTTGTTGCTGATCTCAAAGCATCATTTTACTTACTTGTTTAGTACTTTATCAAGAAAATAATCCATCCTTTAATATTTCAGAACTACAGAAGTTAAGTTACATTATGATGAGTTAAAATGTCTGCCTTACATTGTCCCTGAGTTTTAGCAGGCCTATATATGCTTTAATAATTTTTCCTACTGACAAGGCAAATACAAATTCTCTACGCTAAGATATAGCAGTACCTGTATGAGGCGTAAGTGGGGCAAAGGCAGTCATTTACCATGGTTCCAGCAGGAGGGACTCACCTCCGAGTGGACACTACCCTCACCAGTGAAATATCTAGATCACTGTGTTGGATTTGCTCTTAATTGGAATACTTATGTTTTGGAGCCTGTATAGAGTAGGGACTCATTCATTAACAAGATGGCAATATGCAAATAAATTATTTTTATTTTAAATTAATAAGGAGGTTAATAAGTGCCATGAAATTGGTATTTATAAATTATGCAAAAATAAACCTTTAATTTTTTTTACAAGGACAAATAAAAATAGGCCATACATAAAATTGCATAATACTTAGCCAAAAAGAAAAATGACATTCTATTATTTGACACAAAGTGAATGAACCTAAAAGATACAATACTAAGTAAAATGGTCAAGATGTAAAATATAAATATTAGGAGGGGGCAAGTGGCTTGGTGGTTAGGGCACTAGACTCTCACATGGCCTACTGTGTAGTTCAAGTTGCAGACGTGGCTGCTTGCTTTCTCTCACTCTCTAATTAAACTGAAGAATAAAAATAATAAATAGAATAAATATTTTTTAAAAGATATATCTTGTTTGTCCCTGCCTAACATATATCAAATGTCTGTACTTTATATCAGAAACTGAAGGACTCTATGGCATAGAAGTAGAGTAATGATAGATACCAGAAGATACATAGAGGATTCGGAGGAAAATGAGTAACAGAAAAAAATACAATGCATGTAAATAAGGGGGGTGGGCTATAGAAAGGTGTGCTACAGCGAGCAAAAAATGTCATCCACAATATGTTTTTCCAAGAAAAAGAAATGAATAGCACTACTATCAAATGTGCATAACATAAAATAATGCTCAGTGATGAAAATGAATATGTATATTTCTTGACTTGATTACTATACAGTGTATGTACACTTTGAGAAACCATACTGTATGGCACAGAGATGTGCAATAATTATATGTAAACCAGAAATCACAATAAAAAATTACATCTCTTAAGAGAGAAACTAGGTCAAGCAAAAAATTTTGAGTTAAAATATTAAGGCTCTTTCACGTTAACAGAAAATATTATAGTTTCCTTGATGTCCTGGACATATTTATATTGTTGATTCTCTCAGTAGCTTATGAGGATATTCTGACTTTTTGCTACTCTAACTCCTTAGTCTTCTTTAAACATTATTCCCTGAACCTTGAAGTTATGGATATTATAATGCAAGTGAAGATGTTCTTGAAAGATCAAGAAAAGCTGATTCAAGAGGTATTTGTTCTCTGAGTTTACCATGTCTAATTTCATCCCTAATGAGCAACAAGAGAATATAATTACTCCTGAAATATTGTGCTTTCTTTTTACTTAGGTTTCAAACAGTTTTTTTTAATCTTATGAAGCATATTGCTTATATTTGTGATAGAGTTGCCCTCACTAAGCCCAAACCCTTTGCAACTACATTATGCTGAAGATTAATCCAGAGTAACTAAGTTCTAAAGTGAACTGTTTGCATTTGGGTACCCCTGGAGGAATTCTAAGATAAATGTATTGTGCTTACACAAAAGACAACCCTCTGGGTCCCCCAAGCATTTTTTTAAATGCACCCACAAAATCAGTATATTTCTCCATCTAATATGATATTGGAAGTGACAGCATTGTTTAGACACATAATCATGTACTAACTGTTGCTATAAAAATGAAGTTTAATCTCTGTGCAATTTCCATTGCTTTTTCTTTGAAATCTGGTGTTTATTGCAATAGAACTTTGGATTTTGCAACATGATAGACCTGAAAGAGGCCAATATAGGCAGCTCTTTGGAAACAAGAGACCTCATATTTCCAACAGCCAAAAAGCTGGCCCATTACCAGAAAGAGAAGAAAGATGCATCAGGTAGGCTGCGCAAATTTTCCAGCCCTATTTTAATACTCTGTAGAGTCTTTCTTTTGACCAATTATGGATGCTATTTTTTTGTTGTTGTTATTGTTATTGGTCTGTGTTTCTGCTAACCATTCTCTTCTGCTGGAAGAGACTTTGACCATCTGGATGTGGTTTTTGTTTCTGTGAGAAAGAAATTCTGTGTCCTTGACATGTCGCTAGTATAAATAAGTGCTCAATGAGGACAACATGGACTGGGATGCTGTATATTTCCAGGTCATTTTAGGACAACTACTATAAGTTATTTAGGTTATACAATCAAGCACGAGAGGATGAAAATGTATTTATTAGAAAAAAAAATTTGGTATATTCTAGAATAACTTGACTGCTAGTTTGAAATAATCACATGGCTTTCTGCATTCAACATAGTCATCTTAGGTTATAAGACAACTAACCATGATTCCACACAATACATAAACTAATTAGAATTTTACAGTTCTTTTTCAAGAGATCTTCATATGCTAGCTTCATCATAAACAAAAGCTTTAGATTTAAGATATAGATTTGAAATTTGCAGCAAACTATAATAAAAGATTAATTAATAAGATAGGTTAGGTCAAAGATTAAGATTTAAGAAGCATATAATTTTTCCATCCTTCACTCTTTCATCCACAGACAATTTTTTGGTTTGTTTGTCTTTCTATGGCTTCTCTCTAAGTGGGTATTTAAGCAGTGAATTTTGATTTTTGGTGTACTTGCCAGAAACAGAAAGGAAAAGAGAGAGAAAGAAAGCATGCCCAGAGTATCGCTACACTACAATCCATTCTCTTGGGATTTGGGGCACACATGCCTGGTGTGTTTTTCAAGCTGCTGCGTCTCAAACTTGAGCTGCCCAACAGGCCATGTAGATCCAGCAGCCTAATCACCCCATCACCTGCAGACTCTTTTTTTTCTTTTTTCCTAACTTTGAAATTGAATAGTCAATGAAGTAGATTCTTCTCAAGTAAAATTGTCCACATTGATGTTGACACTAAAAATATAGTTTGCCAATTTTGTACATGAAATAATGATAGAGATCCTAGTTCAATATTGGATACTATTGAAGTTCTACCTCTTCTAGGTCTATATGTGAAATAATTCGGTTTCCTGTAAACTATGGATTTGGTAACAATGGCCAACAGTACTTTTTAATCTTGGGTAGTAAAATATTACTATAGCTCTTAACTCTGTTTGTGAGCTATAATTCCTTCTATTTCTTTACTCCTGAGTTTTAGGAGGCATGAAGAAGGCATTACTGTTACCTCACATCTTTGTCTTCGTCTATTTAGAGTCTCTGTGGATTGCCACTTAAATTCATAATATCCTTTTCTAAATGCCATCTACGTAACTTGAAAATTTCCACTTCATAATTGTAATTTATTTAGAATATCATTTAAATGATGTTTTGTTACAATGTTGAAATAGCCTAGATCAAATGATATTATATAAAATCTAATATTTATATACTAAAAATTCCTATAAAAGATTTATTATATTTTCAAGGTTCTACTTATGTAGAGTTCATTTATAATTCTGTGTTTCTCCATTGGAGACACCGTTATTAGTTATGTCCTGAAATGTTAGATATTTGTAAATGCAGCATCAGACTTTTGAGATCAGTATGAAACGAGGTCCTCTGTACCTGAAGGGGATTCAGGTCTAGACAATGTGCTTGATCACCTGGTTTGGGTAAACAATCAAGTTATAGATCACGCTAGAAAAAGCTTTGAAGAATGAGAATAGAAAATGTAATTAAGTTTTACTTGAATGCCAGACACTGTGTAATTATTTTTAAAAATGAGCTAGATAAAGGAGATTATATTCTTAGTTTTATATTCAAAATGTCAATATCAGGCATTCATCAGCATACACTTTAAAAGCTTTTGCTTTTAAAAATAGACACAGTGATGGATGACTTAACCCAGACAAAAACAGACCCTGAAAGCAAAATAAACCACAAGGAATGACTTCCATTGAGTTTAAGAAAATTTGGACACTTTCAGAAACCAGTAGATGATATATTATAATGTTTTTATGTTAATATATTATTTACACTATTTGAATTCATTGCATTGTCCATAAACTAAACAAATAAATAGAATTCTTTAAAGAGAAGTTGCTCAATAGTATCTTGTTAATTGAGAGTGAGCCAACTCTTTGTTTAGAATGTCTATTAGGGAATGTTCAAGGGTAAGGATAGCAGAGGTCAGCTTTGTTGCACAAAACAATATCACTCATGGTAACACAATAGAATTAGACCCATTCCAGATTTGGGCCATTTATTACCCATATCTTGCTACTGTGAGTGTTTGTACTCTTCTCCAGTAATTTCTACTATAAATCATGAGGCTGATTATATAGCAGTTATTTTCATATGTTCTCTTCCAGATCAGAGACATGACAAAATTCTACGTGCTAAAAACAGAATCAACAACACAGAAAACTGAAACCAACAAAGAAAATAAAAGTTTTCATTTTTAGGGAAAGCTTTGTTACAGTTCACATGGATATTTTATATTGTATGAATATATCAGTGTCAATGCATCCCGAGCACCTGAACAAAGTTCTGTATTTTATTCCTTAAAATCTCCATTCCTCACCCCATGTAGTAGATACTTTATATTTAGGAACTTCTCTGTCGAAACAAGTCTCCCCATCTGGACTTTGGACTGTTTCAGGACATGAGTTATTGGTGTGGGTAGTACATGCTTGTGCTAAGAGTACATTTATATAAAAACCATATGGAAGTTAGCAAGTCGTTTATCTAGATAGGCAAAGGGCCACTTCAGTGAGTTGAGTCAAGGAAAGAAAGAGTTTTCCCACTTCATAGGTCTGAATAAGCAGGAAGTCAAACTGAAAATGTGAATCTTCAATCTGTGGATGATGCACCGTAATGCTTTTGTGTTAATGTACTGTTTCTGTCATATTCATCAATAAACCATTCTAAATACCTTATTAAAAATGGTAAATAATTCAAGGAAAATCATCTGAGTTTAAAAATTTTGCTTAGAAGCTCTAAGTAATATGATACCAGATAAGGGAAACAAACTAACAAACAAAAAAACTTCCTTTGAGACGATAGTAGCCTATATAGTTCTTGTGCAGTATCAGGCCTGAGAATAAGGGGTAGACCATGCATTATCTCCATTTTATCACCTTTGGAATTTATTGATGTAATCAATAAAGAAAAAACTAGGAAAAAATAACTACACATATTGATAATAACACCAAGTTACTAAATTTCCCAATCAAAAGGCTAAAAATGCAGGTTTAACAATTTTAAACAAAGCAAGTTTAAATACATATTAACCAATTATTTCATAGACAGTTGTCTCCACAGATTTCCACTTATATATTTACCATAGCCATTATTCATTGTATAAAAGTAGATGATAGAGGAAAAGTCCAAAATGTTACAAGTACCTGAGTCTTCTTTGGAATGAGTTTAAAAAAGGAAAAATCGAGAACTTTGAAAAGTCTATAAATCACCAAATCACTGGATTTTCCATGTATTCACGTTTTTTTTAATTTTAAGGTTTTTGCCACAGGATGTGTGTGCTTGCCAGAGAGAAAAGAGACAGAGAGAGACAGTGAGAGAGAAGGTGAGACATCACCCTCTAGAGGGAATGGCCACACTGCAATCTCTTTCCTCCATTCTCCTGGGATTTGGGGCAGGCATGCACACAAACCTGGTGTGGATATTCAAGTCACTGGGGCTGGGACTTGAACCACGATTGACTATGTGGGAATCCAGCACCTTAACTACCACACCATCGGCTGGCCCCTTATGTATTCACTTTTAAACATTTCTTTCCGATCTTGTTTTTGTTTTTGCTTTTTTGAGGACTTCTTTCTTTATGCACAGTACAGAATATGGTTTTATAAGAACTCACACTATGTGAGTAAAAGTGCCCTTTTTCTCTCTCTTCCTAGTGAGATATTGTTATGTATAGTTATTCCTGTCTCTAACTGGACCAATGATTGATATCACAGATTTATTTTCAGAGTATAAACTTTTATTTCTTACAGTCCTCAATGTGGAAATTACAAATTCTTCTTTCATTGGTAATATTAAGATTATCTTTAATTTATGAGACCTTTTATTGCTTTATTTTTAAATGAATATAGTTTTCTTTAGAATTGTATCTCATTTAGGGAAGCCGCGCGGGGCGCCCGGCGGAAGCCGCGCGGGGGGCACGGGAGCTCATGCCCCCGGAGCGGCAGCGCCCGCCAACGAAAGAAAGCCCCTGCAG
>NW_006207036.1:600115-600923 GCF_000334495.1 Tupaia belangeri chinensis
GTCCCCCCTGGGGCCCTGCTAAGCCGGCGGCAGCCCCCCCCTCCCCAGTCGCCGCGTGGCCTCTGGGCCAGCCAGCTGAAACTGAAGAGAAGGATTAAGAACTTGCAACTATAAGCAACAGAAAGAACCTTTAACTGCCTTAAACCAACTGAGAAATACACCGTAGAGAAGGATTTTATCTACCTATGGACAGTGAGAAGGTGATGGATACCAGCCCTGCATTACCTCAGGCAAGAACAGGAACTACCCTGCCATTCTTAGGGAAGCCAGACACCAGAGGATAAGTCACGCTGCAGACCTCCACAACACCACTCCTGCTAACCACAAGATGGCTGCTGTGCCGCATCAACTGATGGTCAACTCTGCTTGCCAGAACTGCCTTCCGGAGACTGTATTCCATGGAGACTCACCTACAGTTGCGGAACTGCACGAGACCCACACTTGATCCAACCTTGAATGGAATCTATTTTCCCTATTGTTAAAAACTTTGGACTCCTGGCCCCTCTCCCTCTACTCGCAGGTATCGCATTTTCAATGACCCCTCTGGAGGATAGCTGTCCATAGAAGAGATAGAGTAATTGGGAGAGGGGGAAAGGGCTGAGGGTCAAACATAGGATAAAAAACATATTTATATGTATGAAAGTAGAAATGGAACAGTATTGGTGACGACATGCTTGATTGAGACACTATGCAGTTTATCCTAGATGGGAAACTACACTTGGTGTGTTGTGATGATACTCAGGGAATGAGTGTTAGGCAATATAATTTAATATAAAAAAAATAATAATAAGCAGGAGAGGAAAAAAAA
>NW_006207036.1:601123-620958 GCF_000334495.1 Tupaia belangeri chinensis
GGGGGCGGAAGCCATTGAGGGCAATCATGAATGTCAGGGACAATGGAGGAGGAAGATGGGATATGGCAGAGGGTGGGGATGGGGAACCTAGGATGGCAAAACAAAAGGCAAGATATGCAGGACACAAAAATTGGGAAATCATTTGCTGAGAACATATATGTTGATGTGCTTGATTGAGCCAATGCACAGTGTATTTTGGATGGAAAATTCATATGTGTGTTGTGATGAGAAAAGAAAAAAAAATTTATAATAATAATAAAAAAAACAAAATTAAAAAAAAAAAAAGAATTGTATCTCATGTAAAGAAATTCATGGACAATTCAGTACATTCATGCAAAATAACCATTGGAACAGGCCTTGAATATTCACAACATAATATAATGTTAAAGATTGAAGAAAGTGCATATGTTTATATTCCCAGAGTGTTTATTATACACTGGATACATGCTTTTAAAGATACTTACGTACCCTACAACGATGGTAATGATTACAGATAAATAATAAATTACAGTAAATATTTAAAAAATAATACCATTAGAATAATAATAATAATATCTCAAGAATAAAACAAATGGCTTACTTAATAACTTTTACAAAGTAGCCATTGTAGATGGAAACTCTTAATAAAATTTAACAGATAAACATTTTAAAGCGATACACTAAAAATGTCTCATGGCATAGTGGTTAAGCACTACACAAAGAAAGTCAGATCTCACATGGCCAATCAGCACTCATGTCCCAGTCCCATCAGCTTTAGAAACATTTCAGGTGTGCATGTACATCCGTCTCATCCTGATGGGATGGAGAATTAGAAGAAGAAAGACTGCAGCATTATCATGCCGTGTTGGGGTATGGTTTCTCTCTCTCTCTCTCGTGCATGCATACTACCTGATATTAAAAATAAAAAACAGTAGGCAAATATAATGATCTCAACCCATAGTCTAGAATTATTCCCATATTGGCCAAACCCAAGGGAAATCCAATATTATGACTAGTATTAGACTTTCAGTAGCACTATGTGAAAGGGCTTATTTCTCTATAACTTTTTTAAAAAAATAATTATTTATTTTATTTATTCATTCATTTATTTATTTATTTATTTTAGTTTGATCAGAGAGAGACAGAGGGTGAGAGTGAGAGAGAGAGGAAGTGAGAAAGCAGGCCATCAGATTCAGGACTCGATCTCTGGTCGGCCATGTGGGAGTATCCAGCACCTTAACCACCATGCCACCTGCTGGTCCCTATAACTTTTATAAACTTTTGATATTTTTTAAACTGCTAGTTAAAAATCACAGAATAGTTTTCATTTGTAGTTATCATCTGAAAAGTGATAGTGAGCATATTTTTAGGTTTAGAATAATTTTATTTCATTTTCTATGAATATATCCACACAATATTTGTACATTTTTCTACTTGGTGGCTGGATTTCTTGATTTCTAAGAGTGCTTTAATAAGTTTAAAGTGTGTTAAATCAATATTTTTAAAATTTTATATTTATTTATTTATTTGAATTTGACCAGAGAGGGAGGGAGAGAGGAGAGAGAGAAAGAGAGAGACAAAGAGAGAGAGAGAAAGTGAGAAAACAAGCTGCCAGTTCCTAGACTCGAAAGGTGATAGACCATGTGGGAATCCAGCACCCTTAACCACCATGCCACCTGCTGACCCCATTCAGTCAATTTTTAATTTGACCCATGGTTTTCTTTTTTCTTCCTTCCTTCCTTCCTTCCTTCCTTCCTTCCTTCCTTCCTTCCTTCCTTCCTTCCTTCCTTCCTTCCTTCCTTCCTTCCTTCCTTCCTTCCTTCCTTCCTTCCTTCCTTCCTTCCTTCCTTCCTTCCTTCCTTCCTTCCTTCCTTCCTTCCTTCCTTTCTTTTTCCTTCTTTCCTTCTTTTTTTTTTTTTTTCTTTCTTTCTTTCTTTTTTTCTTTCTTTCTTTCTTTCTTCTTTTTCTTTCTTCTTCTTTCTTTTTTTTGTAACAGATTTTTGCTAAAGGATGCATGTACTTGCTAGAGAGATGGAGAAACAGAGAGACAGAAAGTGAGAAGAAATCACTCCCCTAGGGGGATGGCCATGCCACAATCTCTTTTCCTTCATTCTCCTCTTGAGATCTTGGGCATACATCCACATCTACCCAGCATGAGTTTTTAAAGACCATTCTGTATGCTAAAAAGATGTGTAATGATTATATGTAAATCATAAATTATAGTAAATAATTAAAGAGAACAAGTAGATAATAACTAAGTGAACTGAAGAGTGTTTAATAAAATTTAATATCCATTGTAGAAAGTTGGTGAATTTGTACTTAAACACAGATTTCAATTTATATATTTATTACAACCATTATTCATTCATAAAATCAGATAACATGTTTATTTGTCCTTAGAACTGTATTTTATAATAAAGATTGTCACAGACAATTCAGTTTATTCTTTCAGAATAATCAGGGGAGTGGATCTCAAATGTTCACAACATAACATGATGCTTAATGTTGAAAGTGGTGAATATGTTTATATTCCTGGACTCTCACTGCAGTCGACTATGTGGGAGTCCAGCCGAGTGACTATTATGCCATCAGCTGGTCCCAAACCCATGGCTTTCATTATAGTGTATTTTACAATGCTAATTTTTTTTTAAATTAAAATCATCCACTGTATTTTTTTTGAGACATTTTTCTTATAGGGAAAATGCAATTGTTGGAGAGACAGAGAGAGACAGACAGAAAGCAAGAAATAACTCCCCAGGGTAATGAACATGCCACAATCCCTTTTGGAGGAGTCCGACCCGGTAGGGTCCCAGCATTTGTCTTGAGCTTTTGACCTCTACCTCTTAGGTAGGGTCAGCATGTTGGCAAGGTCGCTGCTGTGTACCCCCCTGACCTAGGAATAAAACTTAGGTTGAATTAGCAAGTCAGCAAGGCTGCTTGCTATTTGCTCCAGAAAACTGTGGTAGCCTTGCTGGGAAGCGACCCCCCTCTGACTCCCTAATATACTATAAAAAATTACATAGCTCTCTTGAGTATGTGATGAGATTTTCCCAAAAGTCCCCTGACCACTCCCCTCGGCCCTGATCACCTACTGTTAATTACAATGCTTTATCTCCATGGTCACAATAGAGGGTGGGCTGAAGTTCTATCTAGGCATAAATAATCTTGACCTTTGGAAGGCCTTTCAAGATACATTTAACATAAACTTAAAGATAATCTTTTCTTTACATAAAATAGGATTAGGCCGAAACTGGCCCAGGACACCCCCGCCCTCACCAAGTGAAATAGATAAATATATTAGGATTCCTTAAATTAAGTTTTAGATCCCTATAAAACTATATAAGTATCATTCTTTATTAAGATCCATAAGAACTAATATTTATACTTGAGATTTTCTTTTCTCAGCACCATTCCCGGTAATCACAAGATGACTGCTGCACCGCATCAGCTGATAATCATCTCTGCTTGCTGGAGCCACTTTCCTGAAACTGCATTCCATGGAGACCCACCTACATCAAACAAACAATTGCGGAACTGCACTAGACCCACCTTTAATCCAACCCTGAATGGAACTTCTGTACTCTATTGTTAAAACTTTATGAGCTAATAATTAGAACACGTAGCCCCTCACCCATTTACTTGCATGTATCACATTTTCAATAAAAAGGCACGATAATTCCTAGCAGTTGTCACTCTTCGGAGAGCGATCTCTGAGGGGTGTCTGACTCAGGATATGCATGAAAAGGCACGGAGACCTTTGTCTTCTGTTCATCTGCGCCGCCTCTGAAGAGTCAACCCACCCCCGCTGAGGCTGGACCCTGGCACCCTTTCCCTCCATTCTCCTCTTGGAATTTTGGGCATACACCCAGAGTGAATTTGAAACCTCCAGGACCAGGACTTGAACTGCAATTGGCCCTATGGGAGTCCAGTGACATAACCATTATGTCAGATGCTGGTCCCAGACCCATAGCTTCCTTTATATTATATTTTGCAATGCTAAATTTTTTTAGAAATTAGAATTCTTCAACCATGTATTTTTTAAGAGACATTTTGCTATAGGGTGCATGCACTTGTTGGAAAAACAAAGAGAGATAGGAAGCAAGAAATCACACCCCAGTGAGATGCCATGCCATAATCTCTACTCCTCCATTCTCCTCTCAGGATTTTGGACATACACTCACAAGTGCCTGGAGTGAAGCCTCCAGGTCCAGGACTCAAACAACATTTGGCCATGTTGGAGTCCAGTGACATAACCATTATTCCATTTACTGGTCTCCATCAACCATATTTTAATGGTTTCTAGATGTTTTTTGTTTGTATTGTTTTATTTGATTGTGCTTTAAAAGGCCAAATACAGCTCAGCAAAATGAGCCAATCCAAGTAGAAAACAAAGATATCACAAATATAATAGTTTTGAAGATAATATAACATTGAAATAACTGAAAAATTGGCTTAAGAATATTCAGAAATATGTTTAAATACAAAATTAACATAATACAAAAATCAATAGTCATCATAAGTAATCAATAAACTAGGTGGACACTATAACAGAAGAAAATTCTCCATTAAACTTAAGCACTAAATAAAATAACTGGGGATAACTGAAAATATGCACAATCTATATGAAGAAAACTTTAAGATAGAACTCTGAGATGAAAAATGAGTTTCTGACAAATGAAAAGTACTATGTTCTTATAGAGGAATCCTTAGCATAATAAAAAGGATTACATGTTTCAAAATTAATTTGCAAAATTAGAAATTTTAAAATTGATTATAAAGTTTATATGGCAAAACAAAATAGAGAAGATAAATTGGAAAATTGAAAGACCAAAGAAGTGTGAAAATTCTAACCATATACTTTAAATATAAAGCTATGATCATTGCAATCAGACTTATAGTGTTGAAATTAATACATAACAATAAAAAGGAATTTAAAGTTAATAATTAGGCTTACATACATTTGGCATTTAACATATGATAAATTAATCCATAAGTAAAACATTAGACTACTGATTGGTATTGAGATAGCAAGGGAGCAATCTTGAAAACCAATTTAGTTGTCACTAAAACTTATCTTTCATCAAATAAATAAACTTCAAAAGCATAAAATATTTAATTTTTTAAAGGAAACCATAAAAATGCTAAGAAAAAGAATATTTCTTAAAAATCTGGAGTGTGGATGTTCTTTCTAAGCAATGATAATGATAATAATAGTAATAACAATACATTTTAATTTCTACAAAATTTTGCTTAGCAACAGCTCCCCAAAGAAAGCCTTAAATACAAATTAATAATTGATAAAAAAAGTTTTGAAATTGTTAATATGTTATTACAAATAAAATTCCAACAACCAAATAAAAGAGGCAAAAAATGTAAGCCAAAAAGAAACTATAAATGACTCATAGGCATAAAAAAATTCTTAATAACATTAGTCATACAATAAGTACGAATTAGAGCTATTCTCTTGTGCTGCTTGTACCTAGAAGTTTGGCAAAGATCCAAAGATTTAATTATCCACTGTGTCAGCAAAGATGTACAAAACCAAGTAGTTTCATATGTTATTTGCAAAAGTTTAAATTTGTACAATTCCTTAGAAGAGAAATTTTTTAATATCTACCAAAAACATACTTGCAGGACAATTACTGGGCTTTGAATGTTTATAAAATAATGTAAATGTTGAAGGTGTGAAATATGTTTATATCCTCAATTTGTTTATTACACACCATATACATGCTTTTAAAGACCAGCAGGGGACCAGCTGATGGCATAATGGTTACGTTGCTGGACTCTTAGTTAACCAGGGTTTGATTTCTGGACCTGGCAGCTTAAAATTCATGCCGGACGCATGTGTGTGTGTGTGTGTGTGCCCAAAATCCCAAGAGGCCTCGTGAGGAGAAGGAATTGTGTGGCCATTTCTTCTGAGGGCATGATATCTTACTTTCTGTCTCTCTGTCTCTTTCTGTCTCTCCAGCAAGTACACACACCCAACACATGTGTGTGTGTGCCCGAAATCCCAAGAGGAGAAGAGAGGAGAAAGAATTGTTGTGTGGCCATCTCTTCTTGGGGGGTGATATCTCACTTTCTGTCTCTCTGTCTCTTTCTGTCTCTCCAGCAAGTGCACACACCCAATAACAAAGATCTTTCTAAAAATCAGACTATTCTGTATCTGAACAAAGATGTGTAATTATTATATGTAAATCATAGCTTACAATGCATAACTAAATAGAAAAAAGTCTGCATACCTTTTTACCCAGAGATTTCATTTCTAAGGCTTTATACACATACGTGTGTGTCTGTGTTCACAGATCAAATGATATATGAAACCAGCTACTTAGTGGATAACTTTTTACAAGGGTGAAAAAGCATAAAACAATTTGAAGTCCATTTTATAAAGTTACTCTTGTCATCGTGCGGACCCCACTCTCATGATCTCATCTAATCCTAAAGACTTTGCAAAGATCCCATCTCCAGTTACTATTAATATATGAATTTATATATTTAGGGATTCAATTTTCAAAACTTGAACTTTTGGGGGACACACCCATGTCACCACATGCTTATGATGGGAAAACTCCCAGATTTGTCATTAAATAATAATACAGTCCAGTGTAAATAGATATAGTATCCTATTACTTGTTTTAAAAAGGGAACTTTAGATAGTAATATATTTTGAATTTTAAAACATGTGAATATATTAAGTATTTCAAGAGAATAAAATATTTTTTTTTCTTAGAGATTTTTGTTATAGGGCACATGTACTCACCAGAGACAGAGACAGAAAGTAAGAAATCACTCCCCCCTCACCCCCAGGGGGGATATCTATGCAGAATCCCTTCTCCTTTATTCTCCTTGAAGGATTTTGGGCACATACACACACATGTCCTGTGTGAGTCTTAAGTCACAAGGTCTGGGACTCAAACTGCTGTCAACTATATGGGAGTCTAGCAATGTAACCATTATGTCATTTGCTGGTCCTGAAAATTGTTAAATAATTTAAAGATATTGCTACTTAAATTTTTTCTCCTTCTGAGACCCTAAACCCCCACTTTTTCGCCCTCCATGCATACCCACAGTCCATATCCCTGGAGGGAGAGTCATGTTAAAAGATGGAACATGACAAATTTTAAGTCAACATTACAAACTACTTCTGTTTCTGAATTTATATATCAATAAAACATCTGTTTAGGTAATTTATCAAACTATGCGTACACATTTATTTGTATACTTCAGTAATTTTTTTAAAGAAACATTTTTAAAATTAAAGGTTTTTTTATCTTTTATTTCAAGTTCTTTTATACATTCAATCATGTCATTTAGTTTGCAAAATAAATATTCCAACATGTTTACATTTCTCCCCACTCCGGTTGATAATACTATAAAGTTATCTTCAACAGATAATACCCCATTTCTTTGTCCCATTAATGCTTTGCCTCTCCATTTTTCTCCTTAATGTCCTTTCTCAGACTCTATTTATTCCTTCACCCATGCTCTTCCCACACTATATCTAGTATCCACAACCATTTACTGTGTTTCTATATCCTTTAGTCATTAAGTTTCAGTCATAGAGTGTGGAAACTCGGTATATATTAAGTGGGGACATACAATGTCTATTCTTCATAGCCTGGCTTGCTTCAATCAGCAATAAATCTTTCATATTCATCCACTTTCTGTCAAAAGCTAGAGTCTTCTTGTTTTTTTTTTTTTTTTTATGGTTAAAATAGTTCTCCACAGAACAGGTTTTCAATCTATTCATCTGTTTGTGCGCGTTTTGGTTGGTTCCATGTCTTAGCAATTGTGAGTAATGCCACAATAAATATCAATGTGCAAGTACTTTTCTGATTAAGAATTCTTCTGTCCTTTAGGTAGATACCAAGGAGTGGGATTATTGGATCATATGGACGTTCTATTTGTACATTTTTGATGAATCTGCAAATTGTTCTCCACAGTGGCTGGACCAATTTACATTTCAACCAGCAGTGTAAGAGAGTTCCCCTTTCACCACACCCCACTAGAACTTAACTTTTTTTTTTCTTTTTTTGGAGAAGTTTTTGCTATAGAGCGCATGCGCTCTCAGACAGAGAGACAGAGAGATAGAAAGCGAGAAATCATCCCCCAGGGGGGATGGTCAGGTCACAATCCCTTCTACTCCATTCTCCTCTTGGGATCTTGGGCACGCACATGCATGTGCCTGGTGTGAGTTTAAGCCACTGGGTCTGGGACTCGAACCGTGGTCAACTACATGGGAGTCCAGCGACATAGCCATTACGTTAACTGCTGGTCTCTCATTTTTTTCTTTTAGTCTTAGTCATTCTGACTGGGATTAGGTGGTATCTCATTGTAGTTTTGATATGCATTTCTCTTACAATGAGGGATGCTGAGCATTTTTTCATATGCCTTTTGGCTATTCCTGTGTCATCCTTAGAGACTGTTTTTTCTAACTCATTCTCCCATCTTTTAATAGGGTTATTCATCTTTTTTCAGAGCAGCTGCTAAGTTCTTTGTGTATTCTGGTTTTCAGTCCCTTATCTGATGCATAGTTTACAAAAGTATTTTCTTTCTGATGGTTGTCAATTCACACTAATTATTGTGTCTTACCATGCAAAAACTTTTTAGTCTGATGTAATCCCACTTGTCTATTTGAGGGATTATTGATTGTGCTTAGGGAGTCTTATTTAAGAAGTCTTTGCCTGCCTCAATGTCTCCCAGAGTTTCCCCAGTGTTCTCCAGGAGCAGTTTTACAGTTTGAGGTTTTAGGTTTAGATCTTTTATGCACCTGGAGTTGATTTTTTGTCAATGGCGACAGGTAGGGGTTCAGATTCACTTTTCAGCAGATGAATATCCAGTTTTCCAAACACCATTTGCTGAAGAGGTTTTCCTTTTCTCACTGGATTGACTGATACCTTTTGTGAAAAATTAGTTGACTATATGTTTGGGAGTTTATTTCTGGGGACTCTATTCTGTTCCATTGGTCCACCTCTCTGTTTTTGTGTCAGTATCATGCTGTTTTGATTACCACAGCTTTGTAGTATATTTTTGGGTCAGGGAGTGAGATGCTGCCCACTCCACTCTTCTTGTGCAGAATTGACAATACAAGGTCTTTTATGATTCCAGACAAATTGTATGATTGTCTTTTCTATATCTGTGAAGAATCTATCTGGCACTTTGATTGGGATTGCACTAAATATGTAGATTAATTTGGGTACAATTGCCATTTTGATTATATTAATTTTTCCAATCCAGGAACATGGGATGTCCTTCCACTTTTTTGTGTCATTTTCAATTTCTTTTTTTAGCTTCTCATAGTTTTCCTTGGGAGGTCTTTAACTTCTTTCATTAGATTTATTCCTAGATATCTTATACTTTTTGTGGCTATGGTAAATGCAATTACTTTCTTCAATTCTATCTCAATCTGCCTGCTGTTTGTATATAGAAATGCTAAAGATTTCTGTATGTTGATTTTAAATCCTGTAAATTTACTGTATTCATGTATTACTTCCAGGAATTTTTTCATGGATAGCATTGGGTCTTTTATGTATAATCATGTCATCTTCAAATAGAGTTTCACCTTTTCTTTTCCTATTGCAATTCCTTTTATTTTTTTCTCTTTTCTGATTGTGTTGGTGAGGACTTCGAGTACTGAAAAGGAGTGGAGAAAGTGGGCATCCTTGTTTTGTACCAGTTTTCAGTGGAAAAGCCTTGAGTTTTTCTCCATTCAGGATGGTGTTCACTATGGATTTTTCATAGATAGCTTTTATTGTGTTGAGAGATGACCCTTCTATGCCGATATTGCTGAGAGTCTTGATCATGAAGGGGTGTTGTATCTTATCAAATGCTTTTTCTGCATCAATTGATATGATCATATGATTTTTATCTTTCTTCCTGTTAATATTATGTATTATATTATGGTTTTGCATGTGATGAACCAACCTTGCATTCTTGGAATAAAGCCTACCTGATTGTGATGTATAATCATTTTATAAATTATTGGATACGATTTGCTAGTATCTTGTTGAGAATCTTTGCATATATTCATCAGAGGTATTGGTCTAAAGTTTTCTTTCCTTGTCCTGTCCTTCTGTGTTTTAAGGATAAGGGTGATAGAGGCTTCATAGAATGAATTAGGGAGGGATTCACCCTTTTAGATCTTCAGAAATAACTTGAACAGAATGGGGGTTAACTCTTCTTTGATAGTTTTGTAGAATTCAGAGGTGAAGCCATCAGAACCAGGGCTTTTCTTTGTTGGGAGTTCATTTATTACTGATTCAATCTCCTGGCTTGTTATGGGCCTATTCAGACTTTCTATATCTTCCTGGCTCAAGTTTGGTAGATTATATGTGTCCAGGAATTTGTCCATCTCATCCAGATTGTCTTGTTTCTTGGCATATAGTTGTTCATAGTATTCTCTGATGTTTTATATTTCTACTATGTCTGTTGTATTGCCTGCTTCATTGCAGATTTGATTTACCTGGTTTCTTTATCTCTTCTTCTCAATAAGTCTCGCTGGTGGTATATTGATTTTGTTTATCATTTCAAAGAACTAGATTTCACTTTCATTTATTTTCTGTATAGTTCATTTATTTTCTATTTCATTTATGTCTGCTCGGGTCTTTATTATTTTCTTTGTCCTGGAGTTTTTTGGATCTTTTTGCTGTTGCTTTTCCAGTTCTCTGAGGCACTATGTTAGGTGATCCATTTGCCTTCTTTCCGTCTTCTTCTTATGTGCACTAATTGCTATGAACTTCCTTCTTATGATTGCTTTAGCAGTGTTCCAAAGTGTATGGAAACTCATGTCCTCATTGTCATTGGCTTCCACGAATCTTTTGATTTCAGTCTATTTTTTCAGTGGTTGTTAAGTCATTCAGGAGGTTATTTAGTTTCCATGTATGTGAATATTTTTGAGGATTTCTCTTGAAATTAAACTCAGCTTTAATTTCATCCTGGTCAGAGAAGATGCTAAATATAGTTTCTATGTCTCTGAATCTGTAGAGATTTGCCTTGTGCCCTGTCATGTGGTCAACTTTCAGAAAGGTTCCATGTGGGAGTGAGAAAAAAAGTGTATCTTGTAGACTGGAAAATTCTATAGATGTCTGTTAAGTTCATTTGATTTATGGTATCATTTATATCCTTTATCTCTTTACCTATTTTTGTCTAGATGATCTGTTCAGAGGGGATAGTGGGGTATTGAGGTCTCCAACAATAAGTGTGTTGCAGTCTATCTCCCCTTTTAGATCTGTCTTTCTTTCACGTATTTGGGTGCTCCTGTATCTTAAAATTAAACTCAGCTTAAATTTCATCCTGGTCAGAGAAGATGCTAAATATAGTTTCTATGTCTCTGAATCTGTAGAGATTTGCCTTGTGCCCTGTCATGTGGTCAACTTTCAGAAAGGTTCCATGTGGGAGTGAGAAAAAAAGTGTATCTTGTAGACTGGAAAATTCTATAGATGTCTGTTAAGTTCATTTGATTTATGGTATCATTTATATCCTTTATCTCTTTACCTATTTTTGTCTAGATGATCTGTTCAGAGGGGATAGTGGGGTATTGAGGTCTCCAACAATAAGTGTGTTGCAGTCTATCTCCCCTTTTAGATCTGTCTTTCTTTCACGTATTTGGGTGCTCCTGTGTTAGGTGCATAGATATTTATAAGCATTATATCTTCTTTATTGATGGACCCTTTTACTATCATGTAGTGTCCTTCTTTGTCTCTTTGAACTGCTTTTGTTTTAAAGCCTATTTTGTCAGAAATTAGTATCAGGACTCCAGCTCTTTTTTAGTTCCCATTTGCACAGAAAACCTTTTTCCAACGCTTCACTTTCAGTCTATGTATGTCTTTATCCATGAGGTGGGTTTCCTGTGGGCAACAGATAGAGGGTTTATTTTTTATTTTTTTTATTTTTTAATTCATTCAGCCAGTCTGTGTCTCTTGATTGGAGAATTGAATCCATTCACATTGAATGTTATCCATATTACTGAACCTGTCCCAATGTTTAAGTTGACCATTGTCTTGGTTGCCTTTTATTCCTTTATTTCTGGCTGTTCACTCTTTAGTTTTCCTGGAACAGTACTTTCTTCAGGGTTTCTTGAAGAGCTGGTGTGGTGTTGGCAAATTCTTTAAGGTTTTATTTGCCTGAGAAAATTTTAATCTTTTTTCCCCATATGAAGGATAATCTTGCAAGATATAATAATCTTGGTTGAAATGATTTCTCTCTTAACACTTTCAATACGTCTTCCCCTTCTTTCCTTGCTTGCATTGTTTCTGTTGAGAGGTTCGGTATCAGCTTGATGGGGTGACTTTTCTAAGTCACTTGTCATTACTTTCTTGCCAGTTTTAGTATCTTATCTTTATCTGTGGTCTTTGCCAGTCTGGCTAAGATGTGCCTTGGAGAAGATTTTCTTAGGTTGATTCTATTTTGGGTCCTTTGTATTTCTTGGGTCTGGATGTTTGAGTGCCTCTCTAGATTTGGGAAATTTTCTTCCAGAATTTTATGGAATAGGTTTTCCATGCCTTTATTAGTTTCTTCACTTTCTGGGATATCAATTATTCAGATGTTAGGGTGTCTAATGGAATCTAGTATTTCTCATATGTTATCTTCACTTTTTTTGTTATTTTCTCTGTCTTTTTGGTGGTTTTCTTTAGGTCAGAGTTTATATCTTCTATGTCAGAGATCTGTCCTCAGCATGGTCTGATCAACTTTTTATAATTTCCAGAGAGTTTTCAATTTCCTGTATCACAGACTTCATCTCTAATAGTTCCATCTGATTCTTTCTTAGCGTGTCCGTTTCTTCTTTCATATCATGGAAGGACTTCCTAATCTCCTGTAGTTCATTGTCTCTTTTCTGTTCTAAGTCATAGAATTTAGTCACTATGAATGTTGTAAATTCTTTCTCTGACATTTTGGTGACTTCCTCTATTTTTTGAGAACTAGAAGGGAGTTACTCTGTTCTTTTAATGGAGACATATTTCTTGTTTATTCAGACATGAAGCTCTTCTTCTACTTCTAGACACTGGGGAGATGTATTCACTTTGGAATACCTTTTAGGAGAATGTTTCTTTGACTAGGAGCAAGCGTGTTTCCTTTTTGCTGTGGACTGATGTGTGCCAAAGTCTCTCTTCTGTTGTGTTCACTCCAAGGAGGAGTATTCTCTTCAGGTGTCTGAAGAACAGTATCTCCTTTTTTGTAGGTGGTTCAGTAAAAGGGAAGATCCCAGGGAGTCTTACAATACTAGAGTATCTCAGAACTGTGATTCTAGCCTTATCTAGACCCTCCCGGAGGGTGGAGGAAGAGGAAGAGAGGACAATATAAGAGGGAAGAAAGTAAAAAGGAGAATAAAGAGAAAGTTGCGTGCCATGACAGGATTCTGGAAGTGGAAGTAGAACTGTAGAGCTGGGGGTGGTCCTGTGTAGTAAGGAGAAGTGTTAAATTAACAAATGAAAGAATAAGAGAAGAAAAAAAAAGATTCTACCTTGCTGACAGAGAGAGAGTGTTGCTAGGGTTGAGGGAGCCAGGACTAGAACTGTGGCAGGGGGTGGGGGGCTCTGCCTCAGTGTGCCTTAGGCCAGAGGTTTAGAGATGGAAGTGAGATCTGCTGTAGAACTGGGGCGGTCCTTGCTGGCAGAGATACAAGGTTGTTGGGGTTGGGGGAGCCAGAGCTGGAGCTGGAGTCAGGGGCCCTTATTCAGTGTCCCTTAGGCCAGGAGTCTAGAGTAGCAAGTGGGGTCTGCTATAGAGCTGGGGGCGGTCCTGTGTCAAAGTCGTTTTCAATTAGGGACAAATAAAGTTCTTCTTCAGAATTTTCTATCCCATTTAACAAAAAGCCATTAAAGATTTCATGTTATATTACTTTTAGTCCTGGGTTCTAGGACATTTATTAGTTAGAGAATGTCTTTAAAGTTAAAATTATTCTTTCTTTCTTTATTTTTCTAGAGGTTTTCGCTATAGGGTGCGTGCGCTTGCCAGACAGACAGAGAGAGACATAGAGAGAGAAAGCGAGAAATCACCCCCCAGGGGGGATGGTCACGCTGCAATCCCTTCTCCTCCATTCTCCTCTCTGGATCTTGGGCACACACACACGTGCGCCCGGTGTGAGTTCTAAGCCACCGGGTCCAGGACGCGAACCGCGGTCGACTACGTGGGAGTCCAGCGGCATAGCCATTATGCTAACTGCTGGTTCCCAAAATTGTCCTTAATTAGAGCCACGATAAACTTAGAATGTTCTATCCTACTGAACAAGGGGTAATTTAGAAAGTAGTCATTATATATTACTTTTAGTGCTGAGCTTAATGACATCTATTAATAATTATAGAATATGTTTAGGCTAAATTTAAAAGTATTTTCTCCATCTAGATCCAAAATTAAAAAAAAAAAAAAAAAAACAACTTTCTTTTTTCTTTCTTTCTTTCTTTTCTATTTCTTTTCTTTTCTTTCTTTCTTTCTTTCGCATATATACATATACGAGGAATAACCTTCACAGGTTTTGGTCACACCACAATTTCTTTCTAGTCCACAATAAATCAGATATTGACTACTTAGGTGTTTGCTAAGCTGATCAGGTCTGAGATTCACACCATAGTCACTATACAGGATCTGTTTTTTCATAAGCATCATGTTCCTGCTGCACCATCTAGTTGACTCCCATCAAAACTTAATATCTCCTTCATCAAATGCCAACTCTTACCATCAGGTAATCCTATCAATGTTGAAATACAGTGACACTGTTGATACCTAGGTCTATTGATTGTCTTTCTTTCTTTTATTATTTTTTTTTAAAATAATAAATGTGGTTTATTTCTAAGCAGAATATGAGGGACCTTGGCCTAGAGAAGAGGTAAAATATACCTTTCTTGGGGTGATAAAATACAGGGGTTCCTTTTACTTGATTTTGAGAGGTAGAGACAAAGTTTGGAGTTTAGGGAAAAGTTTTTCCATTGGTCTGTCCCAGAAAGGTGGGACACATAGAAGCAGGGACTAGTAGGTTATATGTTGGTTTTACAGTTTTTAGGTTGTGTATTGGAAAAGGAAGGTGATTTTCTTATCTTGTCCATTGACATTTCTGTGTGCTGCCTCAATCCTTGTAGGAGCAAAAGAGAAGAGAGTCTCTAGGCCAGCAGGTGGTATGGTGGTTAAAGTTCTGGACTCCCAAATGGTCATCCACAGTTTGAATCTTGAACTCGGTGTCTTGAAAATCACACCTGTGTATACATGTGCATGAGTGCTTGAAGTCCTGGGAAGAGAATGGAGAAGGGATTGCAATGTGGCCACCGACCCCACCCCCCAGTGGGGTGATTTCTCTGTTTCCTTCTCTCTGTTTATCTCCTACTAGCACATGACCCCTATGGCCAAAAACAAACAAACAAACAAAAAAAAAACATAGAAAAGAGAAATGAGTGTGGATATTTATAACATAGCCCCAGTTTGAGCCTTATAAAAAATCTGTACAAAGATTTTTACTGAAATCTTTTATTATTATCACCCCCAAATAGAAAAGTATGACTTAAAACTACTAAGCAGAGCATAAGTAGATAATATTGACAAGCATATCTTTAGCAGGGATATGATATTGCTGGGCAACTTTCCAAATGATACATGATTAGTTTGAAATGTTATGACTTCCCTGGATATCCTTATATATAATTGCAAAACAAATTCCCAAACTTTAATTAAGCCATTGTTAATGTATTCTGTGGTTCTCCAAAATGTTTTCAGCTTTCCCTTTATACGGGAGCCCTGTTTAAGAGGTATGAGTGATAGGACAGAAATAGTACTCTCAAAACTTAGCTGGATAAAGTTGACATAAAAACACTCACATGAATAGTTACATATATGTACAAACCCCCTCCACATACAAGCTCACATATGTACCTGTAGAAAAGTACTGACAAAAGTCTGTACAAATAGAATCAATTGTACAATGAAGTGTAAAGTACAAGGATAGTAAATGTCAGAAGGCAATAAGAAGAAAATCTTTCTGTAAGATGTTAAGTCTTAAGTCCTATTTTGAAGATGAAATTATGTAGAAAAAGATAAACAAAGGCAAGTAATATGCAAAATAAGATCACAAGTCATTATTAGGAAGAAAATGTAAGAACGTGATGGAGAACCTTAAACTTGGCTGAAGCGAGAATATCAAAATGAGATCAGCCTAGTTATCTGCTACAATATACACTGGCATGTTCATTGCTACTAAACGTACCTTAAGTCCTTCTAAAGATCATTTTCTGGAGCTAACCAGTGGCCTGGTGGTTAGGGTGGTTAGATTCCACATGACCAGCTATACTGGAAGAATCCTAAGCCTGGCAGATTAAAAAACATGCATACTCAAAAATCCCAAAAGGAGGACGAGGGATTGTGGCATGAGAATCCCCAATGGGGATTGCCTTTTCAATTTCCCTCTCTGTCTGGTGAAACACATGCCCTCTGGCAAATTACATACACACCCACACCCACACAATATCATTCTCTGTAATATTTCTGCATGGTTTACTATGACTTCATAAACTTATTTACATCTTTCTCTTTTCTTGCCTTGGAGTACACCCTTGCTCTTATTGTCCTACTTAATTTTTGTATTTTCTGGGTTTTCGTTTCTGTGTAGAAATGTATCAGTGTATAAATTTTCTTATCCTCTCTTTTTATTGAAGAAATAAAATAATGAGAACATGTCTATATTTGAAAAGTAATGCTATTTTATGCTACTTTGGTATCAGAATTTGTTGTTTGAAGAAATAAGTCACTTTTGCAAAAGTTTAACATTAAAATATTTTACAAGAGATCACTTGATTACAAAACTTTTATTTTTAAAATAGTTCTTTATTGTAAACTCTTACTTAAATGGGACTTGGTTCTAGGGCCTGGTGGTTAAGGCAGGTGGATCTCCTATGGTCAACTGCACAGTTAGAGTGCCAGACCAGACTGTTTGAGAAACACACCATGTATGTGTTCATGTCTGTGCACACAGAATTCTGAAAAAAGGTAGAGATGGAGGAGAAACAAAATTGCAGCATTACATTCAGCATGGAGAGCGCTTTTTTTCTCTGTCTCTCTGTGGCAAGTACATACACCTTATAGCAAAACAAAAACAAACAAACAAAAAAAGAAATAAAGAAAGAAAAAGGACAATAACCAAGGAGATAAGATGAACAAAGAAATAACAGAGAAACAAACAATATCTTTAGTTGACACAAAAATGAAAAGTTATTTGCTGCTGATATTGTACACGGCACTGTCCTTGTCTTGACTGATATGCACTGTATTCATACTGGAAAAAAAGCATGTTGTACACTGTAAAGATGTGCAGTGATTAAATATAAATGCTAAACAAATACACACACACATATTTAAAGAGAGAGAGAAAAGAATAGAGAAACAATTATATGGGATAAATAAGTTAATAATAGTGATGTTTATATGCATTAGGTTATCTATATGATACATAAGTGCAGAGCTTTAAATTATAGTCATGCTACCATTTATGAAATTATTAGAATTTCACAAACCAAATTAAAAATGCTGATATGATATTTCTGCACTAAAATTGTAAACATTTCTTTTGTTTATAATCATTACATTTACAGAATTTGATATATTGCCATTATGAGTTTCGAAGAGACTCACCACTTGTATGGGGCTGCATTTCAAGCTTTATCTATCTATTTCTTTTCTTCTTTTTAAAAATTTTATACATTTAACTTATATTATACCATATTAAAATACAGGCAGATTTTGTCAAATGAGAGTTTCCACCTGGTGCTGTTTTGACATACTCATTTTACCCTAGAAGAGGGAAGAAAAAAAAAAAAAGAGGCTAAATCTAAAAGGGAAACATATGTTGTTTCATTAAAAAATATGAAATTGAGGTGCAATTACAATCACACAACCTGTATAGTATTATTGCACGAGACTTTGGCCACTGAGAGGCCCAGTATTGACCTGCATGGCCCAGCATCATGGGGCAGAAGATTGTAATGGCGAGGTCCTGTTAGAAATAATCCTTTCTCTCTCTCACTCCTCTTCCCTTTCTGTCGCTTTGTCACTCATTAACAAAAACAATTTTAAAGCATAAAACTTCTCTACAGTTTGACTGCCTGGCTTAAAATATGTAGGGGAAGTTCAGAAAAAGAGGACTGCTAAATGTTTTGTAAAAGCAGGTTCATTTATTTCCTTTTGCAAAGGTAATTCTTGCCTCTATTTGGATGATGAGTAGTTCAAAAGCTATGGACCCTCTTTCCAGAATCAAAGTTATATAAACATAAAATTTTCTCTAAAATTTTAACGTCTTCACAAGTGTGGCAAAGTCCATAGACCCCAGGAAAATATTCTGGTTTATATCTTCCTTTCTTAGTCTTACAGATACCATAATTCTCAGCATTTAACAGTAGGCATTTTCTTTATAAAATTTGATTCTACTAAATGTTGCTAAATTGTTCTTATAACTCTTATGTGTGATTTTTAAAGTTATCATTTTTCAAAGTATAAATTTTATGATGTTGTAAATCTTTTCTCAGTTGAATTATCTCTAAATTTCTAATTACTTTTGTAGGAAACCTCTAGTTTATAAAATTCAGTTATATATATCTACATTTAAAAATACAGACAAATGCAATTAAGAAGTACTTACACTTGGGCTCAAGTCAATATTTTCCTGTTAAATATCTTTATATTATACTTTGGGCAAATTATTTCACCCTTTTTAGTCTTGGCTTTATCTTGAGCCACATGGACATTAGAGTGGCTACATCATAAAGAGGTTGTTATTAATTATCTAGTTAGCTTCAGGACTTTTTCTAAAGAGGTTTTTTGCCTTAGGCCATGTGTGCTCACTGGAGAGAGAGACAGAGACAGAGACAGAGACAGTGAGAGGGAAAGTGAGAAATAATTCCCCAGGGAAGATAGCCAACGCACAATACCTTCTCCTCCATTCTCCTCCCAGGATCTTGGGAAACCATGCATAGACACACAGTGTAAGTTTCAAGCCACCAGATCCAGGACTCAAACCATGGTTGGCCATGTGGGACTCCAGTGACATTCCTACCATGCTATCTGTTGGCCCCTTCATGATGTTTCTTGAAAGGGTGTGAAAAGAAATTCTCTTGGCAGTAATTAGCTTTTTGCTCCATTTTCTTTACTTATATTTACTCCAGGTTATGTCATTTAATATAAATGCTTCATGCTCTTCACATCTCTCTCACTGGCAACATGCAGTTGTGGGTATAGTCAATCTTGTAGGATCTAATTGCAGTTGATCTCATTTTGCTGAATAATGTCAAATTGTACTCATGGCTTATTTATCTAAAATACCCACCAAACAGAAGTTGATATTCGTAAATAATGCTAGATTTTGAGTCATAAGAAGGCTGAGCTCTCCAACCTCCCTAATGACCTTCAGAATATCTGCAGCTTAATGGTTCATGTAAGTATTAGATCTTTATAGATTTACTATTTTTCTAAATTGAGTATGAGGAAGATAAGACAGGGAAAAAAAATCCCAGAAAATTTCGATGCCCTACTTTGTATTTAACAAAGGAAGAGAGGGACTGTATAGAAATAATGTGATTAAAAATCAGCTTCATAATTTATTAAGTATTTTCACATTTTTTTCCATCAAGCCTCTTAGAATGTCCATATAGTAACTTCCTCTAAAGATGAGAAAAAAAATATCAGGATAGCTTAGTGACTTATTGAATATATATGACTCACTGTTGAGGCTTTTTATTATCCCACACCACCTTTCACAATTTAAAATTTTCTATTATAACAAAATGATTTATTTATAAAATTTCACCCCCTACCTGTTTTCAGGCACTTTTTAGCTCTTGGTTGTTTCTAATTAAAGATTTATTTTTTTTTTTTTTTTTTTTTTT
>NW_006207036.1:621919-631336 GCF_000334495.1 Tupaia belangeri chinensis
CATTTTTTTTTCCTCCTGCTTATTATTATTATTATTTATTTATTTATTTATTTATTTTTTTATATTAAATTATATTGCTTAACATTTATTCCCTGAGTATCATCACAACACACCAAGTGTAGTTTCCCATCCAGGATAAACTGCATGGTGTCTTAATCAAGCATGTCGTCACCAATACTGTTCCATTTCTACTTTCATATATATAAATATGTTTTTTGTCCTATGTTTGACCCTCAGCCCTTTCCCCCTCTCCCAATTACTCTATCTCTGCTATAGACAGCTATCCTCCAGAGGGGTCACTGAAAATGCGATACCTGCAAGTAGAGGGAGAGGGGTCACGAGTCCAAAGTTTTTAACAATAGGGAAAATAGATTCCATTCAAGGTTGGATCATAATTAAAGATTTCTTTACTGAGTTCTTAGAAATATTTTTATTAACTTTTATGTTTCCTTATGGAATAGGCATTTTCATAACTTTATTGGGAGACAGTTTACCTTATCATAAGAATACTGCAAAACACTCAGTGTCCAATATCTACATTAGGTAGTGTTCAATCATTATATATTTATTAGGGATCTGTTTTTCACTATTGTTCCACAACTCAATATTTTTAATATCATATGGATGCAAAATTTTTCTTAAATATTTTCTGTTGAGTTAACCTGTTGACAAAGTGAGCATTCAGTCTTCATTAATTAACTTGGGTGACATCAGCAAGATGGTGAACTAGGAAGCAACAGGCCTTCCTTTCTCCAGAGATGCCAAATTAATGGTAATATACAAATCAAAATACCAGAAAAAAAGATTAAACTTTGCATTCAATATAATGGATTTTTGGGGGGCTGCTCAAGGGACTTGTTTCTGTCTTGCATTAATGGAGCACTGACAGGACTGGTAGAAATGTGGAAGTTACTGAAAACAGAATGAACAGCACATTAGAGCTATAATTCTGTAGGTACATGTCAGGGGAAACAAAAGATTAGAGAAAGGTTGTGAAGAACAAGGACACAGAGCGGCCTATAGCTGGCTGATGGGTGAAGGTCATTACTTTCATGAAATCAATATACAAAGACTGGAGCAGATGGGACAGGTACTAGTTTTTCATAAACTCAAATCCCAGTAAAAAATTACAAGTCATTCAAAGATACATGGGAAACATGGCCAAATCAAAGGAGTAAAATAAAACCCCAGAAACACAAATTAAGAAAACATAGCTCTATGTGCTTTCTGACAAAAACTTTATAATAATTGTTATAAAGATGCTAAAAACCCACAAAGCTGAAATAGAACAGAGATGAATAATAAGTCATTTCATTTTATTGGAAATAATACATAAATAAAATGAGTTTTTAAAGAACAAAATGAGGATATTTATAAACTCATAAATAAAATGAGTTTTTAAAGAACAAAATGAGGATATTAACAAAGAAATTGAAACTATAAAGAAGAATCAAATTCTGGTGCTGAAAAAACAATAAACAGAAAAATTAACTAGGGATTTCAACAGAAGTTTCTATTGTATAGAAAAAAAGTAAGTGACTATGAAGACAAGTCATTTGAAATTATTGACTCAGAGACACACACGTGCAAAAAAGAACAAAAGAACAATGAAACCATGGAATATGTATTTATGGACACATAAAACAGACCAACATACAACTTATAGAAATCTCAGGAAGAAAAGAGAAAGAGCAGAGAGCTTATTAAACAAATAGTATAAAAACTTGAGGGGAAAAATAATGGATTTAAGGCTCAAGAAGTTCAAAGACCTCTGACTAGGATGAGTACAAAGAATTACAAGACACGTTATAATCAAATTGTTTAAAGTTGAAGACAAAGATAATCTTGTTAGCAGCAAAGAAAAGTAATTCACCACTTATAAGGGAGCTTTTATCAGATTAATAGATTTATTAACAGAAAGTGCAGGCCCTAGGGAAGGAGATGATATATTAAAACACTAAAGAAAAATAAAACTATCAACAAGAATACTATAAGCAGCAAAATTGTTCCTCAAAAATGATGGAGAAATTATGACTTTAAATAAAAATCAAGGGGAGGCCCCAGGTGGCAAGGTAGTTAAGGTGCTGGTTTCTCATATGGCAGACTGCAGTGTGAGTTCCAGACCTGGCAGCTTGAAAAATTCCAAGAGGAGAATGGAGGAAAAGGGATTTGTCATGGCCATCCCTCCTGGGGGGTGATTTCTCATTTCTCTCTCTCTTTCTCTCTTTCTCCAGCAAGCTCAATTGCCCTATGGCAAAAAACAAACAAAAAACCTAAAAAAGTAAATTAAATAAAATTGAGGGACTCCATTACCAGTAGACATGCTCTATAAGAAATGTAAAGGGAATTCCTCTAGTTGAAATGAAAGTGCAATCCCTCTGGTAAAGGCAAACACAAGTGCAAACATATTAACTTCCATGATTATAGTTGTGGTACACAGATTTTTAATTTGAAAAACACTAACCTATATTTGTGTTAATGGATATACAAATATAAAGATGAAATGTGTGACATCAATGACATAAAGTGTGGGGGGAGATAGATATAAAAAGAATTTCCATATGTGACTGAAGATAAATAGTTACCAATTTAAAATAGAATTCTAGAACTTTAAAATATCTTATGAAATTGTGGGTATAAACCTTATATTTACAAGATGAAAAAGTTACGGAAATTTGTTTCACAACAGTGTGAATGTGTTCAAAAATACTGAACTGCACACTTAAAAATGGTTAAGATGGTAAAATGTATGTTTTTTTTTTTTTTGCCATAAAAAAAAAAGAGAGAGAGAGAGAAAGGAACTTGACTTCCTTGTGTTCAGGATGCAAAGTTTCAAATTTATTATTTTCATCATAAAAAATTGCTCATTCATCCAACTAAAAGTAATCAAGTTACTCATAAATTCTATTTTATGACAAATATTCAATATGGTAATTGTGGATAAATAGAGTATACATTCTTTTTATTTGATTAGATATCTTCATATGATCATATTTAATAAAAAAGCAATTCTTAGGGCTCTGAAATGCATAGATAGGTGCTGACTATCTCATCTTTGTCTGGGTATGTCTGAGTAGTTGGCTACAAAGTGAGTATCTTCATATTTTCCATCAGTTATACCTTAGTGCCAAGAATAACTTACTGTGTTGGGAAGCATGACATTTTAAAATTTATTTTTACATATTTGAACATCAGATACTTCGAAAATATCACAAAATAAAATAAAATAAACAACACCATGTGGCCAAGGACAAAATGGAAATTTCTAATCTCTCATCCTGGCAGTTTTGATGGAATAAGGTTGAAGATTATGGTCCATCTGGATAAGAATGAGAGTGATTTTATTCTCTTTGCATCAGTTGGCGAAGCTGGGTACTCCTCCACTTTCATCCCCTCGTTACTAGAAGCACTAGCAAAGGATCCTTGAAGAATGGAAACCACTGTAGTCTCTCTGTTTTTGTATGTTCAGGGATGACCCTTATCCTGGCCTTTTTCTTATTCTGGCGTGTTTATCTCAGAAAAATTCCAACTTGTTCCTTCTGTCTTTTGTTCACTTTTATGTTATAGAGGAAATAAATGTCTACTTCTTAAATGAATGCTTCCAATTTTCGGGCATGTATAACGAAGAATTAAAAATATTGAATAAAACATTATTTTTTTTAAATAAAGGGAAATGTTTGCTTTTACTTATATAATACACATGCATTGGTAGTACATTCATTTTGAAATATGAGATCTTTATCACAGTGCATAAATCTGTTTTCTCTTGTTTAAAATTTATATGATCTCTTGGCTATACATTTTATATTTTTTCATGGTCTACAGAAGTGGAATAAAAAGTATGCATCCACCCAGTCTCTCCTCTAGACAAGAGAACTAGTGTTCATTGAGTGCCTGTAAGAAAGATTCATTCATCCCCCAAAAAGAAAATGACAATCGAACAGATAACAAAGCTAGAATAACCTTACAGACATGGTTTTTCTGTTTAGAATTTTAGGCAGTCTTTGTCTTACCTAGAATCCCAGTGTACAATTTTTTTCCCTTTCCTTTTCCTTATCATCCTCCTTTCCTTCCCTTTTTCCTACTTCAATTCTTCCTCCCTCCTCTTCTCTGTTCTTTCCTTATTTTTACCTCCAAGAGTACCAGCTAAATATGCTTCATTGCCTAATTTGTAGCTGTACCTCAAAGTTCACATGATTTTTACTACAGCTTTATTCATCACCTAGTTCACGGTGCTATGTGATTTTTGATTTGTTATTTCCAGAGGGTGCATGCTCTCACCAAACGGAGATGAGGGTAAAGGGAGGGAGAGGGCATAGGCACTCTGTAATTTCTTCAGCATTTCTCCATTCTCTTGTATTTGTGGCATGTGTACATACATGCTAGTGTGTTTTCAAGCCAAGGACTGAGTATGGAGCCACAGGTGGCCATGTGGAATTTGGCTCCCTTAACCCTTACAGGGTTGGCCCTGTCGTATTACTTTTGATAAAATTACTACTTTTTAGATAAGACTGTCCAATTTCTTCACTTGGTCTTAAGACTGGGGCAATGATGGTAAGGAAGATGAATTGAGAAGACACCTAAATCCCCTTTGGTCACTACGCTAGATCGATTAATGACATAACTAACACAAGAGCACAACAGGGAATTCTAAATCAGAAGAGGCTTGAAAAGTGATGTCAAGGTTGCTAGCAACTTGTGTGGTTGTCTACAAAGAGAAAGGAAACATTCTAACCATAGAAGTAGAAGCTGATTTCATGACAGAATTTAAAATATCCTATATTTTGATAAGATGTTTGGTTTGCTACTTTACGTGGGTTTGAGGGATATGTATGTCTCCATTCTCCACAATGCACCTTTTACAACTCTTGCAGTTCAATGTACTTCTATATTTCAGGAAAGTGATTACATTTCCTTCATATGCTACCTTGGCTTGACATTAAATCCCACTTAAAGAAATTCAAATTGTATTTATTTCAGGGCACTTTTTAGTTGGTTGCTCTAGAACAATGTTTAGTGATTTAGCCAGAAAAAATTGTTTTTATAGTTTTGATAGTCATTCTTCTCAACTTCTACTGGGTAATATCCTTGTATCGCCTTTGCAAAGATCAATGAAACTGAGCTTTGGTCATAATTCTGCATTTACTAAGAACTTAGTGAAATGAAGTCTACTCCAAGTCTCAAATATCTTCTTATATTTTACTTCTGCTCTTACTCCTACTTGCTTGAAAATGACCTCATGTTCTATTACACGTTTTAAAGGAGTTATTATAAAGGAAATATATACTAAAGTAAAAAATTGAGACACAACACACATGCACACAAACACACACACTTGCAGTTTATATTCCAATCTGAATTCAAATGCCATTCTATGTATGTTAATCTCCTCCAACATGGGCTTCCCTCTCTTCTACCTAATATTTTATGCTGCAGGATATTCTACAGAGCTCATAAAAGTAAATATTTTCTCTACAGTCTGTTTTGTAAATAAGTAGTAAAACTTAATTACTCTCTAAGCTAATAAACCCAAAGTGTTCTATGTATTGTTCTATGAAAAGGCCACAGCACTCACCTATAATCTTTAGAAATAATCTTCAGGTTCTCAATTTTTTAAGATATTATCCCTTGGGAAAACTACTCCCAGTTTGTATCTGCTACTCTATTTCCCAGTCATTTATAGGTTCCCCATGTCTCATATATCCTAGGCAAATGAGCAAGGGCTGTGAAATCCAATCTATCCCAAGACAGAGTCTTCAAGTTTACCCCACTAGTTTCAGTTCAATTCATATGATTCTTTGCAATCAATCCCTTCCTAAAATCAGGCAGTGTTAGAATAAGAGTAGTACACAATGGCCTCAATTCTTCCTTTCATGAGTCTGAATCTGTGAGAAGAGAGAGGAAAATGAGACAACATGAGTTGGTATAGTGAGTTCTTACCTTGGTTCAGCTGTTCCTACTTCTTGCAGGAGTTAAGCACACTATATAGGAAATTATCAACTTAGATTATTTAACATTCAAGACAAATATCTTTAGGACATAAATATGTATTTATAAATATGTCACATATAGCATGTTAATATGTGATATATTCTAGAAATTTCCCACAAATATTTATAACTGGTTTGTAAAATAGCCTTCAAAATGGGAATTGAAAATCAGGAAAGAGGCCAGGATATTCTTCAAGGCCACAAGCTCCCAAGCTTCTGTATTCTTACTCTCCCTAAAATAGGGTTGTGCTAATACCTATGAGCAGGCAGATGAAACTTTTTCAAGATTTTCATTTTAACATTTACCATAAAGGTAGAAGTTGAGGATTCCATTAAATAGTACTGGGGGAGGTGTCATTGTTTATCACGAAGGAGCCACTCAGTATTCACGTTGGAGTTTGGTGTAAGCCTTCTATGGCATTTGTCCACTGCTTACTCTTTTCAAAATTAATGTGTAATAGTTTTACATATTTTGGTGGTACAATGTAATTTTTTCAGTGCAGGAACTTAATGTATGGTTATGAAAATGGGATAATTTGTATACCTACCATGTCAAGTATTTGTCATCACTTTGTATTAGGAATATTCAAAATCCTCTTTTTTAGTTACTCAAGATATGTAGCAAATTATTTTCGCCATATTTACCCTACTGTTATTTATTTATTTATTTATTTATTTATTTATTTTAGGTTATTACCATAGGGCATGTGTACTCACTAAAGAGGAGAGAAAGAAACAGAGAGAAGGAAAGCGGGAAATCAACCCCCCCACCCCCAGGGAGATGGCCATGCCTGAATCCCTTTTCCTCCATTCTTCTCTCAGGATCTTGGGCATGCACATGCCCAGTGTGATTTTTCAGGCCACTGGGTCTGGCACTTGAACTGTGATCTGCCATGTAGGAATCTAGTTGATTTAACTACCACTCTACCTGTTGGCCTCTACCATACTGTATTTTATAATACTAGAACACTTTTTAAATCTCATCTCTTTAATGATTTAACTCTTTCCTCTTCCCCAAATGTCCTAGGCTCCAGTAGCTGTTTTTAAACTACTTCTATGATGTCACTTTTTTTTTTCCAGTTTCCACATGTAAGTGAAAACATACAGTATCTCTTTCTCTTTATGTGCCTGGCACATTTCACTTAACACATTGTCCTGTGAGCTTGCTCAGTGAATTGCAAAATGTCAGATTTTATTCTTTTTAATGGTTGAATAACACTTAACTATAGGTGTGTGTGTGTGTGTGTGTGTACATATATATACATATACTACATTATCTTCATCCAATCATTTGTTGATATTTTGGGAATTTAGAAGAATTAGGAAAGACTAGGGTAACAGGGAGAGGGGGGAGGAGCGTGTGCATGACTTGGAGTTGAGGGAAGACTTGATGTAAGATGGGGGCAGGCGTCTGAAATCTCAAGGGATTCCGAGATAATGCTCTAGATAAAGAAATCCTAAGGAAACTGAAGAGTCACCTAAGATTTTGAAATAGGGGAAGACTGTTAGCACTCAAATAGGAAGAATGTCTGCAGCTGGAAGATGAAGGGTTATGGATTTGTTGCTGGGCCCTTACTCAAATCCAAGCTTTTATAGATTATTACAATTCCCACCTAATTTGAGATAGGGAGGCCTGTTAATACATTAACACATGCAAGCAACTAACCAAGTACATGGCACCTAGGTAGATATTCATCCAGCACACCATACATAGAACATGCTTTTTTTTTTTTTTTTTTTTTTTGAGGCTGAGCTCAGAAAGGTATGCCAGAGTTTATGAAAGGAAGGTGGTAAGAGTAGTTCCAGGCTGGGGTAAGGCTACTGGCGTTATTATTTTTTTTTTAAATATTTTTTATGCCCAGTAGGTGGCGTAGTGGTAAAGATGCTGGACTTCCACATGGCCTACTACAGTTGGAATACTGTATCCAGCACCTTGAAACTCATGCCAGGTATATGTGCTTGTGTACCCAAAATTCCAGGAAAAGAAGGGACTGCAGTGTGGCCATCTCCCTGAAATGTGATTTTTTTGCTTTCCTGCTCACTGTCTCTCTTTGTCTCTCAGGCAAGCACAAGTGTTCTACAGCAAAAACCTTTAAAAAAACAAACACAAACTTTGTTTTTCTTAAGTGAAAGATAGAAAGGGACAGGGGAGTTAAACAGAGAGAGGGAGAGAGAGAGAGATCTTTGACAAGACCTTGTCATACCACAATCCTATCTCCAGCCTCCTAGACAGCAGGATCATTGGCCCCCATGGGCACATCTGGCCTGTTAAATTGATCTGGAATCTGAAGCCAGGCCTCCAGTACCACACGTATACTACACACACACACACGACATGCACTAGTGTGTGTGTATGTGTGTATATGTGTTATATATATGTAATATATATAGTGTGTGTGTGTCATTGGCAGTGCCTGTTTTCTCTATTTAGCAGTACTAAAGGTATGCCTCACAGCCCGTTTGCTCCATCTACCTCCATGCCCTTGTCTGTTAAGCACTTTTTTCCCTTATTCCCTCCTAATTCCTTCCACTTCCCACCCCTTATGCAGTCTCTGGTATCTACAGTTGTCCTATCTCATTTTTGCGAAAATACTCATATGTAAATTTCTACTTCTGCTGAAGAATCTCTGCAAACTCTATTGAGAGGAAAATAAATGATCGATTTCATTTTATCAACTTGGAAAGCCCCCATATTTATTGTAGGATCCCAGTGTATAGTTTGGGTTTGACTTTGCTCCTGTTGGTTTCTTGTACCTGCATTGGCAGTCCAGTTTTCCTTATTTATTTTCTAGGAAGGTGCCATCAAAGAACTGAGGCTGAGAACTGCAATTCTATCTGGTATTCAGCGCGTCAGTGTCACAGCTCATGGTTTCTTACTTTAACTGTATCAGTGGCTGATAGTAGTTTAACTCAGGTAAACTGAAGGGGACTTGACCATGACTGTGTTATTCCAGTTGTCAGCCACACCAGGGAAGAGAAGGAAGGACGGGTAGTGAAGGCACGAGTAATGGAAGCAGGATGAAATTTCTTGAGCAGAGCAAGGGAAGCACAGAAGATTGAAAAGATCCCAGTGAGGGTAAGATTCTTCTATTATCACGCAGAAAGAGCCAGCAGAAGTGACTAACGTAAGCAATTGAAATAATTTAAGAGTACTTGTTCTCATAAATATGGTTTGTTTGCTTCATTTTTCAGCAAGAATTGCAATTTCATAAGTGCACAGTACATTCTTGGGACTATGATGCTCTCAGATCTAGTGCTTGCTGGTACATTCTGTCAGATTATCAACTTTTTTTCTTTTGATGCTCTTACAAGCATTTAATTTCTCTTATGTTTTTCCTCCTTTGCCTAAAGTTTCTTGTAATCAAAGACTATTTAAGGTTAAGGGCTCTTGTAGCATCTTCTGCAGCCATGTCACCATCCACTCTTT
>NW_006207036.1:631567-636701 GCF_000334495.1 Tupaia belangeri chinensis
CCTTTCCTGCCCGCCTTTCCCCGTTATCTTGTGATCACTGTAATCTTTTTCTGTCTGTGGTTGGGCCATCTGCTTATTCTGAAATATGTCTGTTCAGCTGGTCATTATGGACGCCTTAAACAGCTCTTCAGAATGTGGTTAAATAAACTTTTTTCTTTTTAATTGTTTTCCTTTCCCCCCAATTTTTCTAATCTTCTTAAAATTTTTAATTTACATTTCAACTGGTCACTAAACCTATTTCTGAATATCATCTTCCAGATGCTCCGTGAAAGATAAGATCATTTGTTTTCAGTTGGTCTGAATAAAGTTGAGTGCTCTTTTCTTTATATATATTCATGTTTTGCTGATTATTTTAATATTCATGTTTGTTGTCTTATTCTGGTGCTAGTAAGTCCTTATTACACACTGCCATATATAAAATGTGACATGTATGCACTTGCTAAAGCATGAGATTTCCATAAAGTGCTCATTGATTAAAAAAGCAACACTTACTTTTAACCATTTTCTCTTAAAAGTTATGATCTACTCTTTGTAAGAAGAAATGAAAGCGTTTGGTCAAGCAGGTATCCTCTTGAATGAAGTAAATGCTAGATAAATCAACCACAGATTTTTTCTTCTGGATCAGTCATTGTTCAAATAATTTATCATGTTATTTATTTCTGTAAAATGGGTATGATAATATTTCTTTATGTGTTACAATATTTAAGTAGTGATAATGTGCTTTTGCATAATGTGCATTCATAAATCAATAGGTTAATACTGTGCATTTTTAATTTTAATAAACTAGATTGGGAGCTAATTAAGAGAAATGTAATTTGTGCTTTGGGGAAGAGACGTGTTACCTAAGTGTAAATTAGGGAGGGAAGTGGCATTTAAATCTATACAACATATCTGTTACAATGCATTTGAGACTTAACTCTAATTACAGATTGGACATGGGAGCAAACAGCACCTGGGATGCTTCCACTGATTTTAGAAGGCCCTTCTTCACATCTATAAAAGAAAGCTATTCATTTCATAATCAAAATTATTAATAAGCACTTTCTGCTTGGAACAAAAGGTTAGAGAGAAGAGACCTCTTTCAAAAGTCAGCATATTGGCAGTATTTAATGTTCTCTTTAGTAGACACTGTCTGCCCAACAAGTGTCATGGCAAATGGAGTTTATTATTTAATTCTTTAGACAGAAGAAAGCATTTTTGTGGATTGATAGCACTACCCAGGAAGGGCATTTGCACCTGATGGAGGAGGAAAATTTTGCAGACAGATTTGTGCCTGTCTTCAAACCTTTCACCATCTGAATAACCCCTGAGGTTAAATAGCTGGTAGACATCTGTAGGCAGAAGTAAGAGAAATGAGATCATCAAGGAACGATATCGTGCTTACAACATGTGGCGAAGTGAGTGGCTCTTCACCATCTGTTATTTGTGTGTGTATTTTATTATGTAAATGTTCGTACACACTGCATTCTAAACAAAGGAACATTACTTCCACTTTGTTGGTGCTGCCAAGCTTGCGTATGTGTCCTGGAAAAAGAAAGTGGCAGACAGAAAATTCAGGGTTCATCTGGCCACTTGTGTCCATACTCTTTTCACCAAGAGGGTGAGAGACTCTAAGAAGGTTTGATTCCTTTTCTACATCCTGTTAACAAATACAAAGCTTGAATGTGAATGGAAAACAATGTCTTAAATACTACAGTTAAGGTCCAAAGCTTCTTTTACTGGGGTCCACGGGAAAAAGATACTAGAAGCTAAGATGCCCTGGGATGGTTCCAATGTACACTAGTGATAAATCCAGGCTAGAAAATAAATTTGGACAGAGAAAACAGACTCTGTTCAATTTTCTCTCGTCTGTTTAATTCCTGGCACATACCTCTGGGTCATGGGAAGGTTCTGGTGGGCTGCTGTCATTGTCTCCCCCAAAATAAGAAGGATGTGTGTGTGCATGTTTGGGAGGAATGAAAGTAAGGAGATTTGGGTGACACATATTCTGGTTTAAATTTTCATAAAATTACCAATTTAAATTGAAATGTAATTATCCTAACTGGCATCTTTTTGGCAGCAGCTTAAAAAAAAAAAAAATCCCTCGGCTTTACTGTACCAAGCAAAAGCCCAGAGGAGTCCTGACACTGGCCTTTAATCAAAAGCTGAAAAGACACAAAAGCTTTCAGATAATCTATGCCAAGCTATCTTGGACAGCACGGAATTGCCTGGAGCACCCTTCTGGTGGCATTTAAAACACCTGGTGCCCCTAGAAAAAAAATACATCTGCGTCTGCAATTTTCCTTCTGTAATTCCCTTAAATCTTTCGATCTCAACCCATTCTTCTATCTTTTAAAAGTAAGGATGCTGCAGTGACAGTAAAATAAAGCAGTTTTATTTACCAAGAGACTAATACTTGTCATTGGCTATGCCTGGAGGTGACAGACTCAGGTGGCCATCTGCACAAACATCCTCACTGTTTATTTCATGTGGTTTAATATAATTAAACTCTCATTGTGCTCATTGATTCAGCTCAAATTTTAATTTGATAATTGGGGAAAAGGTGTGCATTTGAAATGGAGGCAATTAATTGACACTTTAAATGCACTTGAACAGAAAGAATTTAAGTTCCACCATACTTAGTGGTGACTTATACTGTTGTGTTTATACGAATTCTTTCATTTAGCTTCTAGCATTAAAGGATAGAGGTAAATAATGGTACTCGGTCTAAGTCCTTTTAATACCTGCAGCCTAATTCTGTAATTTAGAAATATTTTTGCTGCTACAAATAATCCCGTTAATTTTGTAGTCACTGGCTTTTCTAAAATAAAGATATACTAACTTTGAACAACAATCTAATCATTCATAACTAGCTTCACACATATGCAACATAATTATGCAGATTGTCACATAATTTTGTCAATAGACAGCCTGATTCTCATTCTAACAAACACCTTGCACAAAGAAATAATGCAAGTAACAAAGACACAATTTCTCAACTTATAATACCCACCTTTCTCATGACTTGAATAAAGGAAAGCGGTATAATGAGTTCTTATTTATTTAATTTTTTTCCAATACCAGTTTTACTTTAATTCGTTCCAAGGAAATTTATATATTTTGGTGAACTTACTGAAATTTTAAAAGAAACCATATTTATGAATAAAGCAGTTTTTTGTGTTAATTATCTTCCATCTGGAAACAAATATGCTTTCATTTTTTTCAGACTTCAAGAACAAAAGCTAGTTTGTTTCAGCAACTTGCAAAATCTTCACAATTTTCACTAGAGTTCTTTTATTCAGAGACCATGAAGTAAACACTTTTAATTGAAACTGAAATAAACTCAATCTTATAAAATGTCAACTACTACAAATAATACCTGCAGTAAATGTTACTTAATTCGAATTATTAGCTTTTTTTACATATGCTTTGAGAAGACATGTGCTTAATATAACATGTTGGAGCAACTACTCTGCTTTCCAGATGAAAGCTTATGCTCTTGTTTCAATCCCTTATTCAATATTTTTAATATCCAGTGTAACTGTGGATGAACCTAAGAGTTTTGGCAGGTCATTTCAGTTAAGTAACCATACTCTTTTTATTAAAGCTGGAAACCTCATTAAAATAGGCTCTGTGGAGATTTTGTAAACTCCGACTTCAAATCAAAGTTGGCAATAATGGACCCCCCAAAAAATCTTCATAAAAATGTGGGGTTTTTTGGCACTTGAATATTTCAGAAAGTAAGGACTATTGAAGAGCATAAAAAGGCAAAAATCAAAGAAAATAGACAAACAAAAGAACATACAAAATGCACTCATGCAACATTTAAACTCACATACACAAGCATAGATGACCCCAAACAGATTTATTCCTTATATTTTTTCTTTCCATTATCTAATTTCAGACAAAAGTCTTCAAAAAATTTAAAAATAAACTAATATAACAATTATAATAAAAAATATCCAAACATAACTTTAACCATACTTGATAATCTCTTCATTATCAGGAAGAATTAAGGTCGTCCAAAAGATTAGCAAATTGTAATGTTAGAAGGGAAATGATAGATCAGCTGATCTGATAGCTCCTTAATATCAAATAAAAATATGGGCCATTGATTAAAGATTGCCAGTGATTAAAGATTGCAAACTCGGCAACTAGTTAGTGAAGTGACCAGGATTACAAAACAGAATTTTAGACTCTCAGATGAGTGTATGTTCTGTTTGGCGTTGTTTGTAATTTGAATATTCCTGGTTGGAATATTATCATCCTGACACAGTCTGATATCTAGATTAGTAAATTTATTTGCAATGAAGATGAGATTTTTTTTCTTTTTTTTTTTTTTAAAGAAGTTTTTGCCTTAGGGCATGTGTGTCTGTCGGGGAGAAAGAGAGAGAGACAGAGACAGTGAGAGGGAAAGTGAGAAGTCACCCCCTGGGGGAATGACCACTCTGTAGTCCCTTCTCCATTCTCCCAGAATCGTGGGCATGCACTTGCACACACACGCCTGGTATGAATTTCAAGTCGCTGAGTCTAGGACTCAAACTACGGTCGGTCATATGGAAGTCCAGTGATATAACCAATGCATTTGCTGGCTCCAAGAATGAGTTTTGTTATTATTTTTTTTTTCCAGAAAGGTCAAATTTCACAAATCTAAATTCTTACTTTTTAAAAATATCCTCATTTCATCCTTAAACATAAAGAACACTAACACATTTCTAATAATATTCTTTGACTTTTTAATTCATCACAAATAACTTTTTATAATGCATGCTTTTTGTTACTTAATTCACAGAGGGATTCTTCTATTTTCTCCAGCATTTTCTCCTCTGCGTAGAGAATACTTTTTGAAAGCTTGTGAGTCACACAGAAATATTATTTAGGCAGATGAAAATATCAAGTTCTCCACCCACAAACGGGTAACTTCTCTTAGATATAGTCCCTATATGTCATTAAACGAATCCTTCTTTTAAAAAATGGAGTATTAAGTATTTGACGTAGTCCATTGATGCTTATTTAGATGGCAAAGGCCATCTCTCTTGAAGTAAATTCTAAATTACTTAATCTAATTTCAATTTAGTTCAACAGAATTAATTCCTGGTCCTGCTCTGGGCTTCTAGGGGAAAAACATGTGAGAGCTTTGCTCATTTTAAACTAG
>NW_006207036.1:636753-716384 GCF_000334495.1 Tupaia belangeri chinensis
CACACACACATAAAGCTGCCATATTCATGGAAAGTACAAGATAGAAATAGAAGTGGTTAAATGTGTCATATTAGTAACAATGGTGTTAAACTCATCATATTTTTTTACCTGGAGTATTCAAACATGTTTTGCATTTTGAAGTGATTTTTATTTTTAGAATAATACCAAAATAGATTGTGCGAGAAATAAAGTTTTTGGTTCCATTAAATACTTTTTCTGGGGCCACTATTTACCAAGAACAGTGTTAGACACAGGGAATATGGAGATGAATAAAATATAGTGAATTTATGCAAGTAATTTGCAGTCTTCAGTATAATTCTGGGGAAGATGTAAGAACTGGTTCATGCATACTACATGGGGATAATTGAGTTTTATAAATATATATTTTTAGAAGAATTATTTATTATTATCATTTAATTTGCTAGAGGGTGTGTATGCTCACCAGAGAGAGACAGAGAGAGAAAGTGAGAAACCAAGCCACTAGGTCCAAGACTTGAAACATGGTCAGCCATGTGGGATTCCAGTACCTTAACCACCACCTGCTGACCCCAAATTATATGTTTTTGAAGTATAAGGATATTTGGGAAATGAACGAGGAGTAGATAGAATGATTTAATATAAATTCAGGACCTGGGGCAAGTGAGAAAGATACAGGGCAATCTACAAATTACTTGTTGATATCAGCATAGTGAATTTCATGCTATTATTTTACATGTATGTACAATATTCTCCATTTCAGGGAGTATTTGGAATTTTTTTTTCTATAACTGGAACATATGACGGTTTCTCAGAAATTCAAACCTAATTTACAAAATTATTTCTCTAAGTTGGAGAAAAAATAAAATTGATAGACTCAGCAAATCACAATCTCAATTCTTTAAGTTAAAAATAACTTGAGGTAATTTGAAACAACTCATGTGGTCACTAGAAGAAAACTGGCACTCCTATGAACATTCTCTTAATTTTGAAAACCATAACATTTGAACAACAGCTTCTGCTTAGTTATACTATCATCCCCTCTTTCTGCGTATTCACGTTGGCCTGCTGTTTTACAGGCTTTCCGAGCGTGTAGGAAATTTGGCTGAGTTAGCAGTTTTGTTTTAATATATTCTTGGAAATTTTATCTTCAGCAGTTCTGCATGCTTTCAGCAAGTGGCTAAAATGGATGCAGGTTTTCTAAGTCTGACAAGGTCATGCCTAATAACACCGTAGGTACAAGAAAAGTCATGTCACAGCAGGTTCTGGAGGCATAGGAGAAATGCCAACTTTCCCCAACTTTTTATACACCAGTTTCATTGTGAGAAAGTCCGAGAGATCTCTGGACACTGAAACTACTCATGCCACTTTCTAAAGCCTTAATAATTACACTGGCAGTGAAGGCGCCTTATAAAACCGGAGGGTGCAATGTGTGCCTGAATTCTTTTCTAAAGGACTTGCCAGTGGTGAAGACAGATGCTCTGGAAAGCGTCACACGGCGAGCTGCAGAACTCCCCTGATCAGGGGTTTGTCCATTTACTCTCATTTCTGTTGCTACCTGAATGTGTACTTGCAGTCTTAGGGATGCTTTCTCATAGTGCGTGCAAGGGTAGCACTAGTTCTGCTGATTCTAGTCTGCATTGAGGTGTTCTGTGTATTTCTGCACTCAGTGTCCAGCTCAGGGTTACTGTGGCTTCTCAACACACGGCAGGCAATGAGAGTCACCTATGCCTTGGAGTACTCACAAGAAGCTGCCGGAACACTCCACACTGGTGGGGTCAGCCGTTCCAGCCGTTCTCCTAGTTTCCCAACCAGGCCTGTCTAAAGAAATCAGGCTAATAGGGTCTGCTTTTTTTGTGGTTTTTTTTTTTTTTTTGGTTTGTTTGTTTGTTTTTTGTTTTGTTTTGTTTTCATCCTAGGGAGGAAAGACTATCCCTTTGACCATGTCTTTAGAGAAGAGAGACCCAAAGCTACTACAAGACTTAAAAGTATAAAAAGTTGAAATTAACCTGCAATTTGAATTTTATTCCTGAAAGTTTAGAGTTGGTATGTTTGTGACTGAGAGTCAGAGTGGGCTGAGATAAAAGCTGTTGTTTTATGTGTTAATAAGGATAAGAATGGGTTTTCTTGTAGCTAATAGCACTCTGAATCACTGCCTTATTTACAGCAGAGCAATGCCGTAGCTATCATATTTCATCAGCAATGATGGCTTGAATAAGTTCCGTGAATAATTACAGTATCTTTTCATCTCTCTTTTGTTATAGAAAACCTTTATAGTAAAGGCTTTTAAATATGCAGTGGGAGTGCATAATGCAAGTTATCAAGACTCACAAGAAATTGTTTTGGCAAGTTCAAAACCCTCTCAAAATTCATGGGTTTAGAGTTTCATATCTAATTGGAATCTTTTAATATTGGGATAGGTTTGCTCTTAGGAAATAGTGTAAAACTTTTAAGAAAAGTGGAGAAAACCCTTAATAAATATTTTGTAGGATTCTGTGACATCCAAATTATTTTTATTTAAAAATAGAAATTTTCATGTTCTGGTGTCTTAAAATAGAGAGTCAAAAATGATAATTATATACACATCCTCAGGAATTATAGGACATTTTAAATTTGCTTGTGAAGAAGCTTTGTGAGGGCTAGCCAATGGCATGGTAGTTAAGGTAGCTGGATCACACATGGTTGACTGGACTAGAGTCACGGACCTGATGGCTTAAAAAACACGCCAGGCACTTGTGTGCATGCCCAAAAATCTCAAAAGAAAAAAAAAAAATGAAGGAAAAGGGATTGCAGTGAGACCACTTACCATGAGAGTACTTCTCACTCACCCACTTCTCTCACCAGAGGTGGTGTGCTCACACCACCTCTGGCAAAAAACAACAATCCCGCAAACACACACACATACACACACACACACACACACACACACACACAAGCTTTGGGTCCAGGAGGTGGAGTGGTGTTTAAGATGGTGGACTCCCACATGACCGACGGCGGCTTGAGTCCTGGACCTGGCAGCTTGAAATTCATGCCAGGTGTGCAGCATGGATACCCAGAATCCTAGCAGGAGAATGAAGGAGAAGGGATTGCGATATGGCCATCCCCCTGGAGGGTTTCTCGCTTTTCCTCTCTCTCACTGGCGTGTGCATTCACCTTATAACAAAAATCCCTCTCTCAACAACAGAAAAACCTTTGTGAATTACTCTTGAACCAAATAATTGAAAATACCTCAAGAGTGTCAGAGATGTAATAAGGGCTTCTGTTAAAAGTATTGCCATTTGCTAGAATTTTTTTTCTCTATGGAATGAGTCAATTGTACTTCAAGTTTTGACTCTAATAGTACCTTAGACCATTTCGCTGTCATTTTCCAAAACGTTTCTAGGCTCTTCAGTGAGGAGAGCAACCTCTTTCATTAACTTAAAAAAACCTCTTTTTCAAAACTCCCTTTATTTTTATTTTTATTTTTTTAATTTTACAGAGGGTGCAATTACTCACCAGAGAAAGACAGGGAGAGGGTGAAGGAGAGAGCACCTCACCCCCACTCGAAGGGGCACAGTCAGGCCACACTCTTTTTCTCCATCCTATCAGGATTTGGGGGTAGGCACACGCGCGCGCGTGCACACACACACACACACACACACACACACACACATCCCGATGGGATTAGGATTTATTATGTGTTTGGCCATGTGGAGTCTGATTCCCTTAACCACTAGGTCACAGGGCCAGCTCCACACCTTTCTTTAGAGCGTTCAGCTGTATGTACCACAAAGTAGACATATTGGCCATGCTAAATGCTCAAATAAAGTAATTTAAATTTTTCTTGTTTTTGTTTTTTTCTAGTCTTTATATGCTCAGTGGAAATGACTCCCTTATGGTTTAATCATAGGGAGAATGTTACATGTATTGAGTAGAAAGTTTCCATAAGCCTAGAAAGAAGTGGTGAAAATAAAACATCACAATACACAGATAAAAAAGCCCAAGAAATATTACTTTTTATCATAACGAGCAAAACTTGCTTTGGTAGCATCTACAAACTGGATTTTTGTAAACTAGTCCTCAATAAAGGAAAGAGTTATGAGAAATTTTTTGGATGGGGAAATCCCTGGTTATGCAAAGGAAATTCAAAAAGTTTATGGAAGATAACCACTATGAAGAAAATATGCATGAATTTAAAAATCTTTAGACACCAAAATAAAATTATACTTTATTCCATTTTCTATGCCTTTTTTGAGGTTTTCATGTTTAAATATATACTTGATCTTCATTGTGAAGCTTCATGTTTTAATTTTGACAAAGTTTAATTTATTCTTTTTGTTTTAAATGAATCAAACATTTTTCATTCTATCATCAAAGATATGTTGAGATTTCTAAATTTTTTTTTTCATTTTTTGCTGTAGGGCACATGTGCTTGCCAGAGAGACAAAGAGAGAGGGAATGTGAGAAAGCACCCCTGGGATGGCTATGCCATAACCCCTTCTCTTCCATTCTCTTCTTGAGGTTCTAGGCATACACAAATGGGCATAGAATGGTTTTCAAGAAGATGGCTGGGATTCAAACCAAATGGTCAGCCATATAGGATCCAGCTGCCTTAACCACCATACCATATGTTGATCCTACATTTTTTATTTTTTTAATGCTAGAAGGTGTGTGTGTTCACCAGAGAGAGAAGGAGAGAGAGAGAAAGAAACCTTAATTACGTTTATACTGCAATCCTCTTCCCTCCATTCCTCCTCTCCAGAAAGATTTTGAGTATGCAAGTGTATGCTCCCAGCATGTTTTTCATGCTTTTAGGGTTGGGCTGCAAACTGCAATTGCTCATGTAGGATCTAGCTCCCAATGCAGAGCTTAACCACTATGTATGTAATCAGCCCATATGTCAGGACTATTTCAAGAACATGATGACTGACTTCCTTAATTTCTTTTAAGAGTTTTCTAGTTTTGATATTTAAGTGTAGAAAACCTTTGAGATAAATGATGTTAGGTAATAATATTTATTTTTTCCATATAAATATCCAGTTTTTGCTGCAACATCATTTTGAAAAAGATATTTCTTTTACCTACTGAAAGGCCTTAATAATTTTCTTCAAAAATTATTCATCAATTATGTTTTAGTCTAGTTCTGTACTATGTGCTCTTCCATGTTTTTGCTATTTTCTTCAGTATTATGTACCTTCGATTATTTATTTATAGTAAGTGACATAATCAGATTATTTACATTCTCTAATTTTTCCCTTTTCACAAATTACTTAACTATTCTTGTTTATTTGCATTTTTATATAAATTTTATTCATCATTTATTTTAATTTGACCAGAAACGACATGCACACACACACACACACACACACACACACACACACACACAGAGAGAGAGAGAGAGAGAGAGAGAGAGAGAGAGAGAGAGAAAGCCATCAGGTCCAGGACTTGAACTGCAGTTGCTTGCATGGGATTGTCCAGCACCTTAATCACCACACCACCTGCTGGTCCCCTGTTGCCATTTTATTTTTCCTTCAGATTGTGTTTTCCTGGCTATTTATATGTGAATGATATCATACTCCATTATGAGCATTTTAAATAATATGTGTATAGTATCTGGATTCCGTTATATTGCTCCAACGAGTGTTGACACTTGTTTTAGCAGATCACTTAACTTGGGTAAACTCAAAGTGAAAACAGGCAAATCTGTTTTAGGTGGTGGTTTAGCTCTCAGATCATTTCCTTGAATCATAGCACTAAGCTGTTTTCCATTTATGCCATTCAGTATATGGTTTACTGGTCAGAGACTTGAGCTGAGTACACACAGACATCAGGGTTCTCCTCTTCTGATTCTCTTTTTTGATATCCTCCTATAATACCCTGGAAAACCTGATTACCCCATGCTTCAAAACTTTCCCTTTGCCAGTTAGTCACTGGGTTTTCTACTAGAATTGGAACCATCCATATACCATTTTCACTGTGCTTTCATACTCACACTTTTCTGAAAGTAATCTCTTCTGATTACTTTCCCCTAGTTTTTTCTGCTGCAAAGTCTGCCAAATATTTCAGGTTTCTGCACACATAGGTAATTATGTTTATAATTTTCCCATTTTTTTTAAAACTATGTCTAGGAAAATCACTTTTTTGGATGGTCATTTCTCTATTAATTCCATCAACATAACAAAAAAGATGTTGGAATTTAGATTTTTGAATTGTGAAAAGATGTTGTCCTAAATATTAGAGCAAATATGAAGAGTAAAGTACTTGGGAAGGAGATTTCTACACAAAACTTCACCTACATAATACACTAGACTCTGCTGAGTATCTCCCAATTAATAATGAATCACTTGGGGACCAGCAGTTAGTGTAATGGCTATGTCGCTGGACTCCCATGTAATTGTCGGTGGTTTGAGTCCCGGATCCAGTGGCTTAAACTCACGCCAGGCACATGTGCGTGTGTGTCCCAAATCCCAAGAGGAGAATGGAGGAGAAGGTATTGCGGTGTGGCCATCCCCTCTGGGGGGGGATTTCTCGCTTTCTGTCTCTCTGTCTCTCTCTCTCTTTCTGGCGAGTGCACATGCCCTATAGCAAAAACCTCTTCCCCCCAAAATATAAATAAGTGACTCGATAACTCACAACCACTTCAGATCATCTGATTGCCGTAACATTAGCACCTAACACCCATATTTATGCAATGGGTAACTAGATTTTCTGCTCAGAGTTCATTGGGAAATGATTGCACACTCTCCTTTGTCTTGATCACATTAAAAATTAGGATCAAGTGTGTTCAACAGTCTATATAGTTTGAATTTTACTATAAATAGTTGTATTCTTCTTCTTCTGACATGTGGATTGAGTAAAAGAATTTTTAAAATTGTATGTGAGAACAATGGAATAAAGTAAATGCACACAAAGAAGAAAAATCAAGAAATGGTGAGAAAACAATCCAGTTGCCAATTTTCTCCTAGTGCTCCCTCCAGCCTTACCTGACATCTGGATGTGCTATTTTCTTTAACATTAGGTTGACAGAATAGTCATGGTGTGCTTTTCTATGCAAAAATGCATCATGGCTTTCCCAACAACCCGACGTTATTAAAATCGTTATAGGATAGCAACAGAATAGTGTCCTAATGAGTCCTTTATTTCCCCTGAAGCTGACTTTGATATTTGCAATTTTAAGAATCTTGACAAATCCATATATTTTTCATATTACATGCATTGGGATAAAGTTTATGCAATATAGTGATGATATACACAGAACAAATATGGCGGAGGATGTTAAAGTAACCCAGAATGGGCTAAAATTACTTCATATTTAAAGTGAGATTATTTTTAAGTTTTTCTGTTAAAATTACCATATAGGTTTTAAACAAAAAATCCTGTTAGTTTGAATGTAATCAGAAGCAAATAGAAGGAAAAATACTTTCTAAACTGGATTTTTCTCCCTTACTTAAGCAAGGGAAGTAAGATAATGCCGCTAGGTTTAAACTCTCTAAATGCGATATTTGTATCTTTTCCTGGTGCTCATTTACCACCTCTAGGTCAATCCCATTACTCTAATTAAGTTTCTGCTTAATCAATTTTATTTCTGTACTTGATAAAAAGAGGCAATTTTTCTAGATGTTCTGTTTTTCCAATTATATAACCACTAAGAAATCAATTGCTTGACAAAAGTTAAAGTAATGTGATTTGAACATGAATTACTCTCTAACAGAAGGACACAATGAGCCAGATGAAAAATAAGGAACTGTCTCCTATCCTTCCAAATAAATAAATAAATCTCAGCAAAGGCAAAGCTTGGGATCTTTTGGATTTGTCAAACATTTCATGGATCTTCCAAAACATTTTGGCAGGATAATTCCCTAAAGTGATTCATTATCCATCAATTCATATTTCAATGTCACTTAATATTTGTTGAATATTCACAACATGCTAGCACTGCACAGCTGCTGAGAACACGCTTCTCTGTCTCTCAACCTCACACTGCATGATTTTTAACGATGAAAAATAACATATATTTTAAAATTTGTCAAGAGGATAGGAGAAAATTGGTCTAAAAACAAATCGGCACATGCACCCTTCAAGAATTAATCTTCATACTCTTACAGGAAGATGATTATTGGTTTTGAAAACACAAAAATGAGCTGTATATTTCCATTTATATATATTATGTATAGTCCACTATATATATGTATACATATTTGTTTATATACATATTATATATGTAGATTTAGAAATCTCAATTTTATTTAATTTTCATATCATTTCTATGTATCTATGCACACTTCAGTATTACTTCTCTAAAAATGTGTTTTATCCACATCTATTTTTTAAACAAAGCCTAAGTTTTGGATCTCTACTTATATATAGGTATTTCTATTTCTTAATAAAGGCTAAAATTTCCTTACTGTTCCTTATTTATATTTGATTTGTGATTTTAAAATTATTACATAATTATGTCCATATTCCTTTTGTTCTCATAAGAGTAAGTTCTTAATCTCCATGAGCTCTCTAAATCAGCAAACTTCTTTCCTTTTCTCTGTTCACGTTTTGGCTTGCATAGAGAGGCCTTTTCAGAACATACAATCAAAACTACCTTATGTTTGGCCTCATGGTGCAGTGATTAAGAGATGTGCCTAAGGAGCCATGTTCTACATGGCTGACCATGTTTAAGTCCTGTCTCAAGCAGCTTGGCAACAGATGCCAGGAATCTGTACTCGAAATTCTGATAGGATGGAGAAAAAGATGAGGGACGACCATGCCCTGTTGTGGAGTTTTCTTTCTCTTTTTCACTCTCTGCCTCTGGCAAGCACATGACTCTGGCAATAAATAAAAGAGCATATACACAATGCTGCCACATGTCTTATGTTTGAACTTTGGTTTATTTTTATTCTCTGAGATGATAGATTATTTTAAATTTGTTTATATTCTCTTTCTGCCCACTAAAATATAAAGTCCATAAAACAGGGATTTTGATTTTATTCTCTTCTACAGCTACACAGATCACAGTGGTGTGTAGTACATGGACATGGTTCACACATATTGTTGAAGTAATGAATGAATTACCCAAGAAAAACATTGTTCTTTACTCAAATCTTAATTTCAAAATGTTAATAGAACTTAATTTATGAATTAGCCTACATACCGTTTTTCACCCCTTGGTTTTTCCTCCCATTCAAATTTAGCATATTTTTTTTTGTGCCCTCTTCATTTCAAACTGATTCTGTAGGACTAGCTGTGTCCATTCTACAGAAAGCATCTGCGTAGTTCAAAAATCTGTCTTAATAAGTATTTTTATACTCAATCCCTTCACAAAGTTTTTTTGCCTAAAAAATACACATGGCGATTATTGAGTAAAATGTATAGATAAATTTCCTTGCAAAAGTATTCAGACTCAAGAGCTTAGGGCATGCATATGCTGATTTTGTAGTAGTTTCTCTAATATTTTGTTAAATTCTGAAGGGTTTAAATTAAGATAAAACGTAAAAGAAATCATCAAAATGTCCAAATTATTTTGATTTTAATGAATGTTAATATTTTATTATATTTTATTGACCTCAAAGATAGTAACAGCATAATCAACTATTAAATAGTATAATCCACTATATCTTTTCTTTTCATAATAAAAGGGTAGGGTCATAAAAAGTATGATAATAAGGCTAAAATGTTGTCTTTGAAAAAATAATCAGATATGTTTATTATAGTAATTTCATGAGATAAAAATGATTCAGTACAACTCTAAAATAAACCCATTCACTTCTGCTCTAGAATAACAGACTAGGGGGAGGCCTTACAGGTGGGGAGAGGGCTTCCAAAAGTTAATGTCTCATACATATTATGAAAAAATATGAATTAATTTCAGCATTTCTGGTACCAAAGTAAATTCGTATTTTAATTTCATTTTTCACAAACTTTTTGAAGTTCCCTCATATTCCCTTGAAAAACAAATGGGAGAAAACTATGATGTGGCATCTGTTTGCTTTCCTTTTTTTTTTTATTCAAATAAAATATTATGTATTTCAGCCCAAAGTGCAGCCCAAAGTCCTTAAAGTGCTGTGTTTACTAGTGTGTCTTACAGAGCTTAGCATATTTTAAATTAACATTAAAAGGAAACAAAAATGCTGAACACTATAATTATTCAGTAATAGCCCAAACAGCTGCCTGTCTATTTTCTTCTTGCTTGGAATTTCTTTTCATATTTTGAAAGAAAAAAAATGGTGGAAAATACCCTATTTTTGCTTGAAGTTGGGTGTATTTTGTGAAGGTAAAAGTATAAATTTTATTAGTTGGCAGTTTGGAAAACATATTACTACTCTTTTCTCAAAGGAGTATATAGAAATAATGAAAGGTTATGGTAACAATATCAGCATTTTGCTTTTCTGAAAATAGAGTCCTGCTTCCCGGCAGCCCTTTTTGCTGACAGAAACAAGTTAAGGTGATGGTAATTTTATTGTTGTCTGAATAGATAACTTTTTCTACTAATTTCTTGACTAGAAATTCTATGTACTCTGTAGCAATTTGACCACAGATAAATATTGCTGCTATGTATGAACATAACACCATATCATACCCATATCTTGCACCTCCTTTGTTGGATTGCACTGATCTATTTATGGCTTCCTTCTCATTAGATTGTGTACTCTCAGAGGGCAGGGTCATGGTCACACTGAGTAGGCCGAGTCACCGTAGTCATTGAAATAGCACGCTGGATGCAGCTGATGTGTTCCCCACATGCCCAACAACTTGGCACAGTTAAATACAAAGCCTTACTCCAGAAATTTAGCCAATGTCCGAGTTTTTCCAGGAATACCTAGAGATGCGTTGAATGATGTGAGCAAACATAGCCAACAATTTATATCACTCTGATGATATTTCCAGAGGAATCTAGACTTTTTTTCTATCTAAAACATTCTGTCTTAAGATAGCAAATTACTTGTAAATTAATTTTCTTTTTATTTGAGTAATGCAGTATTAGAAAGAACCATAAGCTAGAGCTTTTTATTTATTTATTTTTATTTATTTTTTTTGGAGAGGTTTTTGCTATAGGGTGTGTGTGCTCACCAGACAGACAGAGAGAGACAGAGAGATAGAAAGCGAGAAATCACCCCCCAGGGGGGATGGCCACACCACAATCACTTCTCCTCCATTCTCCTCTCGGGATCTTGGGCATGCATGCACACGCGCCCGGCATGAGTTTTAAGCCACTGAATCCGGGACGTGATCTGCGGTCGACTACGTAGGAGTCCAGCGACATAGCCATTACACTAACTGCTGGTCCCTAGGTTAGAGTTTTAAAGAAGAATTTCTACTTTCTCTTTTTTTAATCTGCTATATGGTCTTGTGGAATTAGCTAACTTTTCTAGGCTTAATCTTTATACTAAGAAAATAAGACTAGTTTATACTGTCTCTATGGTTCTATTGTATTTCAATGTTCTCTGATTTAAATCTCATTTATTATTTTCCATAAAATGTTGCACTTGAACTCTTAATACTTTATTGCAATAGATGAGAATTTATACCCCAAACTGCCTCTCTTTGATAAAATAACCTTAGGGACTACTATCTTTTATAGATAATAATGATGAAAATACCTATATTTATATCTCATTTTGTCCTTATAAATTATATTTAATTGGCTTTGCAAAATTAGCCAGTGTAATTTTACATGTGATTATAAACAAAGACTCAAAAACAAAAGCTCAATGTTAATGCTCTTTGTACCTAAAACTTACTGAGTACGGAAGTGTTAAAGGCCTACTGGATGGGTGTCTCAGTCCATTTTCTGTCACTAGCAATTGAATACCACACTAGATCATTTAATAAAAATAGAGGTTTATTTATCTTATAGTTTTAGAGCAAGGAGCTGTTCTCTGGCAAGGGTCTTCTTGTTGGTGAGAGCTTTCTGCAGAATTTCCAGGTGGCACAGGACATAACATGGTAAGGGCAAGACTGAGCATGTATCCATATCTACGTTCATGTCTCTGTCACATTCCCTTTCCTTATTAAACTTTCCAGATCCAATTGTGGAGGCTCCACTCTAATGACCTCATCTCATCTTCCGAAAGTTTCAACTTTTCAACACCATAGTTGGCTTATGTTTTTACCCTCTTAATACTATCAACAGTAGAAAACAAAACTCAACACACAAACTATGGCAGACATATTTAAACTACAGCAGGTGGCTTTGATATTTTTACCTTCACAAATAACCAGTTTGTGGTAAATATTATTTTAATTACATAATTTGAAACCAAGGCTCAGAGAAGGAAGATACATTATTTATATTACACAAGGTTATGTAGTTAAAAATACTGAAACAGATTAAATCTAGATCTTTTTTTATTATTTCATTAACTTAAAACAGAAAAGAAGGCAATATTCTAAATCTAAATACTAGAATAATGTCAATAATAATATAATAGAAATAAATAAATAATAAATAAATAAGTAATATTGGCATATTTTTAAAAGTATCACATAAATCACCAACTTTAAAGGAATAGCTCAAATTTTAAAATATAAAAATGGAAAACTTCTATGAAGTGAGTTTCAAAATGTGTATAAGAAGAAAATGGACAAAGAAAAATTTTATTATTTTTTTCAATCCAGAAACCTCTTTGGATACCAAAATCCCTGGATGCTCAAGACCCTTATATAAAATGGTGTATTATTTGCATATAACCTGTGCACATCCACTTCTATGCTTTAAGTCAAATCTAGGTTACTTAAAGTACTGAATACAGTGTAAATGCTTTGTAAATATCTGTTATACAGAATTGCTTAGAAAATAATGATAAGAGGAAAACAACATGGAGATTCCTCAAAGACCTACAAGTAGAACTACTATATGATCCAGCAATTCCACTCCAATCCCTTGACTGGAATTCTCAATCAGAAAAGAACTTGTACATCTTGCAGTATTATTCATGATTGCTAAGACATAGAACCAATCCAAATGTCCACGAACAGATGAATGGATTGAAAAAGTGTGGCACATATACTCCATGGAATACTATTCAGCCATAAAATCATCAAGACCCTGGCATTTTATAGAAAGTGTACAAATATAGAAGATTTATTGCTGAGTGAAGCAAACCAAGTTATGAAAGAGAAATATTGTATGTCTTCACTAACATATACTGACTGCCCACACTCTATGGTAGAGATTGAAAGATTGGAAGGCATGATAGCATTGAAAATAGTTATGGACACTGGAAACACTGTGGAAGGAGGGTGTGAGAAACAGGGAAGGAAATTAGGGAGAAAAATACAATGTAAGACATTTGTGGAACACAAAAATTGTTTATTACCTGTTAATGATAATGTGTATAGTATTCTCAACTGGACCAATCTGAGGCACATTTCATGTTGGGTAAATTCTACAATCTAAATGATGTATAGAGATTGAATGTATAAAAATAATAATAATTAAAAAAAGAAAAGAAAGTGACAAAAAAAGGTGGGCCACGGGGTAGCTGAGTAAACATGGTTCTGGTGTTTGTGAGGATGCTTCCAGGTGATATTAGTATTTGAATCAACGAACTCAGTAAAGTAGATTTCATTTGTTTATTTATTTATTTATTTTTAGATTGTTGCCATAGGGCATGTATACTCACTGGAGAGAGATAGAAAGTGGGAAAGCAAAAAATTATCCCCAGTGGGGATGGTCACTCTGTAATCTCTTTTCCATTCTTCTCTCAGGATTTTGGGCATGCACACACATGTTCTTGGAGTGATTTTCAAGCTGCTGGCATGTGAACTGTGAAGTTGGTCACGTGGGACCGAGCTGTGCCAACCTCCATGTCACCTGTTGGCCCAGTAAAACAGACTTTTTTTCCCTTGATGTGATGGGCATTATTTCATCCTTAAAGAGCTTGAGTAAAACAAAACACAGAGGGAAGAGGAATTTGCCATTTTTTATACTTCACTGTTTGAGGTGGAACATTTTATTTTCTTTCCTTTCATCAAACTAGGATTTACATCAGCAGCTCCTCTGGTTCTCAGGCTTTTAGACTTGGACTGAATTATATCTCCAATTTTCCTGGTTCTCTGGTTTGGAAATGGCAGACTGTCAGACTTCTCAGGCTGGTTTATTTTATAAGCCTCTTCTTGATAACATGTCTCTTTTTACATATGAGTGTCTGTGTGTGTGTGTTTGTGTGTGTATATATATGTGTATATATACGTGTGTATGTATATATGTATAAACACACACACACACACACACACACACATGCTATATGGATCAGCTACACAGATGCTTGAAATTATTCAGGATGACGGCAGGATATGAGGAGTAGGATAATTGTGTAAACCAGGTATGGAAGTCTTCAATGAATATGAAGTGACCTGAAAGTAAGAGACTAGATCCTGAGCCTCAAAGAATAAAAGTATTCTAAAATAGTGGAGAATTGATAGTCTGGAAGATGGAACATGTGTTTTATAAGGAAATGAGCCTCTTTCTAAACTTGACACATTTAACTTGCAAAAGAATGTATAGCCACTACTTCAGAGAGATGCAGGGAAGTATATACAGGAAATCAAGGCTTAATTAAGAAAAAGACATGGTGAGGAGACATGTAAAGGCAGTTACCAGGAATGGAGAAGAGGAAAAGGACTTTACAAACATGGTACCTATCCCTTTACTAATACAGTAATGAATGACTCTCACAGCTATAAAAAACTATAGTAAAGTCTATCATTTACATTTTGCCTAGTACCTACCCACTTTTATGAAACAGGTCTGCTAATTCCACATTAGTGTTATCTACTAAAGACATAAATACTTAACACAGAACAATTGTAACACTGCATTAGTATGTGTCTAAATGAAAAATACACTTTGCAGCAACTACAAAGATTTCTTCTTGCTTTTCTTGCTCTCTTTTAATATGTGCTTCAGCCTTTACTATGGAATGAAAGAGAACAGAAACAATCTTATCTGTCTGTGGACAAATAAAATCTTGAGTGTCAGTTTGAGACTTCCAGATATGGGTTGTGAATCTTTAATGCTTTTTCATAAAAGTAAAGGGACTGGCCTCAAGAAAAACAATCCCTTCACAGGAGGTTAGGTGGCAGCAGAAGTGTTGATCCTGTAATCATCCAAGTGCACCACATCCACTATGCACACCTATTTCCACTCCTACCACATTCCCATATACAACAAAATAATCACACAATAAGGTGCATGCTTCCATGAGCCCAGCATTGCTGCTGATCTTACAGTAAGCAGCAATGCAAGTGTTGGAAAACAGTGGCAAACACAGAGTAAGCTTTGCTCACTGTCTCCCCACCCACACCCATGCGGTATGGCCAGGTGGACTGACACCAGTCTGTAGCCAGCCCCCAACAGACCAGTACCAGTCTACAACGTGGGGACTGGGGACCTCTGCTATATGGGATCCCAGTTTGGAAAATAAAATACTTTACAAGTTTTTGTATGTTAAATGTGGCCCTCCAGTGAGAAAAGGCTAAAACACGACAAAGAACATTTGTTAATACAAGACAAAATTATTTTCTGTGTCTTCCAACTTGCCATAAAGTAGATGGTTGGGTTGTTTCTGGGCATGGGGACATATGAAGATTCGTCTTTGATCCCTGGTGTTTGCAAGTTGAACATTCAGCAATGAGAGTAGCTACATAGCCTCATTTACTGGGAACTTCTGTTAAGCCTATCTACTTTCTCCAATCTTGCTCTCTTGGTCACTTGTTCATATGCCATTTACTTGAGTTTAGGTTATTGATAACAAGGATTGGCTGATGTAAATTGGCCTTGGCACATAATCAGCTTGGTTGGAGTCTCTTTCATGGTAGATGTTCTCTGGTAAAGTTTAACCAGAAACGTAAAACTCTTCACACCTCATTCCTTCTTTCATCTTCTTTGGGCACATACCAGTTCCTTAGACTTCCTTGTATCCAGTTTTATAATTTTTCTCTTTTTTTTTTTTATTCATTTTCTACATTAATTCACTATACACCATCACAACACACAAATGAATTTTCCATCCAAAATACACTGTGCATCAAGCACATCAACATACATGTTCTCAGCAAAATTAATTTTTCTCTTTTAAAGACCCCAACAAATGAGCTGAACCACTGCCCATGAGTTTGTATATATTATTTCATTGTTTATTCCTCTTTCCACACCTTATACATGCCATCAGGCCTGGTTTTACATAATATTTTATTTATCTCATCAGTCTCATAAAGGCATATCTTATTTATGACTCATTGGTATCTTAGTCCATGTAGGCCTCTTTAACAAAATATCATAAACCAGGTGGCTTATAAGCAATAGAAATTTATTGTTTACAGTTCTGGAGGCTGAGAAGTCCAGATTTAGTGAGGCTCATTTTCTATTTCATAGATGGTATATTCTTGCTGTAACCTGACATGGTAGAAAGAACAAAGCTTCCTTTGGCCTACTTCATAAGGACATTAATCCCATTCTTGAGGACTCTCCAACTTAATCACATAACAGAAAAGGTTCACTTCCTAATATCATCACCTTGGAGCATATGAGTTTTGGGCAACACAAATATTCACACCATGGCAGTAAATTTTATAAGACATGATTATGATTTAGGGATGGATATAAGATTTTGATGATATTTTTTTTCTGCTATAGATATCTCCAGTAAAATAAGGTGTAAATAGTATATTCCAAGTGGTAGAGCTATTTGAATTGTGGTTTAGACCTTCTACACCTTCCCCCTTTTATATTTTTACTTTAGAGCCCACTCAATACCAGCCTACTTATATGTAACCTTGCAAATGAGTTGAAAAGAATTTCAAATTATTAAATGTGCTACCTTCAGAATCCAAAGAGACCTGTCAATTGCTATGATGCTTTTGAGTGATGGAAATTTGGGGAGTCACTCATTTATCTTTTACTTTAAAGAAAATGTCTTAACATTTCCCAATATTCTGTAACCCTAAAAAATTTTTACCATTGTAGAGGATCCACGAACCTTAGTAGAGTTTAACTCTGCTCTCCCTAATACTTAGGTCTTCAATGCATTATCCAAGTTTTGCTCATTTGCTTTAATTAGCATAAGGCAATTTATTTAGTGGACCTGTGTGATTTTCTACCAGATGTGTTAATGGCCTGGATCCTTCATCTCACCTAAGACAGATCTGATTCTGAGCCTCTTTCCTTATTGAGTGGAAAAGAATGTTGCTGCACGGTCAATGGCCACATACTGTAGCCAGAGCCAGTGTTAATCTGCTCTAACAAATTATGACAGCAACTGTGGTGGGGAGTCCCGAATTTGCAGTGATCCATGATCATCAGTTATGACCTTTTTGTTTGTTTGTTTGTAAGACCTGATCTGGTGAATTAAATTGAGATATAAAAGGAACCACACTCTAGAGTTCTTTACATTTTTGAGAGTGACACTTTCTCTGCACTTACCCTGGAATGCAGTATCCTGTTCCATTTTCTACCAGGGACGGGACACAGTTTCTGATTCCCAGGTGACTGTCTTCAGATACTTTTTATGTAGATCAAGTAACTAATGGGCAGATTCTGCTAATAATCAAGTATATCTTTTTCAGTTACATATTTAGACACTGGGTAAATTAACACTGAGTGAGTCTGTGAGCCCAGTGGACACAACATGATCCTGATAAGGATCAAACTTCTGGTTATACTATCCCCCTACATCCCTAGGGACCATGCAGTACTTGAGTTCTTGAACATTAATGTCAATTCACACAATTTACATGGTTACTTGAGCAATGGCAAAAGGCCCTTTTGGGAAAGATTGAAGATGTTGTTACTGAATATGTTTGCTCTGGTGTTCTACACATTGTGGGCCTTTTGAAAAGATTTTTCTTGGGGCTTCCACCCTCAGGGTCCTTGCTATATATATGACTATGGTAGAAGCCTCAGGAAAAAAAATTATATATATATATATATATATATTGAATATGGGAGACAGTTATAGATAGATATAGATATAGATACAGCTATTGCCTTGATTCCTTAATAATAGGTATTCCTTAATACCTACGTTGCCCATAGTTTTTGCCCATATTTTCTTTTTAAAATTTTGTCTTTTATTTATTTCTTCCATGAGTTAAAGAGAAACAGAGACAGAAAGTGGAAAGTGAAGGAGAAACAGAGATAGAAAGAGAGACAGAGAGAAAATCCCCCAAGCCCAGTCGGCCTATTAAGTTGCAATTCTTTTTCCTCCAGTTTTCCAGTGCTAAAATTTGGCCCTTGATATGGGTCTGAATGCCAAAGTATCCCCGAGCAGCATAGTCATAACAATGTCTGGCTCACATGACTCCTCTGTGTGTTTTCAAGCCAGTGGTGTTGGGAAGAGGTGATACTGCTGTCTTCTAACAAAGGAGAGTAGGCTACTACATAAACCAGGTCAGTATATCTGAATATTTTTTAAGAATTATTTTTATTTAATTTTATCTATTATTATTACTTTTTAATATGACAGGAGAGAGACAGAGAGAGTCAGAGAGGGAAAGTAAGAAAACAAGCTACTCCAGAACTCAAACCACAGACAATCATGTGAGAATCCAGCACTTTAACTATTATACCCACCTGCTGGCCCAGAATCTTAGTATTTAAGGTAAATCTGTCCAGATATCTCCATTCCAACTCTTAAGGTACCACTCTTCCATAGCTGGAGGCAAAATCCTTTGTATAGGTCTTCCAAGATCCAGAAGGCAATTTCCTTTGAAATTCTACTTCTACTTAATCCTCTGTGTAATCCTGCATTTTCTTTGCCCTTCAGCTAAAGGAGATTAAGATTTTTCTTACATACCACCAAGGCTACTTGTCCTCTTTCACACTGCCTTGAACTGTTGATCAAACTACCCAGACTATTGCTCAGGAAACTGATATTGCCAGTCGCAAGTACCCATAAGGGGCATGATTGTGAGCCATCAGAAGTGACCTGCACAGGGACTCTTGGCAGAGAACTAGGCTATCCACTATGTGTGATGATGATGATACTTATGATAATAGTGAAAATAAAAGTTACAATTTTTTGAGAGATTTTTGCTATAGGAAACATATACTTGCCAGAGAGATAGAAAATAAGAAATCATCTCCCCCCAGGGAGATGGCCACCTCGCAATCCCTTCTCCTCCATTCTCCTCTTGAGATTGTGGGCATGCAAGCACAACTGCCAAGCATGAGTTTCAAGCCCCTGGTCTGGGACTTGAATCACAGTCAGCCATATGGAAGTCCAGTACCTTAACCACAGCACCACCTGCTGGCCCCTAAAAGTTAGTATTTCTACAGCACTTTTGATTGTCAACAGTATTCTAAGATTTTGTGATATAATCCATTTAACCCCCAAAACAAGTTTAACAGCTCGATATCACTATTAATCTCCATTTTTGATGGAAAAATTGGGGAGTATAGCATTTAAAAGCATATCTTAAGGTTACATAAGTTTAAGTGGTGGAGTCAGAATCTAAGAAGAAGTGGAACTGTATTGAATGAAAAGGAAAGAAGAGAAGAATGTGTATAAACCTGTAAAATATGAACCCATCTGTGTCAAAAGTCTATGAGCATGTAGAGATGTAAATACATCTTTATATTAGTAACTATAATAAATATGAAATATAGCATATTTAAATATATATGCATATGTCTATATATGATAGGTCTTGGAAGAGTTTATGGGAAGTGCATATTATGAGAAAACTACACATGGATTTCCAATTTGTGTGCACCAAAATAAACTGATACTTTCAAGTTCATTTTTCAGTTTTTTCGAAGTCCCCTCATATGTGTGTGTGTGTGTGTGTGCATGTGTGTGGAATCACAGAGGTTTCTAAACATGGTTACTATTAGAGACTCAGCCTGATGGGATATAATAAGCATCTCTTGTTTTTATTTATTTATTTAATCTATTTACTTTGGAATGTTTTTATGATTAGCCTATTTTCTTGGTAAAGTCAGTCAAAATGGAATTATTCATTCTTCTAAATTTAGACTGTGTCTGTTACTTGACTACTCTTGCAACCTTTCCTACTTAGTTTATGCAGGACAAAGATATATTTACAGATATTTTAAAAATTAGAAGCCTCAGGAAAAAAAATTATATATATATATATATATATATATTGAATATGGGAGACAGTTATAGATAGATATAGATATAGATACAGCTATTGCCTTGATTCCTTAATAATAGGTATTCCTTAATACCTACGTTGCCCATAGTTTTTGCCCATATTTTCTTTTTAAAATTTTGTAGACAGTTATAGATAGATATAGATATAGATACAGATATTGCCTTGATTCCTTAATAATAGGTATTCCTTAATACCTACGTTGCCCATAGTTTTTGCCCATATTTTCTTTTTAAAATTTTGTCTTTTATTTATTTCTTCCATGAGTTAAAGAGAAACAGAGACAGAAAGTGGAAAGTGAAGGAGAAACAGAGATAGAAAGAGAGACAGAGAGAAAATCCCCCAAGCCCAGTCGGCCTATTAAGTTGCAATTCTTTTTCCTCCAGTTTTCCAGTGCTAAAATTTGGCCCTTGATATGGGTCTGAATGCCAAAGTATCCCCGAGCAGCATAGTCATAACAATGTCTGGCTCACATGACTCCTCTGTGTGTTTTCAAGCCAGTGGTGTTGGGAAGAGGTGATACTGCTGTCTTCTAACAAAGGAGAGTAGGCTACTACATAAACCAGGTCAGTATATCTGAATATTTTTTAAGAATTATTTTTATTTAATTTTATCTATTATTATTACTTTTTAATATGACAGGAGAGAGACAGAGAGAGTCAGAGAGGGAAAGTAAGAAAACAAGCTACTCCAGAACTCAAACCACAGACAATCATGTGAGAATCCAGCACTTTAACTATTATACCCACCTGCTGGCCCAGAATCTTAGTATTTAAGGTAAATCTGTCCAGATATCTCCATTCCAACTCTTAAGGTACCACTCTTCCATAGCTGGAGGCAAAATCCTTTGTATAGGTCTTCCAAGATCCAGAAGGCAATTTCCTTTGAAATTCTACTTCTACTTAATCCTCTGTGTAATCCTGCATTTTCTTTGCCCTTCAGCTAAAGGAGATTAAGATTTTTCTTACATACCACCAAGGCTACTTGTCCTCTTTCACACTGCCTTGAACTGTTGATCAAACTACCCAGACTATTGCTCAGGAAACTGATATTGCCAGTCGCAAGTACCCATAAGGGGCATGATTGTGAGCCATCAGAAGTGACCTGCACAGGGACTCTTGGCAGAGAACTAGGCTATCCACTATGTGTGATGATGATGATACTTATGATAATAGTGAAAATAAAAGTTACAATTTTTTGAGAGATTTTTGCTATAGGAAACATATACTTGCCAGAGAGATAGAAAATAAGAAATCATCTCCCCCCAGGGAGATGGCCACCTCGCAATCCCTTCTCCTCCATTCTCCTCTTGAGATTGTGGGCATGCAAGCACAACTGCCAAGCATGAGTTTCAAGCCCCTGGTCTGGGACTTGAATCACAGTCAGCCATATGGAAGTCCAGTACCTTAACCACAGCACCACCTGCTGGCCCCTAAAAGTTAGTATTTCTACAGCACTTTTGATTGTCAACAGTATTCTAAGATTTTGTGATATAATCCATTTAACCCCCAAAACAAGTTTAACAGCTCGATATCACTATTAATCTCCATTTTTGATGGAAAAATTGGGGAGTATAGCATTTAAAAGCATATCTTAAGGTTACATAAGTTTAAGTGGTGGAGTCAGAATCTAAGAAGAAGTGGAACTGTATTGAATGAAAAGGAAAGAAGAGAAGAATGTGTATAAACCTGTAAAATATGAACCCATCTGTGTCAAAAGTCTATGAGCATGTAGAGATGTAAATACATCTTTATATTAGTAACTATAATAAATATGAAATATAGCATATTTAAATATATATGCATATGTCTATATATGATAGGTCTTGGAAGAGTTTATGGGAAGTGCATATTATGAGAAAACTACACATGGATTTCCAATTTGTGTGCACCAAAATAAACTGATACTTTCAAGTTCATTTTTCAGTTTTTTCGAAGTCCCCTCATATGTGTGTGTGTGTGTGTGTGCATGTGTGTGGAATCACAGAGGTTTCTAAACATGGTTACTATTAGAGACTCAGCCTGATGGGATATAATAAGCATCTCTTGTTTTTATTTATTTATTTAATCTATTTACTTTGGAATGTTTTTATGATTAGCCTATTTTCTTGGTAAAGTCAGTCAAAATGGAATTATTCATTCTTCTAAATTTAGACTGTGTCTGTTACTTGACTACTCTTGCAACCTTTCCTACTTAGTTTATGCAGGACAAAGATATATTTACAGATATTTTAAAAATTTTATACTGGCTCCCCCGAAGTTTTATATTATGATTACAACTTTTCCTTTTTTTAAAAAAAACATATCAAATATTTTTATTTCAACTCTGCGTTTCCTACCTGCAGGAATTTGATTTATTTATGAGCTCCTGTATTTATTACATGAATCATTGTTCCTGGTTTTCATTTTTTCCATCCGAGTTAATCTGTACATGAAGATAGGTCATGTGGATATAATTTCTTTCGCAGTGAGGAGATCGATTACCATGCCGTCATAATATCTTTTCTCTGTGGAATATGTGTATATTTTGAATGACTGCACCTGCCCGCAGTGGGGATGAGGGACGTCTTGCAGGATCTTTGGGGTTATTACTCATGACTCTTGCAGGAGGAGAAGGGCTACAGGGAGTTGTCAAAGAAGCAGGAGAGTGCGTGACTCCTTTCTGTGGTTGGGGACTAGTGGAGAGCATGCAATCCATTTACAAACTCAAATGCCAATAGAACCAGAATCCTCTAAGTTTAGTACTTATCTACTTGACCTTGCTGACACCTCATTAGCACAGGTTTCCATCTTTTAAACTCTTGTGCATTTGGTATCTATGATCTCACTTCCTCCTCTCCCTTTACCACAGGAGTTGTTATCCCCTGTCCTCTGCGCCCCACACTTAGCCCATTAATTTTCCTCTGTAGAGAGGTAATAACCTATCACCCTAACTACCTCAGAAGAGGAAGTGCCAAGACTAAAGAGAGAGAGAAAACAAGAGAAGAAGAATATGAGTGTCCATGATTGATTTTGAAAGCAAAGAAATATCCAAAACTATTTCATTTAAATTAAGATACACCATTGAAGTTTTACAGTTCGTAACAGTAATCACTTGGCCAAAAATCTTGCAAAGAACATAAATTCTTAAATTAGGGATAAAGTGTAGAAGTTCTCTAATCTCTTTTATCCATTATGTAGATGAGAAAAGAGATGCAGACAAATAAAGCAAATTTCTCCTAGTCGCATAATCCTACGAGGAAGTTGTTTTGTAATGTGGAAAGCACATAAAATAGGATTAAAAGCTAGCACATCAGCTGGTAAAGTCAGGCTGTCAGAGTGTCTAAGTTATAAAAGCCACTGAGGCAGGAACAGTTCCCTGTCTTGAATGAATTTATGAGCAGAAGACCCTCCCAAATCCATCCTTATCACCACAGGTCTGTCTATTGGCTCCTGTTTTTCTGGACATTTTACTTGATAATGACACTGGACTTCATTTTTCCAGATTTATTGTTAATTTGAAAGAAAACATCCTCTTCCTAACAAAATCTTTCAAATTCTGCACTTGAATGTACTTGTTTTATTGAAGGCTTCTTTTTCAGGATGGGAGTGAGACTGGGAGAGAGAGTGACAGAGAGAAAGAGACTGACTCTTGGTTTATTAGTAGTTCATTCTCTTGGTGAGCTTTGTTTTGTTTTGTTTCTTCTTCTTTTTTTTTTTTTTTTGCTTTGTTTGTGTATTTATTTGTCTCTTCCATTAGCAAGTGAGACAAAGGGGGAAGAGAGAGAGAGAGAGAGAGAAACTCCCCAAGGTTTAACATCAGGCTTAGCCAGCCCCAGATCATGTCTGAGTGTTAAAGCCGGGATCTGGACGTCAGCCTGGAACTTCCCCTGTGGTCTGCCTTGCAAACCATCCCATTTACCTCTGGACCACCATCTGGCACCAGTTATCTATGCATCTTAACTGTTAGAAAGATATCCTTTTAAAGATGGTGTGTGACAATTACGCAAGGTTTTTTGTTTGTTTGCTTTTGTTTTGCAAACTACAAGTAGTTTGCTCATGGCAGAGATTTATTCTCTCCCAGCAGTGTTTGTCAATCCTACTTGCACATTAGACTCATTCAGAAGAGGTGTGTGTATAACAGTACCTATGGCCGGCCCTACTCAGACAAACTAAATAAAATTGTCTAGGAATGAATTCTGGATATCAGTATTTAATATTGATGAGATTCTCATGTGCAAATAGAGTTGAGACTTGGAGAATCCCTCCCAGAAAGAACTTGTATCTTCTTCCTCCCACTCCACTAAAAATCACAGCTATTTGGGGCCAATTACTAATTGAAGGAAATTGAAAGAAAAATTTGAGAAACAGCACTCTCACTGTTTTTTTTAAGGACTGAGAATCTCTGTACTTAGAGTTAATAAGATAATGATCAGGGTATGGAGTTAAAAATAAAATTTACATCATTATCACTGTTATTGCAAAGGTGATATCAGTGAATAATTATTCTCTCACATTTGTCTGAAAAAAGATAAATATTTCATCACTTTATTCCAATATCTAAATTTATTTTTGGGAGCAAGTGGTATGTTTGTGAGTAAGTGATAATTTTAGTTTCCTGAAGTTAAAACATCACTGCTAAAATTAAGAATTAAAATTTTAAAAGCAGGACCAGCAGTTAGCATAATGGCTATGTCACTGGACTCCCATGTAGTCGACCATGGTTAGTCCTGGACCCGGTGGCTTAAGCTCACGCCGGGCACGTGTGCGTGTGTGCCCAAGATCTCAAGAGGAGAATGGAGGAGAAGGGATTGTGGCATGGCCATCCCTCTCCCCTGGGGGGTGATTTCTTGCTTTCTGTCTCTCTGGCGAGCTCAAGCACCCTATAGCAAAACAAAAACAAAAACAAAAACAAAAACAAACAAACAAACAAAAAAACCTCTCTAAAAAAAACAGAAACATTGAAAACATGCTATTTTAAATACATATGGAAAATGGGATGTCCACATAACAGAAATTTATAAAATGTCACCTGAAAATTAGATGATTTACAATTTACCTCTTTGTATTTTGTTGTTAGGGTTTCATAACATGGAGAAATGACTCACTTCGTTGAAAGCTGCAAATGGACAAATAAGTGCTAATAACTGTGGGTGTAGTTTGCTTAATTAAGTTTATACTTGTTATAAATATCTTCTAAAAACATAAAATTGGAAAATATTTCCAAAATGTAAAAATGGAAAGTTCAATGAAATAACAAATTATGTATCCTGGATCTTATTTTTTTTTTGTTCCAATTTTTTAAAAGTAGAATTTTAATTTGTCCCTTTGATGTATGCCATCTATATCAGTGATTAAAAACTAAGATAAATTTTGCCCTTTACTCCAAGGGAAATTGGACTGTCTGAAGATACTTTTGGTCCTTAAACCTGAAGGAATGAGGATACTACTGGTATACAGACGTAGATGATAGATGCTTAACATCCCATAATACACAGGAAAGCATCCCATAAAAAGAATGATTTGGTCCAAAGTATCAATAGTGCTCAGACTTAATTATTTTAAACTAACATCTTAGAGTTTTATATTTTCAGCAGAAATTCAATGAATTATTGACATTTTAATTAATACCATACTTCAATAACTATAAATGTCTAAAGTAAGAATTTGAGTCACTAAAATAATAATTTCTATTTTTAAAGTTTATTTATGTCTCCCACAAGTGTGTGTGTGTGTTTGAGAAGAGCAAGAGAAAGAGGCACCTACAGTAGGTTCCTCATGCCATGATCCACTTCCAGACACAGCCAGCCCTCGGTCATGGACATACACAGGCCTGACATATTCAGGGAGGTCTCCAGACACAAACGTGGAACCTCCTCATGTGAGTGAGCCTAACAGAGCATTGCATGATCACTTCTCCACTATCCAGCCCTCATGACCTGACTTTCCTTATTAACCAAAAATATGGACATGTGGCTTAATGACGGGAATATGTTCTGAGAAATGTGTTCTTAGACAGTTTTGTCATTGGGCAAATATAGTGAAGTACACTTACACAAGCCTACCTGGTATAGCTTACTACAATTCTAGGTTATATGGTGTAACTTCTGTGCTCCTTATGGGACCACCTTTACCTATGTGGTCCATCATTGACTGAAATATCATTGTATGGCACATAACTGTATATCTAATATCTCTTAGAATTTCCACATCTTGTCTATTAATGTTTTAAGTCACATTTTAAATCTCTCTGACTGATAGAAAAGAACAGGTGCGTAGACTGAATGCCATGATAGCTACTAAGAGTGGGCTTCCTCAACAGCAGTTCCACCCTGCTTTAACATATGGAGCAAACAAAAATAAATCACACAGTATCTTGCCTAAACAATCTTGTACCTGGAGTTTTAGATGTTGCTTACAGTCTTCTGATAAGACGAACTAGTGAGAAAAAAATTTATTTCGAACAGTCATGTGGCTAGGGAATCAGGGTATCAGGAATACCTTTTCTGGTACAGATATTGGCATATGCAGTGGGGCCCTGGAGTTGGTAATGTGCTTGCAACATTGTCCTGATTTCATACCCATTTTCTTGCTTTACAGCTCCTGGGTTGGGACAAGAACTGTAGCTCCCTTGATGCCCCAGTTCTGTAATGTAGCCTCATGATGATCCCTGACCACTCAACCACAAGGTAGGTCTTCAGTCCTCATAATGAGCCTGTTTGACATTTTATGCCCTTAAGTAGACTCCTTCTATTTTTTTGTTTTGTTTTATTTTGTTTATTTCCCATAGGGCATGTGTGCTCAGCAGAGAGGGAAGAGAGAGGGAATGTGAGAAATCAATCCTTAGGGTGGATAGTCACACTACAATCCTTTCTTCTCTATTCTTCTCCTGAGATTTTGGGCATGCAGGCACATGCACCTGGCATGATTCTGACACCATCAAGTTCAGGGCTCAAACTGTGGTTGGCCATGTGGGAATCCAGTGACTTAATTGTCATGCATCTACTATCCCCAAACCTCTTCTTTTAAAATAGTTAGAGGAAATTCCTCTCTCTGCAACTGGACACTGAATACAAGATATTACCAAAAGACTGGGTAAGGAAAAAACAAAAAACAAAAAACAAGCAAAACTCATTTTACATGCTCAAAAGAACCGATATTTGAATCCATAACCTTACATCTACATTTTTTAGAAACAAACAGTGGGGAGAAGGCCATGTGTAGATAAAGGCAGAGGTTGCTAAAACAAGAAAAGCCAAGGATTACCAGCAGATATAAATTGCTACTTTCTTCTTTTGTTGTCTTCTACTTTTGTTTTGTTTTTAATCTAATCAGAAACCTGTTGGCCTCACCTTACTTATATTTAAGAAAAGTGAAAGTCTTTTAATTGTTCAAGAAAACTTCCCAGAGAATATAAAATTCCGTTTATTTTGAGACAGTTTCATGCAAATAAAGAGACTCAGTTTTTGGTATTCAAAGAGTAAACTGGGTTGATACATGATACAGAAGTGATAGCCATGTGTGAGAGCCAAGAGATGCCAGAATGCTCTTCTGTCTTCATAATTCTGAAAGAAAGATTATGTATTACATGATGACATAACATGTTTATTCACAAAATCTTTGCCTTTCTTTTATTAATTTCAGTACTGTAATTTTCCTAAATTTATATTTATTACTTATATTTTTCAAAGTCAACACAATTTCTTCCTCTTTCCCATCCCTCTTCCCTTCCTTCTTTCCTACCTTCTCTTTTTCTCTTTGACTTCATTCTCAACTCTTTTGTCCACAAGCATTTTCTTCTGTGTTTAGCTTCTGGACCCCTTCTCACCCTGTTCCTCTTTTACTCAGTAATTTAATTAATCAATATCTATTTGTTTAGCACCTGTTACCTGCTGACTACTGTGAGAGGCTCTGCCAATAAAGCAGTCATTTTCTGCTTTTCTGTAACTCTTAGGGTAGTCATGAGTGGTAAAAGGAGATCAATCACAAAAACAGATGAGAATATATGCATGATATTTATTTGTGGTAAACACTATGAGAAAAAAGATCTGTATTTACTGTATTTATTTATTTATTTGGAGAGGTTTTCACTATAGGGCACATGCACTTGCCAGAAAGACAGAGAGAAACAGAGAGACAGAAAGCGAGAAATTACTCCCCAGGGGGGATGGCCATGCCGCAATCCCTTCTCCTCCATTCTCCTCTCTGGATCTTGGGGACGCATGAACATGCACCCAGTATGAGTTTAAGCCTTCGGGTTTGGTACTGAAACTGCAGTCAACCACATGGGAGTCCAGTGACACAGCCATTACTCTAACTGCTGGTCCCAAGAACTGTATTTTATGAAAAAGAATTGCAAGCTTAAGGGGCATACTTTTAACTGATTAAATCAGTGGACAGCAATATAAATTTATTTTTAAGAATATTTTATTTAACTTTATTCATCTTTATTATTATTACTTAAAAAATTGTTTTTGAAGAGAGAGAGAGAGAGAGAGAGAGAAAGTCCAGGACTCAAATCATGGTCAGCCTTGTGGGAGTTTAGCACCTTAACTACCATACCACCTGCCACAATCTAAAGAAGTGTTATTTGAATTTTGGACTAAGACGCAAGAAACAATTAGATAGGTTGCAATGTAAGAAACAGAATTCAGAACAATATTGAAAGGAAGTCAGTGTGACTGGAGAACAATTATTGAAGAACAGATTAAAAATAAAGGGGTAGTAGAGGCCGGGAGATGCAAAGAGTTGTAGATTCAGTACAAAATTCAGATTTTTGATATAAGTGTAAAAGGGAATGATGGAAGATTTCCAGAGATATTGGTTGATTAAAGAGCAGAAAAAAAACAGACCCCTTAGGATAGTTCAGTAACTCAGGCAACAAAGGGAGTAACAGCAGAATTGAATCAGGAAATATGGATTGAAGAATTCTTTGGAACCAGATCAACTGGTTAAAGGATTAAAGGGGATTAGATACAGTCAGGTGAGAGCTGTGGATTAAATTATGTCTCCCAAAAAGCGGTATGTCAAAGTCCTAACCACTAACATCTCAGAATGTAACAGTCATCACAAAGGTAATAGTTTATCACCAGAACAAGATGATCCCTGGCAACTCAACCACAAGGTGGGTCTTCAGTCCTCATAATGAGCCTATATGACATTTTATGCCCTTACATAAACTGCTTCTAACGTTTTTGTCCACGTGTTGACAGCTGGTCCCTAATTTAATAGTTTTGGGAAGTGGTGAAAAGCTTAAGGGGTGAGGCCCAGTGGGTGGTGTTTGGATCTGTAAGGCATCATCCTCATGAGTCGCTTAATGCTGCTTCACAAGAAGGCATTAGAAGGAGTGAGCTCTACCTTTGTGAGAAGAAATGGACTGAGAAAGGAAGACATGTCTTCAGTAAGGGTGGACACCATTAAATTATCTGGGAACATGGGAGTGACAAACGGAAGTGAGGAATTCTATTCTCTCGCTCTGTCTTTGTTTCACTCTCTCTGAACATATTCAATGGCCTTCCTGTTTCTGTCATTCAGGTTATAGCCACATAAGATAAAAGACTGTCCAGATGCTGGCCCTATGACTTTGGACTTTCTAGTCATTGAAATTGTGAGCCAAATAAACCTCTATTCTTTATAAATCACCCAAGGTCAGATTTTTCTGTTTAGCAACACAGTAATGAATTAATACAATGACCTTTATTTGTAAATAGATTCTTTGAAGATATAATAAAACTAAAATGAGGTAATTAAGGTGTCTCTTCTAAGAAGTAAACAATTCTGAGAGAGACACAAACACAGAAGGGAAAAGGCCATGTGAAGATGGAAGCAGAGATTAGAATTATGCTGACAGGTCAAAGGATGCCAAAGACTGCTGGCAAATGTCAGAAGATAAAAGAATAGTTTTTCCTCTGTACCTTTCTTTCTTATAAGAATTATTTTATTTAATTTCATTTATTATCATTATTTATATTTAAAATTTTACCAATGAGAGAAAGAAAGAGAGAGAGAGAAAGTGAGAAAGTAAGCTGCCAGGTCTGGGACTCGTTCTGTGGTCTATCATGTGGGAGTCCATTCCTTAACCACCACATGACCTACTGGCTCCTTTCTTCTATAGCTTTCAGAAGAAACTAACCCTACCAACACTTTGATTTAAGACTTCTAGCCTCAAGAGGTATGAAAGAATATATTTCTGCTGTTCTAAGCTGTGCACTTTGAGTACTTTATACCCAGTCCTAAGAAATAAATTCAATAAGGGAGAAAAAAGACATTTAGGATTCTCAAAATATAACTGGCTATTTGCCAGTGAGTAGTTTTTATACATTTTTTGTTTCATAAAACCACACTTTTGCATATATATTCATTTTCTCTTTCCTGAACTTCTCTAGTTCCCAGTATTTTTTCCTGTCTTTTAAGGTACTCTAGGAACTGATGAAAAATTAGTATCTTATTTCTCTTTCCAGGGACAATTGAAGGGAAGGTAATTAATTAATTTTGTTGGTTTTAAAATTATGGCAAGACATTTCTATTAGGTCTTCAAAGGTGGGATTTTAGAATTTAAATTTACCCATATAAATCTCTTGTTAGCATTTAAAAAATTTTTTTCAAGAATTTACAAATCATTCAAAAGTTAAACCATCCATCACTCCCCCCACCCCCACAATTTTGTCTCTCTAGTATTTAGATAAAGTGTTGAGTATAGAAGGACCTCAACAAAGATATGTTAACTTGACCTGAGAAGAGGGCAGCTTTCTAATTTGTACCTAGCTTAATGGTACCACTTTTATTCATAATATATACCTGTTTCACTTGGTTTAAGTAAACCAGGAAGGAGGTAAGTTCTCTCTCTCTCTCTTTTTTAAGGTCCCTCCCCCACCAAGTGCGTGTGCTCACGAGAAAGAGAGAGAAGGAAAGAGAGAAATCACCCCAGAAGCATATGGCCATGTTGCAATCCCTTCTCAACCCATTTTTTTCCTGGGATTTTGGGCATGTACGCACTTGTGCCCAATATAATTTTTAAGCCACCACGTCCAGGACTAGAACTGTGGTCGACTATGTGTGAGTCCACTGCCTTAATCACCACATCACATGCTGGTCCTGGAAGGAGGTAACTTTACTAAAGGGTTTTTATGGTCTTTAATGATACAAGATTCTTAGTTTTTAATGTAGCATATGGTCTAATAGAAAATGTACATGGCAATAAAGCAGGAACAGAACGCAGATGGCACTGTGAAAAAAATTGGAAAAAATAAAACATATGCTTTGGATGTAAAGTCTTTCAAATAATTTTGTCAGCAAATAATTCTATCAACAAGAAGAAAGTAGCTATTGGGAGTTATAGGTCATAATGTTTGTCTTCAAGGAAATAGAGAGTATATGTACTAACCATAGACACAGAGTTAGAAGTCAAAAACATAGAGATCTAATTTGAAAATATATAAATAGATTAATGATATTTTTAGAGGAGAGAGAGAGAGAGAGAGAGAGGGAACAGATTACCAAGGATTTGAGCTTGAATCGGAAAAAGAAGTTCTATTCAAGATGACCGAGGGAAAGAAAAGATGCATGTGGGGAACCAAAATGACTTAAACATCTCTGAGGTCAACAACTTCTGTGGCACACATCATCAGAAAACAAAATGATTCTAAATCTGCTGTGAGCAGATGTAATTACCAAGGCCAGAAAGAAATTCTCTCACTTCACTTTTTTTTAATTTCTTTTCAACTTAGAATGCCTCAAGTAGCCCTTGCGCACAGACTCCGTGATCTAATAGGGCTTTGCTAATGCAGAGCTCTGTACATCATCTCTCCACTCACTTGACATCAACTTTCAGGGAAGGAGAAGCTCTTGACAAAGGCCAGGCTCTAGTGCAGTGTTTCTAGAGCCTCAGCAGAGATCAGGGAGGAGGCCAGACTGTGGGGATTGAAGCCAATCAAATGAGAGAAACCTTGCCGGAAATAACTTAAGCCAAGTTGCATATTGAGCTACAAGTTACAGTTCAGAGGGAACCACACAAAGAGAGTTAGGAGCCCAAGAGAAGGAGGGAGAGTCTTTAAAACTGGAAGCCTAAAGAGAAACAATGAAAAAGGGATTAGTTGTTTTGTTAAAGGGATCTTAGGGACAGCATCTTGGGCATGCAGGGAGTTGCTAAAAACTCAAATTCTGATTTACTTTCCTTCATATATTTCTTGCCTTGAAGTTGTCTATTCATTCTTTCTATACATGCTCTAAGCCCGACTATTATCTCTGAGCTTTGTATCAGGAAAAATGCAAAGAAACATAGGATTATCTGATTAAAATTTATGATAGACTTAACTTCCTTAAGGAGTAATTTGTAAGTTTAAAAGGAGGTTTCTTGGTCTCCCTGCCCCCATGCCCAGATGAATTTCTAATCAATAGAATGTGCTGGAGGAAGTGGAACAGAACTGTGGCCTGAATGTCAGTAATTGGACCACTTTAGCTTGTGGTTTCAATTTAACTATGCTTGGCTCAGAAATCTGAATTTTATTAGGCTCTGCCTCTTCTAATTTTGCATTTTCTTTATTTTCTTTTACTTTCTCCCTTTTAGGAAGGCTATTTTCAAATTTTAGCTTTTTCTAGTTAACCAAGGAACAAAATGGGAGAGGAGTTGTTGTTGTTGTTTTTTTTTTTTTTTTTCCGGTGCTCTACACGATCAGAGAAACTTCTCTAGTAACGAACTATAGAAATGATCCCTGAAAGTATAGTCTTAGGAGTTGTTGTTTATATGTAGGCCTCATGAATGACACTGGGACAGATACATGTCCTTGGAGCTGTAGAGAAGACAAATGAGGAGAACCGAGGAGTCTTAAGTACTAGGAAGGGAATTATTCATACAACCATCCTTTTTTTTTTTTTTTTTTTTTTTGCCTACAGTGATCCTCCATGCAGACTTTCTCTTTTCCTGATAGAATTTTTGTGCATTTATTTATAAAAACCTGGTTTATTTTAAGAATCTGGCTGCATAATGTTGCTAAAGTGGAATCTCCAAGATTAGGTCTCAAAATGTGCATATTTATCAAGCTCTTCAGGTGAGGCTTAACCGGCAACAAAGAATAGCCTACAAGGTACAGTGAAGAAACTACTACACATTAGTCTCATTTTGATTTTGTGTTTTCTACTAAACTCCTTGAAAATTTGAAAAGATTTAACCTGAAGAATAGAAAGCTTCCATTATTCAATGAAAGCTAAGAATTTCCCAAATAAAACATTTCTTATCAACTGATCTATCTCTGACAGAAAATTGTCCAACAGTTGATTTTTCTTCATTTGTTTTCTCAATGTTCCTAGAACCCATAAAGAAAAGAAAACATTTTAATTCAAATTTATAACAATTGAATAGCTAGCTATCTGCCATGACATATCATTCATGGGAAACCTGAGATTACAGTGCCGGTTGTATAATGGATATTCATTAAATATTCTGTTAACTGACAAGAAAAGAGGAACATTTTATAAACAAGAAGAGAAGACAAAATTGAGCTGTGTGGTCACGAAAGACAAGCTATTTAAAATTTGCTTCTGACCTCCAAGATACGATGCAATGTGTTGTCTGTTGGGGCATTCCTAACCTATAAGTCTACCTCCTATTTGGGGCCTAAGTATAATTTTTATACACTGGAATACACTAATTCATAAATGAAGAGTATATAGCAAATTCATACATTTCTAGAGTGTATTACAAATTCATACACCTGTGTTACCCATGCTCTTATCAAGATAGAACATTTTTTTTACTCTAGGCATTTTTTTCTTTTCGGTCAATTTATCCCTCAGAGGCAACTAGTGTGATTTCTATCTTGAAAAGTTTATTTTTTATGTTCATGTAAATGAATTATTTTCTGGAATCATCCAAATTCTTAAAGGTATCAGTAGTTCATTCTTTTTGTTACTGAATTACTGAGTAATATTCAATTGTATGAATACACTATTTGTCTATCCTATTTTTTTAAGGTTTTCGCCATAGGGTGCATGTGCTTGCCAGAGAATCAGAGAGAGAAAAAGTGGGAAATCTCCCCTCTAGGGGGGGGTAGCCATGTGGTTGTCCCTACTCCATTCTCCTCTCAGGATTTTGGACACACACACACATATGCCTGGCACGATTTACAAGCCACTGGGTCTGGGATACAAACTATGGTCGGGTAGGTGGGAATCCAGCACCTTAACAACTGCACCACCTGCTGGTCCCAGCATTAAAATGTTTATTATTGAATCTGAAAATAATGAAAACTCTATTAAATGATAAAATGGAACAATTAGGGAACCAGCAGTTAGTGTAATGGCTATGTCGCTGGACTCCCACGTAGTCGACCGCGGTTCGCATCCCGGACCCGGTGGCTTAAAACTCACGGCGGGCGCGTGTGCATGCGTGCCCAAGATCCCGAGAGGAGAATGGAGGAGAAGGGATTGCGGCGTGACCATCCCCCCTGGGGGGTGATTTCTCACTTTCTGTCCCTATGTCTCTCTCTGTGTCTGGTGAGCACATGTGCCCTGCAGCAAAAACCTCTCAAAAAAAGAAATAAAATAAAATAAAAATAAATAAAATGGAACAATTAAATGCTATAAGGCCTCTGTCTCAAGTCATCTTAAATATCTTTAGAAAACACATTTTTTAGGATAAAAATGTTGGTCCATATTTATCCATTTTACTTTTGAAGAACATCTCTGCTATTTTCTCCCCTTTTCCTGCTTAGTTTTAATTTGTCAGAGAGTGCACACACATACTGGGGACAGAGAAAGAGAAAGACATTCTCTTGCCCATCCCTGGGAGATGATCATACCATGATCCTTTCTCTATTTCTCTCTCATCTGAGGATATTGAACATGCACATACATGCACTGGCATGTTTTTCTGGCAAATGATCTGGGACTTAAATCCAGCAGTGGGCCATGTGGGGTCCAGCCACCTTAACCACCATGTCACTAACTGGCCCTATTTGAGCTATAAGTAATAAAGTTCCTATGAGCATTCTCTGAGAAACTTTTAGTTGACATATATTTGCAGGTATATGTGTAAATACCACAGAACGTAATTACTAAGTCAAAGGGTAAATGTGTGTTTAGCTTTGCCAAACAGTTTCTTAGCAGTATATGAAAATCTCAGTTGTTTAATGTCTTGGTCCATTCAGGCTGCTATAACAAAATCCTTAGACTACATGGCTTATAAATAACAGGGATAGACTTCCTATAGTTTTGGAAACTGAGAAGTCCAAGATCGAGGAACTAATAGAGTTTGATGAGAGGTCAATTTCTGGTTCATAGATGGCATTTTTACTTTGTCCTCACATGGTAGTAGGGGCAAAGGAGCTGTCTGGGGTCTCTTTTGTAAGGCCGCACATTCCAGCTGTCTGCCCTCATGACCTTGTCACCTCCCATAGTGCCCCCCGCCCCAATGCCATCGCATTGGTGACTATATTTTAAAAAATAGACTTGGAGGAAACACATTTAGAGGAAACTTTGGGATCATAGCACTTCAAATAGCTAATTGGGTTGTCAAACATTTAAATTATTACCATTTTGTTTTGCATAAAATGATACCTAGTTGTGAGTTGATTATATTTCCTTTATGAAGAATTCTTTCTCTTGAGCTTTTTTGTAATTTACGTATCTTCCTTATTTTCCTTAGGTGTCTACACAAGTCTTATGCCCATTTAAATAATTATGGTTCCAATGTTACTAAGCTATAAGAGTTCTTTGTATGTCTAGAATATAAGTTCTTTGCCAGAGACAAGTGTTCTAAATATTTTTCCTAGGCTGTGGCTTGCCCTTTTACTTTTTAAAGACAGATGTTTTTAGGTGAACAACTACTTTCATTTTTGGTGAAATCCAGTTTATCTTCTTGTTATGCACTTTGTGCTCTATCTGAAAAATGTAAAGGGCTTAGAGGTCATTTCTCAATTGTTTCTTATATAAGCATGAGGACTAGGCGCAATGGTGTAGGCAGTAGGTGTGCTATCATACAATGCTGGAGTCCATAAGAGAAGGTTCCAGGTTTGACTCTGGGTCTACTTCCTGCAGGGCATGCTTAAGGGTGCACCTGTGATCTTGGCTGCCTGCAAAACGTCAGTGAAGATTGGGCTGTGAAGACCCAGCTGGAGGTGCTGTGCCAGTCTCTCTCTCTCTCAGGAAACAAATAAGTAAAATACAAATGTCTTAAAATAAATAATTAAATAAGCTTTGTGATTTGAGTGTATACATTTAGATCTAGAATCCATATTTAATGAACTTTTTTGCATGGAGTAAGATACTAAAGAATGTATACTTTTTTTTTGCATATTTTCTGTCCACTTATTTTAGCACTATCTGGTAGAAAAATATAGCATGCGTGCCCAAGATCCCGAGAGGAGAATGGAGGAGAAGGGATTGTGGCGTGACCATCCCCCCTGGGGGGTGATTTCTCACTTTCTGTCCCTATGTCTCTCTCTGTGTCTGGTGAGCACATGTGCCCTGCAGCAAAAACCTCTCAAAAAAAGAAATAAAATAAAATAAAAATAGATAAAATGGAACAATTAAATGCTATAAGGCCTCTGTCTCAAGTCATCTTAAATATCTTTAGAAAACACATTTTTTAGGATAAAAATGTTGGTCCATATTTATCCATTTTACTTTTGAAGAACATCTCTGCTATTTTCTCCCCTTTTCCTGCTTAGTTTTAATTTGTCAGAGAGTGCACACACATACTGGGGACAGAGAAAGAGAAAGACATTCTCTTGCCCATCCCTGGGAGATGATCATACCATGATCCTTTCTCTATTTCTCTCTCATCTGAGGATATTGAACATGCACATACATGCACTGGCATGTTTTTCTGGCAAATGATCTGGGACTTAAATCCAGCAGTGGGCCATGTGGGGTCCAGCCACCTTAACCACCATGTCACTAACTGGCCCTATTTGAGCTATAAGTAATAAAGTTCCTATGAGCATTCTCTGAGAAACTTTTAGTTGACATATATTTGCAGGTATATGTGTAAATACCACAGAACGTAATTACTAAGTCAAAGGGTAAATGTGTGTTTAGCTTTGCCAAACAGTTTCTTAGCAGTATATGAAAATCTCAGTTGTTTAATGTCTTGGTCCATTCAGGCTGCTATAACAAAATCCTTAGACTACATGGCTTATAAATAACAGGGATAGACTTCCTATAGTTTTGGAAACTGAGAAGTCCAAGATCGAGGAACTAATAGAGTTTGATGAGAGGTCAATTTCTGGTTCATAGATGGCATTTTTACTTTGTCCTCACATGGTAGTAGGGGCAAAGGAGCTGTCTGGGGTCTCTTTTGTAAGGCCGCACATTCCAGCTGTCTGCCCTCATGACCTTGTCACCTCCCATAGTGCCCCCCGCCCCAATGCCATCGCATTGGTGACTATATTTTAAAAAATAGACTTGGAGGAAACACATTTAGAGGAAACTTTGGGATCATAGCACTTCAAATAGCTAATTGGGTTGTCAAACATTTAAATTATTACCATTTTGTTTTGCATAAAATGATACCTAGTTGTGAGTTGATTATATTTCCTTTATGAAGAATTCTTTCTCTTGAGCTTTTTTGTAATTTACGTATCTTCCTTATTTTCCTTAGGTGTCTACACAAGTCTTATGCCCATTTAAATAATTATGGTTCCAATGTTACTAAGCTATAAGAGTTCTTTGTATGTCTAGAATATAAGTTCTTTGCCAGAGACAAGTGTTCTAAATATTTTTCCTAGGCTGTGGCTTGCCCTTTTACTTTTTAAAGACAGATGTTTTTAGGTGAACAACTACTTTCATTTTTGGTGAAATCCAGTTTATCTTCTTGTTATGCACTTTGTGCTCTATCTGAAAAATGTAAAGGGCTTAGAGGTCATTTCTCAATTGTTTCTTATATAAGCATGAGGACTAGGCGCAATGGTGTAGGCAGTAGGTGTGCTATCATACAATGCTGGAGTCCATAAGAGAAGGTTCCAGGTTTGACTCTGGGTCTACTTCCTGCAGGGCATGCTTAAGGGTGCACCTGTGATCTTGGCTGCCTGCAAAACGTCAGTGAAGATTGGGCTGTGAAGACCCAGCTGGAGGTGCTGTGCCAGTCTCTCTCTCTCTCAGGAAACAAATAAGTAAAATACAAATGTCTTAAAATAAATAATTAAATAAGCTTTGTGATTTGAGTGTATACATTTAGATCTAGAATCCATATTTAATGAACTTTTTTGCATGGAGTAAGATACTAAAGAATGTATACTTTTTTTTTGCATATTTTCTGTCCACTTATTTTAGCACTATCTGGTAGAAAAATATATTATTTGCCACTAAATTTAATTTAGTAGCTTGTTGAAAATTATTTAATTAATTATACATTTTGTATCTATTTCCAAAATTTCTCTTTTATTTTAGTGACTCTGTTGGTTTATCCTTACAGCAATCTAAATTGTCTTGATTAATGTATCTTATTCTATCTTAAGGTTATGTAATATAAATCTCCTAAATTTGTCTCTGTCAAATGTTTTAGACAACAAGGTATTATCTCTAGACAAGTTAGATTTTTCAAAATTTATAAAAATATTTCAAAAAATGTTAATTGAATCGTATTTAATCCAATGGATACTTTGGGGAATATTTGACATTTCACAGTTTTCCGTGTATTAGTGTAACAGATCAGGCTCTGAGACAGATTAATTTGTAGGACGTTTATTACAGAATGTTTTCAATATAAATATAAACCTATGATCAAAGTGATGGAGATGAGATTATTTAGAAGGAGAATTTGGGCTAAAATGCAGTCACAACAAAGGTATAGATTAATCTGAAGAGAATATTACAGTCTGGGATTTGGAACAAAGTGACTGGATCTTTATGGCCCTTTGTCAATTGCTGGTTTCAGGTTGCATTGAGAGGATGGACATAGCCTTAGGTGGACTTTCTCTCGGTAGCTGAAAATAATAATTTCTCTGAAATTTTCAGAGAGGAGTCATATCTGAGAACTCTCCACTGTCACCATTGACTGAAAGATTAATTCCTTCAGTACTAAAGGGCTGGGGTGCTGGGGTGCCAGGGTGCTGGGTTTTAGGGGACTGTGTCCACTCTATTTCATTCCTGTGCTGTTTAAATCTAATTACTTAATAGAATTTCTAGAAGAAAACATGAGGACTCAAGTGAGTCTCATCTCCCATAGAGAATTTATAAAAAGAATTTTAGTGAGATAAACTATAACCTGAAGCTGGTCTCTTGTCCAAAAATGATACACATCATTTACATTCTCTATTATCCATTCAAGATCCTCCTCACATTTGGCTAACAATGCAGCTCATTTAAGAGGTTCAGCTGGTAGCATGATTAAAAACTTCATATCTGATAGTACCAAGAACCTGAGCAAAATGTCCTTCTTAGGATATGGTTGCTCCATTCCCATTCTCCAAAAAGGTTGTATAAATGGACACCAAAAAGTGTTCAGTTGTATTATCTGAGTGCCAAACATTAAGCCAGTGCATAATAACAGACTTATCTCTTTGTTATAATTAGGGACAATTATTCCTGGTCAGTGACTCCTCTACATTTTTACTGGCTTCTTGACATGAGTTCAGAATGGTCTGGAAGTAGCCAGAGAATAAAATCTATCAAGACTCTTTTGGGGTCACCAATTGGAAACACCAACCCTGGCTATCCAGAGATCTTTGCAGAAAATAGTGTTGCAAGAGTCAGGAGCATTGGTTAAGAAAAGTAATGGTAAACAGGACCACTTTCAATTTCAGATCTTTGATTCTTGACCTATGCTTTTCATGAATTGGAGACATAGTGTTACATATTGATTGTGAGTTAAGAGTTAAGATATCTTGCCTGATTAAGGGTGACTCATCCTGATTTAGTTACTGCATCAGTCCATTACTGTGGTGCTAAATAGAAATACCTGAGACTGGATGATTTATTAAAAATTGAGGTTTATTTGGCTCAAAATTCTGGTGGCTGAAAAGTCCGAAGGTATGGTCCTGGAATCACAACATGACTGAAAAAAGCAGGGAGGTCAGCAGGTATGTGAAAAGAGAGACACAGGGATACAGACAGAGGAAACAGAATTCTCATTCCTCCATTTGTCCCTCCCATGCTCCCAGTTGATTTCATGGAGTCCTCTCGTTAGGCTCCATTTCATAATGGTCTCACCACCTCCCAGAACTGTTATAGTGAGGACCAAACTTCCATAACATGAACAGTTCAGGGACAAACTATGATTCAAACCCTAGTTGTAACATAGCTGAACTGATGCCTCAGATAGAACTTCAGCAAGCCCTCTCCCAGGAAGATCAGTCTGGCAGATGCTGGGTAGCGGTATATGCGCTATGGCCAATGGAGCTTATTGTTACGTCCCTTTCCATTCCTTTTGCTATAATGTGGCCCCTTAGTTTTATTCAATATTTCTGCCTTAGATCTGACACAAAGTGCTCAGATATTGATACCAGATGAGGGGTTCTGTGAAGCAGAACTCTACAAAATATAGGTCAATTTTAATCAAAGCAAATTACTGTCCATTTCAGAGTGAAGGGAGTCAAATTGCCACTGAGTGCTTAGTCTATTCACATTAATACCATTATCAATATAATTAGATTTATATCTTTCATTTTATTTGTTTTCTATGGTATTATTTATTTATTTATTTGTTTATTTATGAGAGATTTTTGCTATTGGATGCATGCACTTACCAGAGAGACGGAAAGTGAGAAATCATCCCTCACGGGGGATGATCATGCCACAATTCTTTCACCATTCTTCTCCCAGGATTTTGGGCATACACACGCATGCCCACCATGAGTTTTAAGCCACTGGGTCCAGGACTTGTACTGCGGTGAACTATATAAGAGTCCAGTGACATAACCATTATTCCATCTACTGGTTCCCAATTTGTTCTTTATTTCTTTTTCCCCCTCACTATTAATATAAGGAGTATACTAACTCATTAAATAAATTGCTTTCTGTTGAATTATTCATATAACTAGAAATCTACTAGAAAACTTTCTAGAAATATCCTCATATATTATCTAAACAATTACACCTCCTTTATGTATTTATTTTTATCATAGTTATTGTTCTAAGTCTTAAAACATACATCTTTAATGTATCATTATCTACTTCAAAATACTATTCTAGGGAACCAGCAATTAGCGTAATGGCTATGTCGCTGGACTCCCACGTATTCGACCGCGGTTCGTGTCCCGGACCCGGTGGCTTAAAACTCATGCCGGGCGCGTGTGCGTGCATGCCCAAGATCCCGAGAGGAGAATGGAGGAGAAGGGATTGCGACATGACCATCCCCCCTGGGGGGTGATTTCTCACTTTCTGTCTCTATGTCTCTCTCTGTCTGTCTGGCGAGCGCACGCGCCCTACAGTGAAAATCTCTCCAAAAAAAAAAAAAATACTATTCTATTACTTTTTATATAAATATCTAGTTAAAGCATTCTATTACCTGTCTTTCTATTTTTACGCTATCGCATCATATCATTTACTTCTAAATATGTTATAAAGCTGAAAATACATTATTATTATTATTATTATTATTATTATTATTATAAACTTTAAGCCATCAGTTATTTTTTGGTTTAATTAGAAAGGACTAAAAACGTCATGTTTAATCTTGTATCAATCATTTATACTCTTCATTATTTCAGATAAATTTGAGTTTATATGTGAAATCTAGCTCTTCAAAAACTTTATCATTAATAGCTTTTTTTTTTTCCCCAGTATTCATTATAGGGCATGTGTGCTTGATGAAAGAGACAGACAGACAAAGGAAAAGAGAGGAAATGAGAGAAATCACCCTCGGAGGGGAAGGTCACACCGCAATCACTTCTCCTCCATTCTCTCATGATTTGGGGCATGCACACACATGTACCTGGTATGTTTTTCAAACCAGCAGGTCTAGAACTTGAATCACATAATAAGTCATGTGGGATCCAGCCACCTTATCTACTATGCCACCTCCTGGCCCATCATTGATAGCATTTTAAATCTAGTGGTGAAAAATTCTCTCAGCTTTTATTTAATAAAGATATACTTAAGTTTGAAGAAATTTTTTGCAATGTATTAAGTTATAGATTGACTTGTTTTTTAACTTTAGCATTTTAAAATGTATTGACTTCTGAAATGTATCATTGATAATTGTGCTATAGATCACTGAGGCATTTTTGCTTTAATTATATTATAGTTTGTTCTTCTGTTCAGATAGTTTCCATGGTCCGTCTTCAATTCACTGATCTTTTCTTCAGCAATGCCCATTCTGCGATTTTTTAAAATTTCAGAATTGTATTTTTTAGTTTTAAAGCATTCTATTTTAAATTTAGAAAAGGATATTTATATCATGAAATAAAAAGAGAGAAAAAAAAAAAAGGAAGAAAAGGGCCCCTGAAAGGAATTCCTAAAAGGAGTCTCCCAAACCTTCCAATCAGCCAGGATCATAGATGTTCCTGTGGGTATGCCTGACATATTCAGGTCAACCCAAGATTTGAACACCATTGGTTCCCTTGGCTCCAGTTTTGTGTACTGGTGCTACACTACTTGCACCACTGCAACTGGGACAGAACATTCTTTTTATATTCATCATTTCTTTGTTGAGATGTTTTCATCTGTATACTTATTACATTCATTTTCTTTAAACCCTTGAAAATATTTGTCATAGCTCTATCAAATCCTTGTCTCATAATTCTAATATCAATGCCACTTACATGTCAACTCTGTGTCTGTGTCTATTGACTCCTTATTTTGTATTTTTCTCTAATTATTCATGTTTAATACTTTTGTTTTTATGCTTGACACTGTGGATGTTATATTGTTGAAATCTAATAGTCACCTTTAAAAAATATTGTTCTGGGGGCCAGCACGTGGTATGATGGTTAAGACACTAAATTCTCACATGGCCAACTGTGGTTTGAGTTCTAAACCTGATGGCTTGAAAATCACACTGGGTGCCTATGAATATATGCCCCAAATACCAAGAGATTAGAAGAGAAGGGATTGTGATGTGACCATCCCCCCTAGGGGAGAAGAGGTTATTTCCCATTTTCATTCTCACTGTCTCTTTCTCTCCAGTGAGCGTATGTGCCCTACGGCAAAAAAACTCAAAAAATATAAATTGTTCTGTTCTGGTAAGTGATTAATTTACACACAGATCAGCCCTGTTGGGAGTGATTTAACCTTCTCCTTGGCAAGTACAGATGCCCTCTAACAATTAAAAATAGAAAAAAGAAAACAACCCTCTGAGGAGGTTCTCATCTTTTCAGTTCTGCCCCACGAAGAATTCCCCAAATGTCCCATTGCATCTGAGTGTCCAGGAGTGAGTGCAATGGGATGTACAGTGTGCCACTCGATAAAAGATGCAGTAACACTTGGCAGTAGCTGCGATGTTTGGAAACAATTTGAGAATATTTGAATTTTCTGATGTACATTTCAGAAATAATGTAGAGAACATACATAAAGGCAAATGAAAATTAAGATTTCATGCTATGGAAAAATAAGTAACTAGGATGACTATATAACAGTAAGCATAGGCTGATGTTACTGATTTTTCTTTCCTGGAATAGTTGTAGAATTTTTCCATATTTCTTGAAGCTACTAGTGATTGAATAAAAAAAAGAACTGTCTTATCTCCTTTGTGAATCCTGTAGTATGTTCACTCTTTAGGATGATATCTTGGGACCAGCAGCGCTCTACACTATGTGTGAATGAATCACAACAGTAGGTAGGAATGTGATTTTTTTGACTCCTTTTTCTTACTATAAGATTTGAACATGCTGTTTTTTAAAAAATATTTATTTAATTTTATTATTATTATTTTCAAAATTTGCTATAGGACATATATGCCCACCAGAGAAAGAGAGAGAGAAGACATGAGGAAAATGAGAAAACAAGCTGTCAGGTCTGGGACTCAAACTGTGGTCAGCCATGTGGGAGTGCAGAGCCTTAACCAACACACCTCTTGATGGCGCAAACATATTGGATCTTAACATCTTTGTTTAAATTGGCACAGCTCGAATTAATTATTGATAAATTTTATAAGTGGAAATTTAGTTTGGATTCACCCAGAATATTACATTCAAATACAGGATTATTATTTTTGCTGATCTACTGTTGGCTTTTTTGGACATAAAACATCAAGATATCTTAGGCTATGCAAAAACAGAACACCTGACTTCACAGAGTTTACAGATGTTAAGTGTCAAAGAGGGAGTGGGAATTAAATATTGTCACCTTTTTGTTTTACTCAAGGACATATGGTTAGGACATGGTTCTTCCTGAATAAATTGATCATCTCCATATTTTATGGTAGAAAGTATGACCAGTATTCTACTTCCTCTAAAATTCTTGTCTCAAAGTCTAGACTTTTGAGTAAAACATTACTGATTTTTACTGTGCTTTGTTTTCCCAACGTGAAGATTTTACTATCTTTTGAGTTGTTGACAGGTTCAGCAATTTGTTAAAATAGTTTTGTTTGTTTCTTTAAATGAAAATACAAACTTTTCTCCCTTCCTGACCCCTTTTGAATTGAAAATATTTGGGAGTATTCTTATTTTGTAGCAGAAGGGTTATTTGTATAAGTTCAATAATGCTTGTTGCATTGAATCAGAAATTGGAAATACTCATTATTGGACAGGGCTTTGACTGGAATGTCTTATCTGAAGATCAATCAGAAAATTATGGAACTAAGGTGGATCTTAAGTAAGCCAACAGAAGCTCTTAGAAAAATGGCCTGGCACCATAAATAGCACTGCCTGGCAGAGAGGATTAGAGAAGATATATGAAAGAATTTATGACATAAAATAACCTGGACTTTTCTAGCCCAGCATTGTAATCAGTAGAGATTGCCAAAAAGCAACCACACCAGAGGATTATCTTTTTTTTTTCTTTTTTCTTTTTATCTCTTTTTTTTTTTATCATCATCATAATCTTCTTTATATTACATTGGATTACATATAACTTTACAGTGTATTACATTGTTTTTTCAAAAGGGAATGCCATGCATGTCCGTCAATACAGAGACATTAATCTCCCCACTTCAACATTCAATATCTTTTCTATGTTTTCCCCAATCATTATTTTTATTATTCTAATTATTTTTTAAAACAGTCAATTGCTATTTCTCATTTTGCTTGTAAAAATACTTTGCCCATCATGAAATACTTCTCAGACCAATCCAGTTGAGAATACTATACATGTCATCATCAACAGTTAATAAGCCCTATCTGTTTCTCACTAACGTCCTGCCTCTCTATTGTTCACTTTCTATCTTTCTCTATCCTCTTCTCTTCACTCCCCCCCATTCCACACTGTCCTATTCTCATTAAGTACCTTCACTGCTTTTATGTCCTCCGATTTTTTGCTCTCTATCATAGAGACCAGAGGATTATCTTGAGAAAGACTTTGAAGGAAGAAAAAGAGACTGATCTTTGCTAGCAGATGGTATATCACAGACTACTTGGTAGGCAGGGCTGAATTGAGAAGGTTTATGTGTGACTAGTGTGCTGGGCATTTGCTTTTCAACAATTTGAGTAGTTGACATGTAAACATTTTCTCAAAAATATTTAATACCATACTGTCTCTGTTGTTATAGAGTTACAAAATTATACAAAATTTTAAGAAATGTTTTGAACATTATTTTTTAAATTCAATACTTTGAAATTTTAAAGGTTGTTTATAAACTGTCAAGAACTATGGAGTATGAGCTAAAATTTTTTGATATGTAAAGTAAATGTTTGTGGAAAAATGTAAAAATACATAAATATATGAAAGAAAAAAAAAAAAAGACTAGATGGTTGCTCCTGACTGAAACTGGCTAATGATGACCGTAATTTGCAGTCCGCTCTCCATTCCTCTCTGACTATGTTGCTTAAACTTGACAAATCCTTGGTTTCAGCATCTCTGCATGTCTTGTTTCCCTACTGCTTGTGACACAATTTCAAGGCTAACAAACTATTATGTATTTGCACTCATGTAAGGAGTTATCCTGGAAAAAATCCCATGAAATAATCAATAGGGCTGTTGACAGATATTCTTTTCCATTTTTTCTTACCAGTCAATAGAATGGTGGCATGTCCCTGCCCTCTTATAAGTTAAGGGTGACCACATTGTTTGGCTTTGCCCAGTAACTTGTGAGTGGAGGTGATATGTGTCATTTCTGTTTGGAAAGAGGCAGTTTATTTTGCCATATTCCCTTTTTTCTGTTCAGCCATATGAGATACATGCTGAGTTTGAGGCTGTCAACTGGGAACAAGAATGATGATGAAGAGCAGCATCCATGTGCCAGCATTCAAGGTATGGACAGGTAATTGGAAAATAAACCTGTGTTAAGAAAAGCCATTGAGATTTGGGTATGCTTGTTGGTGTAGTACAGTGTAGCTTATCCAGACTAGTCTATTCATTATAATATACACTTAAAACTAGTTTATTGACTGGTGTCAGGTCCTAGTGGTTAAGGGAGCTGTATCCCACATGGTTGACCACAGTTTGAATCTGGCTCTGGCAGCCTGAAAAATGTGCTGTGCACAAATGCTTGCATAAACTAAATCTGGACAGGTTGAAGAAATAGAGGAAAAGGGGTTGTAATAAGATCATATCCCACCTGGGAGATGCATGCCTTTTTTCTTTCCCTCTCTATATCTTTCTCTGATAAGTGCACATGCTTTCTTCTTTTTCTTTTTCTTTTTTTTTTTTTTTAGAGGTTTTTGCTATAGGGTGCGTGCACGCGCCAGACAGCCAGAGAGAGACATAGAGACAGAAAGGGAAATCCCCCCCCAGAGGGGATGTTCACGCCACAATCCCTTCTCCTCCATTCTCCTCTCAGGATCTTGGGCACGCACACACACACGTGCCCGGCGTGGGTTTTAAACCACCAGGTCCTGGACGCGAGCCTCGGTCGACTACGAGGGAGTTAGTGACATAGCCATTACACTAACTGCTGGTTCCCAGTGCACATGCTTTCTGACAAAATAAAAGCAAAAGGCTAGCTTTTTGGCATATGGTCACAATTCATTTATAATAGGTTACTGAATTCTTCCTTGCATAAGAAATGGCACTAGGTATTTATTTGGGATGTAGATATAGAAATTAGCAAGACTGAGTTTTTGATCACAAAATGCTCAAAATTAATTCTCACAAGAACTGTAGCTTTACGAGCATGGTATATATCATGCTATTCTGGGAAATCCTGTTCTGCATAAGGGAGGAATAAACATAAGAATCAACAAGGGGTAAAGATCCACTTTGTGTGTGTGTGTATGTGTGTGTGTGTGTGTGTGTGTGTGTGTGTGTGTGTGTGTGTGTGGTGGGGAGACAGAGCGGTATTTTACCAGCAACATATTTCTAAGTGTAAAGCTTTACAAATGCAAATTCAAATGGTCCAATATCTAATGCATTTAAGTCAAAGAAACAATGTGGAAAGCAGTAGAAGATATTCCTAGGGATTTAATTTTTACTTAGGTATGGTGATGGCAGCAGAGAGCAAGAGAAAGAATAAGGCTGAGGATCCACAAATGAACCTCTGTACTGTTGCATCTTACCATATTGGAGTATAAGCAAATCTAAGTACCCATAGGGATTTTGATTGAGAACTAGAGACCCAGGCAGAGGAATAACAGAATCATCTGTAATTCAACAGGTGGGTTAGATAGTGAAGCTACAGCCTCAAGTCACAGGCATACTGCAGGAAAGAAGAGATCAAGGCCTAAACAGAGAATGGGGCATTCTTTATAGCATATGACCCTAGGGGGAAAACTGAGGCCCTGTCTTGGTGCTGCCACGTTCTTGTCTTGCACATTTGAGTCTGTTTTGTAGCTCTATGTGCTTTAATTCCTTAGTCTGTACAGGAGGAATAATTTATTTTATTTTTATTTTAATTAATCTTTAAAATTTACATTTAACCACTGTATATCTTTACAGTGTACAACATTGTTTTTTCTAGCAAGAATATGGTGGTGCATATCAGTAAAGAAAAAGACATTACCATAGACATTGTCATCAGTGAATAACTTTTTTTTGAGGGGTTTTTGCTATAAGGCATGGCATGTTGCCAGACAGACAGAGAGAGACAGAGAGACAGAAAGCGAGAAATCACTCCCCAGGGGGGATGGCCACACCGCAATCTCTTCTCCTCCATTCTCCTCTTGAGATCTTGGGCATGCACACACACGCGCCTAGCGAATAACTTTTTATTTTTGTGTCAATTAAATGTATTTTCCCCCCTGTTTCCCTCCCTAGGAGTAAAATTTTAATTCAGGGTCTTGGAATGTGAACATTAAGTGATTTAATCTCTAAATAATATGTAAGACAGTTACTGGCTTATAATAAATGATTATCAAAAGGAAGTCATCATTCTTTTAAATTTTTCTCTAAAGAATTATTTACTTAATTTTATTTATTATTATTATTATTATTATTACTTAGTATTATTTTGCTATAGGGCACTTGTGTTCACTGGAGAGAGACAGAGGATGAGAGGGAAAGTGAGAAAGCAAGTCGCTGGTCTAGGACTCCAATCGTGGTCAACCATGTGGGACTCCATCACCTTAGCTACCACACCACCTGCTGGCCCCACCTGCTACCATTTTTATCAAGGGTAATGTTATGTGATTATTCCTTTTCTGGAATTCCAAGTAGTGAGTGTATTCGTTCATAAAATTTGGGTAATTCCATTTAAAATAACGTAAAACAGTACGAAAGCCAGACTGAATTGGTTGAGTCAATGTGCAATGTTTAATCAGTAATTAATTTTTTTTTTTTTGCTCTGGTGTCCAATTTACAATTATTTTGGTTATATGAAAGTATCTATTTGGCTTTCATGAAAGGATTTTAGCAATTGTCTCTAAGGGGCAGAGAAATCTTTTGGTGAAGTCATTGTCAGAGTAGCTTTTTCCAATTTCTATTTCTTCCTCTTTAATTCATTATGCTTTTTTATTTTATTTTATTTTTATTTGAGAGGTTTTTGCTGTAGGGTGCATGCACTCACCAGAAAGACAGAGAAAGAGAGATACACAATCCCTTCTCCTCCATTCTCCTCTCGGGATCTTGGGCATGCATGCACGCGCACCCGACGTGAGTTCAAGACACTGGGTCTGGGACTTAAACTGCAGTCAACTACATGGGAGTTCAGCGACATAGCCATTACACTAACTGCTGGTCCCCCATTATACTTTTTAAAAATTCATTCAGTTTAATTTGATTAAAATGCTTTCTCTTTCCCACTTGCCTCCAAAAAACGCATTTGCTATTAAACCCATTTTGTAAATATGACACATTGATATCAGCTTCCTTTGCATTTTTATTATGCTACACAAGGAAATGCTAAGTGGAGTATGAAACTGTTGGGTTTTATATAACTTTAATGATGGGCATTATTAAGTCTTTATTCATGTTAAGTTATTTAAGTGCTGATACTTCTATTTTTTTCAGAATATATAACATAAACTTACTGTAATGTTAAGAAAAATAGACAGCCATTGGAAAGATTAAGCAGACACCCTGGCCCCAAGAAATGAAAACATTAAAAAAAAAAAAGATATCACAACTTAGATGTAACTAAGGATATTTCAGATCTTGTGGCTGTTGTTGTCAATGATTATTTAGGTAATAAATTCCTTGTCTTCTCTTCTAACAGAGTCAGGTTGGTTTCTTAGTCAGACATTCTGCTAAACAATGAAGTATTTTAAAATACTCTGCTCCTTAAGGATGTGAAAAGAAAAAATGACATATAAATCCTTGCATATATTTAATTTGAAGTTATACTGCAGAAGGCTATTATTTGGAGAAGAAGGGATTCTTATAAAAGGAGGCAGATGGGTAGACAATTATTAGGGTTGGGTAGCCACTAATTTGTGCAAGAAGAAAGACAGTCATCTTTAGCAGTACCCACATCCCCAGTAATGTGTTTCTTTTCTACGCATATCCTCTCTTTTCTTTCTAAATATTAGGCATATATTTTTGCTTGTGTGCCTGTTTGAAATTCACTCATTTATTTACATGAATCCTCATCCCCGCCCCCACCATTTTTTAAAAAGATTCACTCGAATGTGTTGCATGCTTGTGAATTACACCCCAAGTGTGACAGACGATGAGTATTTGGAAGATGCCAAGTAGCAGTTGCCTTAGCAACAATAACCAGGGGATGCGTCTCAGAACTTCTGCCTGCCCTCCTCCCCACCATTTTCTCTGTTTTGAGAGTTAGATAACATGGTTACCAGAATTAGCCGAAGCCGATTCTCCCTGGCATAAGAAAAGAGAGAAAACTTAGAAATGTCTGCCTTTTCCGTACTTCAGGGGGAAATTTAACGTATCTCTGCAGCAAGACCGGATGGAGGGGGCCTCTATTGAAGGAAAAGAACTGCATGCTACCATACTAATAAGTGCTCGATAGTGGGAGAATTAACTGTCAGAACTGCTACCGCAAACCACTCGTGAGAAATGAAAAGGAATCTTTGAATTTTCACATGTAGCCTAAGAGAACAGAGAATAGTTTATAAATTGCATAGCAAAATGTTCTGTTAGAGGAAATTTCTGGTCTGTTCTTTGAATTTGATACAACAGATCGAATTTTACTTTCTTTCCCAAATGAAGAAAACCTAATAAATGAGAATATAATCTATTGTAGATAATTAAGCAAAACAACCAACACACTTTAATGACCTATGACCTTACCAATATTTACAACTTCCCTAACCCAAATTACTACTTAGACAAACCTGAGAATAAGTTTAAAGAAATTTGTTGCTAAAGACACAGAGAGGGTTTCTGTGAAGCAGATAAGCTTAAGCTTCAGGGGCCCTCTCTTACAAGGACTCCTTTTGAGACTCTGTACATAAATTTGTATTTGTAAAATTTTTATTCTTAGAACATTGTCACCCCTATTACCATCACACTTGCCCTTCCCTAATTATGTAAGTTCTTTAGCTCCACAAATTCTGGATCTATTTGTGAAGAAGAGGGAAAACATAAATGATTTATTTAATCACATATTTTTGCCATTGCATCACTTAATATGATATTCAGTGCTTTAACCCTGTGGCTCTAATTTGAATAGTCATGTCTATTTTCTTTTCCTCTGTCATTTTGAATGATACTATAGACCTTCCATCAATTTTGTGCTTGTACATATATCAATAATAAATAATGTGTAATTTGCATGCATCATTTTACTTTCAAAGCCATTTAATAAAACTATGAGGAGGAAATTAAGTGGCTGATAACAGAAAAGAAATTGGACACATCAGAAGTTATTTCAAAATAGTTCATTTATTTGTCAACATGGTTATTTGGAGTCTCTTCTCTGATTTCTGAGGAAAACATTAGATTTCTGCAAAGTGGAACATTTTATATAAACTTAACAATAAATATAGTTAAATAGGCATTTAGTGCAGGTTTCTTTAGAATTCCTTTTCTGTAAACTTTTAAAACACAGGTTTTTTTAAATCATACATATGCCAATAATATTCTAATGATATATCCTATGTTACGTTAGGAGTTTAAAATAAACAAGTTGCATTTTACAAATGAGACATTAGACTCTTTTTTTTGTCTATTTTATTTGTTTATTTCTCCCATGAAAGAGAAAGAAAGAGAGACAGAAATACACCCTCAGCAGGATCCTTAACCACGATCTACCTCTAGCTTCAGCTAGTTCTGAATTATGGGCATGTGCATGCCTGGCATACTCAGAGAAGTAACCAGATGCAAATCTGGAACCTTCCCTGTGGGTCAGCATTCAGAGCACCATATTTGCTGCTTCACCACCATCTTGTCCTAAGAAACTAGAAACTTTAAGTAATTAACACTTCTTGGTAACTCTGAAAAACTTTTGAAAGTTTTAACAAAACTTGAATGTTTGGGGACTGGGAAATAAGGAGAAGTTGGTCAGTGGGTGCAAATGTTACACTGAGATAGGAGAACTAATGCTAACTACCGTGGCTTGATCCTTACTGATGTATGCATGCATGGAAACATCACACTGTACCTCTAAATATGTATCATTATTATGTTAGTAAGTTAAAAGTGATGGAAAAATTGTTTTCCTACTAATTAGTTATCACAGTTTGCATTTTTCATAAAATATTTGGTTTTTGGACTGACTTGGTAGTAATGCACTGTTCAGGCAATTCTGGATCCATATGAAAGACTGCAGTTTGGTTGCCTCGTTGACCTGTATATGCCAGACAGGAGCTCAGCCTTCCTGGCTGGCTAGGAAGGTTGGGCAGGGAGAGGGGATTGTAGAGAGGGACTATGACATGAGACTATGTGAGGGTATTTGTCTTTCTCTCTCATGGAAGAAATACTATTTTAAAAAAATATATATATCTGGGTTTTTCCATTGAACTCTATCTTGAGTACAGAGGTGTTATGTTAATTTTATATCCTTAAAGTGCATTATCTTAAACCTATAGTAATTTGACATGAATTTTTTAGTTGAATCTCACACAGTCAATGATATTTTAAGAACTCTGCTCTCAAACCCTAAAGTTTATAGAGTTGGCTATGAGAACCTTATAATAAACACTATGATTTTTATCTTTACAAAAATATTAAAATATGTAAAATAAATAATAAAGACACAATTAAATTTTAAAAGGAACAGAACAGAACTCTGTCCTTGATTCCATGCCCAATTATTTCTGAGTCTCTTAAAACAGTTGGTTATCCTTTAAAATCTTTGGGAACTTGCTGAGCTATGTAAAATGGAGCTAAGAAGCACAATGCTTAAAGAAACTCATACTTCATATCTTAAGATACAATCTCTCAGTTTCTCTAAGATAACTAAATTACAATAGTGTTTTAGTTTTCCATAAGGAAGAAGATTCTCTAATGACAATTCGAGGTTAACCTCAAAATTTCAAAACTGTCATGGAAAGGGAAGCAAAGATGAATTTAGGAAATAGGGGAAAATAATCATATTTACTTACAGAAGTCCCCATACACATTGAGAATTGAAAAAGAAATTGCCTAATGGTACACAAAATTTACTATTCTGAATTTTGTCATTGAATGAGGATGTATAGTTTTCAGAAATGTAAATTATTTTTAAAAATAGCTATCAATTAAAACATTGGATTCCAGTCATTAATAAAGGTAATAGTTTAAATTTCTTTCCATAGGAAGTATTATAGACTGCATTCTTTCAGCAGTTACAGACACATGGCAATTGTTGAAATGGTTAGTAGATCTGTGGCACATTTGTGTGACTAATGCCCAAAATGGGAAAATCATTGTTTCATTATTAGGCAGAATTCAAAAAATAATGTTTACTTCTTTTTTTTCCTTCTCATTTGAACATTGAAGACTCAAGTAAAGAATTCTTATAGTGAGGCCAGCAGGTAGCATAGCAGTTAAGGTGTTCAACTCCCACATGGATGACCATGGTTCAAGTCCCAGACCTGGTGGCTTGAAAAATAACACAGTGTGTGTGTGTGTGTGTGTGTGTGTGTGTGTGTGTGTGTATGTCCAAAATCCTGAGAGGAGAATGAAGGTAAAGGGGTGTGATTTCTCACTCTTCTTTCTGTCTCTCTTCGGCAAATGCATGCTCCCTATGGTAAAAACCTGAACAAACTATAGAAAACACCTTAAAAAAAAGATTTCTGTGTCTATTTAGTCTTCCTGATTACATCAGAGGTTCAGAAATAAGTCTTTATCTCCCTCTGCAGTGCATTGGAACTACAAATCTAAATAAGGCTCAGAGCTTAACCTGGTAAGAATGCTTTAAGTTGAGAGAGTTTGAAGGACTCTATCAACTATAAAAGTCTGGCTTTATTCTGAGCAGGGGCACAGGTCATTATGTTAACTGATTTTGAGATTTGAACCCAGTAAGCCAGAGAAAAGAGACTGGAGATTTGGGCAGTAGGGAGACATGTGTCTCAGATTTCAGAAATACACAAAGAACAGGCATCACTGATAAATACTGTAGAGGACATGATGCTTTATTTTTTAATCTAACAGAGAAAAAATTAACTTACTTTCTTTTTCTTTCTCTCTCTCTTCCTTCTTTCCTTCTTCCCCTTCCTTCCTTCCTCCCATGAGCAACAAAGAGAGACAAATTACCCTCAACAGCATCTTCATACTGTGATCTACCCAACGCCTCAGCCAGCCCTGGGTCATGGGGACATGTGTGCCTGGCGTGTTCAGGTAGATCTCTGAATATGAGCCCAGTACTTCCACATGTGGGTCAGCCTCACAGAAAATGGCATTACCACTGTGCCATTGTCCAGTCTCTAAGATCTTCTACTTTATAGCTAATGTAAGTGTCTTTATTATATTGTAATTCCTTGAAGCCATCTTTAAGATTTCAGGTCAATTTGTTAAACCAACATAATCTCTAGTAAACTGTAGTAGGGCTATATACATGTCTTGAAGTGGCATTGACTAGACAGACAGACTCAGTAAAGAAAATCAGTGATGGAATGGACAAAAACAATTGCTGAAAGATACTAACCCCATTATTAAAATCTAGAGGTGACAAGTGACAGACTAGAAATGTAAGTATAGTCTATGTTGTGGGGACCCCAGACACAGCAGAGATTGGGTCTATAGTTCCTGTATTCATGGGGATAGGACTTGAATTTTAGTTAAAGGATAAGCTCAGAAGACTGGAAAATTGAGGGATAACCAAATGTGACAAAGATATGCCTATAGATTTTGTCTCAAATCCAGTGTAGTTCAGGAGTTGTTCTTTGCTCATCTTCCAGTTACTGCTCTATGCTAATACTATCTTCTCCCTAACCAAATCAGAAACTCCTTGAAAAGTAGGGACTGACTGACTTTTTAAATGTAATGTTTATCTCTCTCACAAATCTAACACAATCGTGAGTCAGTGTGTTCATGCTCGGTATGTATGTATGGAATGGTTACCTTCCTGAAATTTTTCACTGAGGATGACATGGCTTTAAATGACTGTAATTATATAAAATATAATTATAAATGTGTTTTACATTTCCTTTCTTTTTTGCAATGTGACTTTTCACTCATGATACATTTGCTTTTTATTTTTTATTTTTAGGCCATCTTCACTTTGAATAACCTAAGCTCCCTAAATACTATGCAGGTTTGTTGTAAAAAATAGTGTCTCTTGTACAGAACCTCAAGATAATTCTGAATTATTACTATTTTTAAGATATTTTTGCTGTAGGGTGCATGCACTCACTGGAGATAGAGAGACAGAAAGTGAGACATTACCCCCAGGAAGGATGGCCATGCCACAATCCCTTCTGCTTCATTCTCCTTTTGAGATTTTGGGCACACATGTACCCACAGCCAGTGTGTTTTAAGCCATCAGGTCTGGGACTTGAACTATGGTCGATTTCATGGGAGTCCAGTGATGTAACCATTAGGCCATCAGCTTGTCCCCTCAATTAATTTTTTAAGTGGTGCTAACATCATAAATAATTAATTCAGGTATCAACTCTATACTCATGTTTTAGGCATAATTCTTGGCTGCTGAAGTCCTTATGCTAAGTGACTGTCCATCTACTTATATAAACTTTAAGTACAAACATGGTTTGAAGCTCTGAGTATAACTATGAATAGTTGGTACTTAAAAAGAATTTCTTTTGTTCCTCTAAATGATCATGTATTCAAAGTTTTATATATATTTAACTTGTCTCTTAGGACTGGGAAAGTCTGCAGGTTAGTAAGTGTCAGGGACAACAATGAATGAGTAACACTCATTTCACCCCTTCTGTGGAGGAGGAAGGATTGGGAAGGAAAAGACAGAAAAAGAAAGCAATTGTTGATTTACTCCTTGTGCACACAATCTCCTCTCTGATGGGACTGCTGGCTCTGAACAGAAATCCTACCTACTCCAGCTCATGAATTGAGAGAATGAGCCATAAGGGTGAGCCTGCCATTTGCTTTTCCAATTGTCTTCTGGAAAAAGACAAGTGATACTTCCAATCAGACCGGGTGTTTCGGGTGGCTCCATCATCATTTTGAATGATGAGTTCCCAGGACTGGTCACTAAGAGCATCTCTGCTTAAAAAATAAAAATAAAAATAAATGTGGGGCGGGGCAGGGACAGGGTTGGGTTGTCCTCTCTGCGGCTCCTTGCTTATGCACAGCACGTTTCCTTAAACTGTGCGGCTGATGCTCAGCAGACTTAGTTTTTGTTCAGGGCTGGTTTTGATCTGCGGTGTTCAGGGATGAGCAGTTCCTTTCAAGTTATTTGCAAACCTTGTCAAAGCCTGATTGCAGCATGACATTGATGACAGACTGATTATTACTTGTCTCAAAAAGCAGTGTAAGAACATATTGGCTTTCATGCAAACATCCAGCTTGTCATTAGCGTACAGTGCAAATGGCAGAGGTTTCCTACCAGAATCCTGGAAGCACAGGCAAAAGGAGGGGTCTCTGCTTCTACTGGTCCTACAAGAATTTCAATAAAATTTTAGGGATAATTTTTACCAAATTAAATTCTCACAACACCAAAATAAGTTGTCTTGCTTTGAAATTTCATAGATTATTTTGAGAAACATTTACTCCAGTAAGTTAGACAAAAACATTTAAAAAGACATATAGAATACTATTAAAATATAAGTAATCCTTTGTTCCTGGTAAAGAAAATCTGCTGAAGCTTTTAAGTGAGTTAGCTTGTGAGGTTCTTCCTTGGAGACCCTAGGTAGTAAGTGCGGTCATTTATCAGTATCCCACCACATGAATAAATTAGCAACTTGGGATGTGAGCTAGACTATGCAGGAGATACTTATCCTTTTCGCATGGTAGAAACCTAATTGAATTAAAGAAGCATATGTATTTGAAAACCAGTCACACACCTTAGAAACTCCAAAATGTTAAATGTATTCAAGAGTCATAAAATGTACCTACACGTCTATGTAATACTTAGGAAAAAGCTACTGGCTGACAACTAGTGGGATTTTATGGTCAGGATCTTGTACTGCCTCCTTATCTATGTTCATCTTGCTATTTATCACTTCTCTTGGTAGAAAGGTAAGGGGATAATCTCATCAGGCCAGAGTCACTCGTTCATAGAAGGAAAAAGTAATTTAAAAAATAATACTAAGTGTACAAGGAGATAATTTATTTAAAGTTAATTAGAACTATTACTTGACCAAATAGTATATGAAAATAAAAAAAATTAAGTGGAGCTAATGGGTTTTGACATTTGACTCATATTAGTTTGACATATTTGCTCATGTATGTGCTTGAATTATCCTTGTTAGACCACACACTTCTAGAAGGGATTCTAAAAGGTAATTACTCCAAGAATAACAACCACTAGGAGGGTGGATGTGGCTCATATTCTGTGAGGCTGACTCAGATGGGAAAGATACCACTCCATACAAGAAGACCCTCCTGAATCAGATATGTGTGTGTGTGATCTGGGGCTGACTAAAGCTACAGGTAAATGACATCACTGGCACCCTCTTGGGGGTTCTTTTCCTTCTCTCTTTCCCTCTCACTTATGGAAGAAATAGATAACAAAAATTAAGAAAAGAAAAATGTCCCCTTGAATAATATATAGGAACTATCAACTAATAAATAAATATTATTTTACAATTTCACAAGTAAACAAACCACAATTAGAAATAATTCTAGGGTCCAGCAGGTGACATGGTAGTTAAGATGCTGGACTCCCACATGGCCTACTGTGGTTTGAGTCTCAGAACTGGCGGCTTGCTTTCTCACCCAACCCCCCCCCCACCTTTCTCTGTCTCCCTCTAGTGAGCACTGTGCCCTATAGCAAATTTTAACATAGTAGTAGTAATAGTGGTAATAATAAATAAAGTTAAGCAAATAATTCTTAGAAGAAGAAAATATTTCTAATGAAAGCCATACAGATTCTCTACATTGTAAACAATCAAAAAGTGCTAAGAAAAAAATTTAAATCTTAATAAATGGAGGATTAGGATATGTTCTTTCATTAAAAAGCTCAATGTATTAATATGTAATTTCCCCTCAAGATGATCGATGGAATCAACATTCTCTTAATCAAACCAACAGAAACAAATTTTCTTTTTGCTTTTTAATGGAGAGCAGTTATGAGCATGTTAATTATAAGATGTGTAAGGAAATGCATACAACCTGGAAGAGCAAGGCAATCTTTAAACAGAACAGATGTGATTGAATTGTTTTAACAGAGATAAGTCTTATAAAAAATGGTGCAGTGATTAAGGCAAAGTGGTATCATAAAAATAAACAAATAGATTGACAAGATTTAGATACTGGTTTGTCCCCCAAAGTTGCATGTTTTGAAATTTGGTGTTAGGATTTGGTGAGGCCTGTGGTCACTGATTGGATCAAGGTTACTGAGTTATTGAGGCAATACTCTCATGAATAGATTACTGACATCTCAAGAGACTGAGTGTGTCTTAGCTTTCTTGAGAAGGAATTAGTTCTCACGAGAGCTGATTGCTATAAAAGAAAAAGCAGCCTGCAGCTCTCTCTCTGTGCACACCTGCTGTCTTCTCTGTGTCATTGGCCATGCTGTAAGGCTATCCCCTTTGACTTTTCAGTCACAGATCCATGAATTTTGCATCTAAGCCTCTATTCTCTTAAATTCACTCAGTCTCAGGTATTTCCATTAGCAGTTCATGAATGGACTAAGACATAGGTCAACAGAATAGAATAAGAGATCCAGAAATTGATCCACACATATGGTCACATGTCTTATCACAAAGATTCCTTAGTCATTTCAATGTTAAAAAGGCAGTGGTTTTGATAAAATGATTGAACCAATTGGTTATCCATTTCAAAAAGAAATTGATCTATTCTTACCTCACACCATAAACAAAATTGAATTTGCATTGGAATTTAGACATTACTCTGAAAGACCACAGAGCAACATTTTATTTTTCAGAAGAAATTATAGCATGATTTTTTTGTTTTGTTTTGTTTTGAAAGGTTTTTGCTATAGGGCGTGTGTGCTCGCCAGAAAGACAGAGAGAGACAGAGAGACAGAAAGTGAGAAATCACCCCCCCGGGGGGATGGCCACACCACAATCTCTTCTCCTCCATTCTCTTCTCGAGATCTTGGGCATGCACGCACATGCACCCGGTGTGAGTTTAAGCCACCTGGTCTGAGACTTAAACCACGGTCGACTACATGGGAATCCTGCAACATATCCATTACACCAAGTACTGGTCCCACTTAAAAAAAAATTATTTATTTATTTATTTAATTGTTATTATTTCTTTAATTTGACCAGAGAGTGAAAGATAGGGAAAAAGGGAAAGCAAGAAAGCAAGCCACCAGGTCTGGGATTCAAACCATCATTGGCCATGTAAGAATCCGTCTCCCTTAACCACCATGCCACCTGCTGGCCCTCGGAATGCTTTTTCAGTGTTGAGAAAGAAAGAGTTCTTAAATTACTAAATGTAAAGAAAAAGATTAAATAATTGGATTTTATTTAGTCAATTTCATTCTTTAAAAGATAACTTGAATTGTGTAAAAAACAAACACCAAATATAAGAAGATAACTGATACATCTAAATAGATGGAGAAAAATATCTATACAATGATGGCATGGTGGTTAAGATGGTTGGATTCCATATGACCAACTACATGGTTTGGTTCCAGGACCTGGTGGTTTGAGGAACAAATGAAGCATATATGCATGCATGACAAAAATGCCAAATGGAGTGAGAGATGAAGGAAAAGGGGTTACAGCATGACTGTCTCCCATAAGAGCTGTTTCTCACTTTTTCTCTCTCTTTCTCTCTTTGTCTCCCTCTGCTAAGCACATATGCTCCCCTGGCAAAGTTTATACAAATATATATATGTGTGTATGTGTGTGTTTATATATATATATATGTGTGTATATATAGATACACATATACATACACAGACACAGACACACACACCTGTGACCCTGACTGGCTAAGAGGATCACAGAGTGACAAGATCCTATCAGGTGTTCCTGTTTCTTGCTAGAAAGAAAGAAAGGGAGAAAGAGAAAGAAAGAAAGAAAAAGAAAGAAAGAAAGAAAGAGAGAGAGAGAGAAAGAGAGAAAGAAAGAGAGAGAGAGAGAAGAGAGAGAGAGAGAGAAGAGAGAGAGAGAGACAGAAAGAAAGGAAGGAAGGAAGGAAGGAAGGAAGGAAGGAAGGAAGGAAGGAAGAATGAGAAAAAGAAAGGAAGGGAGAAGAAAGAAAGAAAAAAGAGAAAGAAAGAAAAAAGAGAAGAAAGTTTATAATGAAATATAGCTTATGAATCAACGATAAAAAGAATACTTAAAAAGGAGAAAATGAACAAGGTGTTTAAGTAGTCACTTAACCAAAGAGGATATCCAAACAGCTAGCAGGCATTTGAAAAGGTGGTTAGAATCATTAATGCTCTGCTATATACAAATTAAAACCATACGATATAACACTAGTTCTCAAGCAGAATAAACAAAATGTGTAAAGGCTGAAAATATCAAGTGTCAGTAAGAATATCAATAAATGAAATTTCTCAAATATTATACCAATTACATCATAACTCAGCAGTCACTTTTCTGGAAGTGTGTTTGGCAGTATCTACATAAACAGAATATACACATAACCAATTCTACTCTGAGTTACATACACAATAGAAATGAGTGCATATGGCAACAGAAAGCATATACAGAAATTTACCCAGTAATGTTCTACATACTAGTTTCAAACAGAAAACAACATCAATATCTATACACAGAAGAATAAATAAATACATGATAGAATGTTTATATATTATAATATTTAGCAACAGTGAATAATAGCAACTACTTATAGTGAACACTACTAATGTAGAAGAAAAAGTGTGCTGGCTAGAAGTAAAACATCAGAAATGTTAGAAGGAAATTTCTGATTTCTGAGTTTTTGTTTATATAGTTGGAAGAAAATAATTATTTTCTAATATGATGGATTAATAAAAAGAGGCAAGATATAAGAATATTGCTTAATTACTAGAAAAGATTAAAAAAAACTGATTAAGTGGAAATTTTGTTCCTTGATTTCTTTTTTAAAAACAATATGTATTTTTCATAATTAACTTTTTGAATTATAAGACATACTTCATGTGTGAAGCCATTGAATGTGAATTAAAAACTGTAGACCCATTTTCCTAATGTTGATGTACTTATAACAGGAAAGCCATTAGAATTTAGCAGAAGCCAAGACCTGTCTAAGTCAGGAATTCACATAGGCCTTGACTGAAAGTTTTCTCACCTACCAGCCTCAGTAAAGACCATTCCCTGGAACTTACACAAACAAGCATATGCATTAGTCAGTGTGTAAGATTCAGTGGGGAGGACTTGGCAGAAAGACAAAAAAGAGTCTCCAAACTTCTTTGGAAAGTGTTTTGCCACTTATCCTAAAGCTATAACTCTGCCAACTGGAGTCAGTGGGCTATTATAAATTTATATATGCATTTAATCTGCCTGGAGAATTTTTTTACTTATATGGTACATCAACATTTCAAAACAACCTTTTAAGATACAGAATCTTCCAAGAGGAAAGTTCTTTATATGTGAGAGGCAGCTTTCCTTCTGAGGGACAGCAATGACTAGTTTGTTTGAGTACAAAACTGACAGTTGAGAAAGTCTGCAATATAATTCTGGCTTTTCTACTTCCTTAGGTTGGCCATACAGAATAAAAACGAACCTGTTAAGGAAGCAGAATTTTGGAGGATATACATACACATAGGAAAGAAGGATTAGAAACTTCACTGTGATAAGAGTCAGAGAAACGCCTTGACCACTGTCCGAGTTGCCTTTTCTGGTTAGAGTTGGACAGAAACCATCGACAAAACTAGTACAAAGGCTCATGGAGCTTTGTGGAGTGAGATGAAGTAGGAGGTTTAGGCTTAGTCATGATGGTGGACGACATGTGGAAGATGGGGTTTGGGCTGCCTGGCGCACCCTGGGCACCCATGCACTCATGATCCTGGGTGACTGGGAGGGCCCAAAGGAGGGTAACAGTGACAGATTCTGCTGAGCGTGCTGTTTTCTCTCTCTCTTCTGCCTCTGTCATGAAAGCCATAGACACACTGAAAAAATATATTGTTAGAAAATATAGAATTCTGTTAAATTATCTTGCCTTTATCATTTGAAAAGACATTTAAAATATTTCAAATGAGTGAAATCAATTAATCAGTTAATTAGACTATTTATCAGAAATTCAAACTTCTCCAAAATGAAAACCTAGTCTTTTAAGAGTTAATTGGCAAAATCAACATTTAGTCATGTCCTTCAGTACTTCAAGTAGGCTAAGGTATTGAAACAGGAAGTGAAAAGTAGTTGGCATATTATGTATGGTTTTAGTAGTTCTAGGTCTATAACTTAGAAAAGGTATAGTTAGGTCCATTTAACAAATCTTAACATGAAATATTATAACTCAATTGAGAAAATACACCAACTCAGAAAATCTACATAACTTAGAGAAGCTAAGTATGATGACTAAGTATGCTGTAAGCCTGCTCATATAAGAAGGACTCCAAATTACTTATTATGGCCCATGCACTATGTTCATTTTGAAAAGGTGCAGTAGAGCATGGATATTAGGTTTGAAATATTATCTATATCTGTGGGATATTGCATGATCTAAGATTTCTTGGGCATGTACACAATTATTTTTTTTTGTTAAGTTTTGTTTATTATAGGGCACATGTGCTTACAGGAGATTGGGAGCAGGGAGTGAGGGAGAGAGAGAGGAAGAGGAAGGAAGGTGAGAAATCACACCGCCCATCCTCTCAAGGAAGATGGCTGTGCCACAGTCCTTACTTCTTTAGTCTCCTTTAGGGATTTTGGGTATGTACACATGAACTGGCATGTTTTCTAAGCTGCCAGGTCCAGGACCTAAACCACGCAGTTGGCCAGGTAGGATCCAGCCACCTTAACAACCAACCTACCTGCTGGCTACTATGATGAGTTTTTTTTTGTTTGTTTGTTTGTTTGTTTTTTTTTTAAACTAATCTAAGTAGCAGGATTTCTCCTAGGCCAAGGATTTTGATTTCCATTTTTCAATGGCTTTCAGTCTTTCACTGTGATCTAATTACCGAATTTCAAACTATATATCTAACTATTTCCATCTACACTTGATTTGATAGAGTGATGTCAAGCATGTGATGTCCAAATTGACATCCTAATTTATTCAAACCTGGTCCTACTCCTAAATTCGACATTTCAGAAATTGGGATTGCCAACTACTCAACTACTTGTAGAAACTCTTCTCCCATAGCAATGTGTCCCATCTTATCCTGCCTGAATCTACATTCTTTTGTGTAATATAGAGAGAAAAATATCCTTTGCCTTAGTAATTAAATGGAAAAGTAAGATGACACACTTAATTTACATTAAATATGAAAAACACATATATGTATGTGTGTATATGTATGCATAAAATGTATAGATACTCATGCATATGCAATGTCAGGTGTCTTCAAAATATCATAGAAATGTATGTCGTGCATTTATTCTGTGTGGATTTCAAACATTTCTTGCACTAATTGAAATCATATTTTAATTCCTTTCTTCCAAGAACTTGAAGTTCCCTTGTACACGTACTGTAAATAATACAACTCGTTTTTATATATGTCGTATATTCTATGGAAGAAGAGCAGCCACAATACCATCAGCATCAGCAAATTTCAAAAATATATTAGGTTTGAGAAGGACCGCAAGAAAAATTCCTACTGATGAAGGAGAATATACTAGGTTAGAGTGTTTCAGCAGAATGGGCAGATGAAGTTCAATGAGTGATAGAGAATAATTGGTCAAGGATGATTCTCAGAAGAGGCAAGGATTGTTATTGGGGTGGAAAAGTTAAGGGTTAAGGTCAGGTGAAAAAGAAGACAGGCCAAAACATCTATGGAGGACAAAATATGTGAGGGCTAGTATGAAAAGTCTCTCAGTCCTTCGAGATCTCTCATAGTTTCCAGAAAAAAAAGAACAGCACAATAACAGAACCTCAGATAAGTATTACACTAAAACACAAGTAGTGGTTTCATACATTCTGCTTTTTAAAATTGTATTCTGCTTCCAAGGCTATTTGATTTGAGATCTTTGGTCATTGCTCTTACTAAACAAGGATGTGTTTGCACTTATATAAATACATTTAAATTGTTTAAATATATTTACTTTACATCAAAGACCCATATTTAAAAATCATTTTCATAACCTCATTCTAAATAGAGGTGCTAAGAGTAACAATTTAAAAACTATATGCACCAATATGTTTTTAATCAATGTTTCAGTGTCTGCTAACAAAGTCTTCTGATACAGGTGCCTCTCATTCCAAATGCAAAAGTAGAAAGTACCTTTAGTTTTGTTATTTAGCTTTTATTTAAAATCTAACATATTTCTGGTGGATTCAGAGCTAAGGTAAAGAGTTTGTAGCAGCAAATTTGATACATATTCAAATATAGATACCCAACCTAGAGAAATATACAATATGTAAATAGAATTGCAATGCGAAAGAGGAGAAACACACATAATGAAGCAACCTCTTTGACAGCCAGTATCAATAGTGATGGAAGAAGGGATTTCACCAAACCTTGGGATCTAGAATTGAATGATACATTAATATTTGAATAGTAATAAAGAAATCATGAGCAAGTTAAAAATGTTGGCAGCTTAAATATCTGATAGAATAAATGGGATACTGGATTATGTCTGACAGAGGGCTTGAGAAATGAAACATAGGAGAAGGAAAATGTTTAATAGATTTGCCATAGATTCTAAATGAAATAAGATATTATATCTAAGCAGATCTGGAATAGTCAAATCAAGAAGGAAAAAAAAAGATTTAACAGAATCATGTTCTTCTATCAGTCTACCCTGCCTTACATTTCTATTCTTTTTTAGTTAAAATATCTCAACACCTCTCTTCTAGCTACATTCTTCTCACACTCTTAAATTTTGTTTTTGCCCTCAGGCACAGCCTTTGGAATGCCAACCATTTATGAAGATTCCTCTCCACCTGCTTCACTTGATAACATCGCAGCAGATTTCTATTTTTCAACACGTGCAATTGAAATTTCTGACAGGTGAGCAATATGAAATCAAAGGTAATTTTTGTTTCTTTGTTTCAACAACCTTGAGTTAACAGAGAAGTCCTCCATTCAGTTTTGGTAAGAATATCATGAAAACGACAGTTTTTTTTCTCATCATATTATATCAGGAGGCACATAATTAGAGTTTTTCATATATTGATAAAGATAACTGACCAGTCCTTTAATGAAGGTCATGTAGGCGAGGCAACATTTGACCTTTACCCTCTTAGAGCAGATTTCTTGGCTGGGTCTGAGAATTAAACTGATATAAGACAGATTTACCAGATGAAAAGCATACCAATTTATTTAATATAAGTTTAATGTGACACAAACATCCTTATAGAGAAATGTAGATGCAAAGAAGTGTCCGGACCTACATACTTTTATATTGGGTTGAAGAAAGAGAGGTGATCATGGAAAAGTAACCGAACAACGTGAGGAGGCTAAAGGAGGACAAAGACATATTTAAGCAAGTTCTACTTGCACAAAATTCTCTGTCTCAACTTCCAGACCCTGATGATAAGAGTGCTGCCTTTTGGGTCGGCCAGTGGTCTGGTGGTTAAGGCACCGGATCCCACATGGATGACTTCCTGTTTGAGTCCCAGCCCTGGAGACTTGAAAAACACACTGCACACTTGTGCATGCATGCCCAAAATCTTGCAGGAGAATGGAGGAGAAGGGATTGAGGTGAGCACATGTGTCCTATAGCAAAACTAAAAAAAAAAAAAAAAAAGCTATTTTTCTTCTGGTGTAGAAAGAACATCTTACATATGGAAATTGTATCACTTGATTTCAGGAAGAAGGGGAGGATCAAAGTGCTCTTCCTATATCTACTCTGTATGTGTTTATGTATTTAGAGTAATTTTAACTCAAAATAATCTTTATGCCAAAGTGAAATATTGGGCTATCTGAAAAGTCATCATGCATTTTTGCATAGGAAAACATGCCATGACTTTCCCAATCACCTAATATTTGGGGGCGGCTTATTCTGTCACCCTTCAGTGGTACTTGACAGCTTTCTCCATAGGAAATATTACTATTTTTCTTAATAATCAAGAAGAATTTGTGGGAAGACTCTCCAAGACTAAAATGTCCTCCTTTTAAAAATTTTTTTAAAGTTATTTTATTTATTCATTCATTTATTTTAATTTGACCAGAGAGAAACAGAGAGAGAGAGAGAAAGTGAGAAAGCAAGGTGCCAGGTCCAGGACTTGAACCGTGGTTAGCCATGTGGGAGTGTCCAGCGCCTTAACCACCATGCCACCTGCTGGTCCCGAAATGTCCTCTTTTTAAATCAAATTTGCACCCACCATTTTATAATCTATTGATTATTAATGCTGAGTTATTTTTTTTTTTTGAGAGGTTTTTGCTATAGGGCGCGTGCACTCGCCAGACAGACAGAGAGAGACAGAGAGACAGAAAGTGAGAAATCACACCCCAGGGGGATTGACCATGCTGCAATTCCTTCTCTTCTACTCTTCTCTCGGGATGTTGGGCTTGCACGCACACGCGCCCGGGACTCAAACCGTGGTTGACTAGGCAGGGGTCGAGTGACATAGCCATTACACTCACTGCTGGTCCCAAGGTTGCATTCTTTATCAAGGTCCTAGCAGGACAGTGGATTCATCTCAAATAGCTCACATAAAAAATATATTTGACGAACAACATAGTTACTGACTAGGGAAAAGAGGTTACACAAGAGTTGGTGCGACACCCCAAAACTAGAATATTAGTCTGGCCACTTAGTCAAACTTGGCCACTTCTAGGGTCAAGTGACACAGAAAGGATACAAAGTTACAGCAAACCACTGGAATAGGGGTAATAGAGGACTCTTAGAGGGACATATCCGCCAGCTCAGTTGTGGCACCAGGGATGGATGACAAGGTGAGCAAACACAAACTGTTCTCTCTTCCCATCCTCATCTCCTATAGTGCTACCATTTTCCAAACTTAATCGAAATTAGCCTGCAGGAGAGGCAAGGACACGCAGGTCACAGTAATCATCTCTGAGAAAGGGACAGAGATACGGTGGGTGAGCAAAGAAAGAAGAGCCAGTGCCAATACTCATAGTCCTGTTCACTACCATCTGGTAACCTAGTGCAATACCTTCTTCGGCAAGGTTGTAGATACTGATTTTCCTATGCTGAATGCCTCAGAAATACACTTTTAATTCGGTTCAAAAGATTCTGCCATACATAAGTGGTATCATATTTACTTTATCAGAAGGAGCTTGTACCTCTCTTCTCCTCTTGAAAAATCCAATTTGTTATTCCACTGAGAGCGAAGATGTCAGGTGCATGTGTGGATGAGGCAGTCATAAACAAGTCTACATTCAGTGCACACAATCTAACCCTGTTAGAGGCTATCAGTTAGGGTATTTTCAAGGGGACTGAAGTTGATTATGAGAGAACAAAGAAGCAAAAGTCATACTACATAATAAAAATGGAAATTAGTTTGGATTCTCAATTCTGTTTCCTGAGCCAATGAACATAAAGTTCATGTTCTGCACATCTGTTTGCTGAGATGAATCTATAGCTATGTTAGGATAAACTAAAATAAACTCCAAATAGTTTCCTAGGGTCATCCTCAAAAATGAAAACATGGATCTCGGTCTCCCTGTGGGCAGATTTAGGGACGTCCTACTTGGGGTTTTTGTGCAGGTTATGATTTCCTCATTTTGACAAGAACTATAAAATCATAATGTTTTCCCATTATATTTTCCCTTTTAAGCTTGGCTAGAAAGCTGTACTGATCTGGTGCCAATATTATGTCCATGAGCTATTTAAGGCCAAATGTCTGCATTTTAGAAAATTTAATTATAAAGAAGAGTTTGTACAAGGCCTGCTACCAATAGAAATTTTTATATTAAATATATTTTCATCCAATTATGTCCCAAAGCGGCTTTCAGTTTTCTGTTTCTTTTTCCTTTCCTGAGCCATTTTGTTGCTATGTTTCCAGCCTGGTACTGCAGCGTTGTGCTCACACAGGGAGACTAGGAAGCAGACGTGACCAGACATAAAGGTGATAAAGGCCCGTCTCATTTCAATGTTCAGCCAGGGTAGAATGCAAATAGCAAGCAGTGCATGACAAAAAGTAAATTAGATCTTTAAAATCCCTCCTTTAATAATCTTAGATGGTATTGGCAGCTCAGGTAAGACTTTTCTATGAATACAGGATTTTTAGCTCAGCAAAATCCCCTTAAAAACCAGATAAGAGGTAATATAACTTTGTCCCTTCACTATAAATAATATTCCTTCCTTTTTTATAATGTGTTTTAAATACACAAACACATACACACATTTATATTTTTCTGATGGCTTATTTTTATTGTATCATCTAAATATTTACTCTTATAGCAAATATTTGGCATATCTACTCTTATAAGACATGGATCTGGGTCATGTTCAAAGGTCAAGAAGACATAAAATGTGTCCTCTGGGTAATCACAGTTGCTTAGAGGAATCATATCCAGGACAAATAAGGACCCACTGCAATATGACGACATGCTTAAATATAGGTAGAATACAATGCTTCTTGGGGTACCAGGAAGGAAATAACCAGTTCTGCCTTTTGTAATAAAGAATGTGCCCCCCACAAAAAAAATCAGAATTAGATAATAGATTCAATGGAATGAATTTGTCAGATATACTATATAGAGAATGCATTCCAGGTAGAGAGAACAGAATACTCAAATGCATGGACTCAGTTGTACGATGATAAAGTCCATTCAAATTTCTATCAGTTTTGTTAATTTTGAGATGACATAATACCTGTAGTTCTTTTTTCCTGTTGTATTACAGAGAGACTTTCCCTATAGGGTGTGTGCACTTGCTAGAGAGACAGAGATAGACCAAGAGACAGAAAGTGAGAAATCACTCCCCTCTACCCCCCAGGAGGGATGGCCATGCCACAGTCCCTTCTTCTCCATTTTCCTCTTGGGATTTTGGGCACGCACACACACGCACCCGACATGAGTTTTAAGTTGGTAGGTCTGGGACTTGAACTGTGGTCAACTACATGGGAGTCCAGCGATATAAGCATTATGCTACCTGCTGGTCCCAATACCTCTAGTTTTTCACATTTTCTTGAGTTCAGATCAGTAGAATTTGGAGACTAGCACTGAACTATATGAAGGGACTTCAAAAAGTTTGTAGAAAAATTAAAGTACAAGTTTAGTACAAAGTATTTTTAAATTCTTGCATAGTTTTTCATAATATACATTTTCTATGAACTTTTTTGAAGACCCCTCCCCCCATATATTAAAGTAGATTCCATTTGAATTTTGACCCAGTTTTTGGCCAACTGGCTGCTAAGAACTTGAAATAGTAGAAATAATATTCAATAAAAAAACTCATTTTGAGATAATGAATTGGCAAAGTTTATAGAAGAACAGGACACCTGAGAGTCCCTTATAAATTGGCCTATAAATGAAATTGTAGCTTGGGGTAATGTTATTAGCACAGGCTTCAGAATCAGATGGCATTAGTTTTAAACCATTTTTGTATGTATTAATGTTAGCTGAGTGAACCTGGGCAAGTCAACTAACTACCCTAAATATCACTAACCCCGTCTGCAAGATGAACACAATGAGGATGAGGCTTAGTAGCACTGTTGGAAAGATTGAAAACACTGAAGGTATGTCTTATAGCGCATCGTCTATCTCATAGCAGCTTCTCAGTAAATGAGTAATGGGAAAATGATGCAGAAGAAAGTATTTATCCTAAATGGTAAGTCAGGTAATCAGGGATGATATATTTATATGACACATTATTCATTCCACTGTTTAAGAAAGCCACACCATCCTGTTGCCTTTCTAAAACATTTTACATCTTCTAACACTTCTCAAGTGGCATTAGCAAAGGCCCTCTGTATTCCACAGTTTCTGAGGAGGACGATGTAAGCAGCATGTTAAGTGCCAAGTAGCAGGTAGAGATTAGGGAGGAAGAAAGAGACAGGAAAGCAAGCTCTTGTTTTTGCCTTTCTAGAACTTTCTTCCCCTTCAACAGAACAGATTTCTGACTTAAGAACACAACAGTCACGCTATAAGAGACTGCTAAAACATTCATCTGAGAAAAATTAAAATCAGGGTGAGGATCTTCTCTTCTATTTTCCTCTTGGATCAGGTTTCTTTGTCTCCTGCACCACATTCAAGCTGAGCATGTCAGCAGCAGCAGAGGGAGATTTGTGATCTGAATCTCAGGCTCGAAGTTGTTTACTGTTGAGTATATTCAAGCATCATTGCATTTTCTCCTCTCCTTAATATGTTACTGGCAGTCAGATGGCTTAAAGCATCTCTGTCCAAATGGAATCCTTTTTGCTTTGTTCTCCTTTCCCTCTGCCTCAGACACATGGCCACCTGGCATATGCTGTGTGTTCTCAGTGCAGAGACTGCCAGAAAGCAAACAAAGCCGGCGTGGACACGCATGGGCAGAGCAGCACCATGGCTGTGAATTCAGTGAAACCACTGGTCATTCGGTCAAATATTCAGATCAAATGGTTTCTTTGAGTGAATTAACTAGAGGCACAGTAGATCCTGTCATGTAAAGATGCAGAATTAAAAAAAGGGTAGTAATTTACAAGTTTCCTTCCAATGTTCCACATTGCTGAAAGACATTTCCCTAACAACTTTGATATTTTAAAAATTTAAATGAGATAATTATTGCCGTAATGGTATCCAATTACATAAGAATTTGCAGAGAAAGGAGAGAGAGAGAAAAACCCAAACAGTGGTTTTAAAGGCAGTCCCCATATCTCCTTAGAAACTACAGGATTTTTAGAAAGCTCTGTAATAGCTCTTGTAGAGATCACAGGCAGTGTTTAAGAGTAGTACATTCCAGGAGGTAATTTTTCTATATATCTACATTATAATAACAGCCATTTGGAAAGAAAAGGAATAAATATATAAATAGAAGTAGCTAGTAAGATTTTTTTTGAAGTTATAGCCACACATATTTTTGTGTTTTTCTTTCTCTCTCTCTCTCGCTCTCTTTTTTTCCCCCTAAGGTGATGCATTATATAGTACAGCTTGTTTTCTGGAAAGAGAAAATAAAGTAAGGAGGTATAAATTCAGTGTCTTAATTTCCTTCGTTTTCTAAACTTACATTTCACTGTTTGAAAGATACAGTATTTTCATGGGGTGGAGGATTTTAGACACACAATTGTCGCTATTTTTGCTAAGAGTAATTTGTTGGCAAACATGCTGTGTCTCACTAAGTTTAGCATAAAACAGTGTATTTACTGTTACACGGAGACAGCGCTTCCTCAAGCTGGCACTTTTATTTTCCCTTGTGAGGTAAGATGAAACAGCAGAGGCCTCTGAACTCTTATGTAAGAACACGTTGATGATAAGTTCTACAGTCCTAGATTTTCAAAAGGCAAGGTGTATAGATTTGACTTATGACACACCTACATAAGATAAACCACAGGTAAGTCTGATGTGATCCATAATCTCATTAGCTATCCAGCTGTGGTTAGATTGATTTAATATACATTGATTATCCAAAATAAACTACACTGTCTACTGAGAGGTGGAATGTCAATACAGGTAATAAAGGACCTTAACTTTAGTAAATTTACCTGGTTTATTATGCAAGGAAAACAAATGAATAGCATAAAATGATCGCTGAAAGATGGCCATTCAGTGGATTCTTCTACTCATATCTCTTCTTCTTACCTTTCCCCTTCCCCTGCTTCTGTTTTTTTTCTAACTAGTGTTGACAGAAATAACTCTGTAGAAATAATAATTAATATGTTCTACTAGTAAGCACGACTTCGAGTGACCAATCCAAAGAAAGGCAAGTGTGTTTTTCTCAGGTGCTGAGATGCAGTGGACAGTAGGGGAGTTGTCAATCAGCATCAGGAGTCTTTGGCACTGGTCTGGCCCCAAAAGGTAGAGCATCTGGAAGCAGAAACCTGCAGATTATATGTGAATTTGAAATTCTTGATTAGTTATTGGTTAAAGAAAATAAGAAGTCTCTGTTCCTGAAAGAAATCAGTAAAGTTAAAGAATAGCTGTGCTTTTCTCCAAGAAATAAGAAGGCTCACTATGCATCAGAAAAACTATGCCTGGGCAGGATGTAGCGTTCCACTACCAATAGTGTACTATTGTTCGTAGGCCTCTGTTAATTTTTGTGGGCATGACTGTTCCAGGCCTTCTGGGAATAACTTTGGAGTAAGAAAAGTAGTCATAATTGTGTCCTCACTAGATACCAGTTTGTGTAGATTCTGTGTCCCCAAATTTACATCATCTGAATTGTGGTTATCCAAATACACATTGTCAAAATCATTCTTCGACACTGTTTATATTATACTATTTTATTTCTTGGCCTTGAATTTGCCAGAATATTCATGACAATGTGTATCTCTATATCTGTATATGTAGCTTTATCTAGAGCAGTACCATTTATTTATCCCTAGAGAAAACAATTGGAGGTGAAATTCCATAATATCTTCACAAGCTAACTTTCCTATTGAATTTCTGTATGGTTTCTTTTCCTGACAGGATATATGTGCATGTGTGCACATCAACACCCTTCAGTACACTCATATGCTATTTCTTAGGGAGAAAAGTCAGCTTAACCTCTGGATATTTATGACCTCCAGCAATTTGTTTTCTGAGTTAACTTTTCTACCTTATGTGTTATAGTTCTTTTTCTTTGTTATTTATTCACACTGGCAAATAGTTTTTCAACTTCCTGTTATTGATTATGTAATTCTCCAAACTAAGCCTTTGTCTTTCTTTCATTTGTTTGGAGAGGTTTTCGCTATAGGGCGTGTGCGCTCGCCAGACAGAGAGAGACATAGAGACAGAAAGCAAGAAATCACCCCCCAGTGGGGATGGTCACGCCGCAATCTCTTCTCCTCCATTCTCCTCCTGGGATCTTGGGCACGCACGCACCCGCGCCCGGCGTGAGTTTTAAGCTACCGAGTCCGGGACGCGAACCATGGTCGACTACTTGGGAGTCCAGTGACATAGCCATTACACTAACTGCTGGTTCCCTGTCTTTCTTTAATTTTCATGTTTACAAATTCTATGCATTTTTCTATGTTTGGCTTAAATATAACTTATACTATGAAGTATTTTCCAATTTTCTTAGCTTGATATAGTCTCTCTCAACTTAGATAAAACTATTAGAGTTATAGCACTTTTCATATGCAGTCTTGTGTCATTACTTTATAATATTATTACTTATTTATTTTTAGATTTTTGCTATAGGCTGTATGTGCTCACTGGAGAAAGAGAGAGAGGGAAAGAAAGAGAGAGATCACCCCTCTCCCCCCAGGGAAATGGCCATACTGCAGTCTCTTCTCAATTCTCCTTTCAGGATTTTGGGCACTCATGCACACATACTCTGTGTGAGTTTCAAGCCTCCAGGTCTGGGACTTGAACTATGGTTGGCCATGTGGGAGTCCAGTGATGTAACCATTATGCCATCTGCTGGCCCCATAATATTATTTTTTAATTATGAAGTTATTGGGAGAACCAGAAGATGACATCATATGACATCGGTGGTACATCACTGGACTCCCCTGGAGTTGATTGTTATTCTAGTAACAGACCCAGTGGCTTCAAACTCATGCTGGGTAGGTGTGCATGTATGTTCAAAATCCCAAGAGGAGAATGGAGAGAAGGAAAGGTGGTGTGGCCATCTTTCTTTCCTTCTGTTTATCTCTCCAGTGAGTGCATGTGCCACAACATAAAATGTTCTCTCTCTCAAAAAAAAAAGTTAATGGGAATTTACTGTGTGTTCAATATTGTGCTAAGAACTGAGGATATGTACTTAAACAAACAAACAAACAAAACAAACAACTCAGTTTGTCTACCTTCAAGAAGTTTGCAAACTAGTCATAAAACAGAAATGATAACAGATACAATATCATTTTGAAAGGCACTGAAGTGTAGAACAACAGTGCTATAATATAGTTCTGTGGCTATATTTTATTTGTGGCATTATAAAATATATCACAGAAGAAAAATGTTTAGACTGAGAATGAAGGATGAACAAGCACTCAGAGTGAACAATATCTGGTCTACAGTGTGATGGCACAAGACGTTACAGATGGATGAACACGTCCAACGGCACATGTTTGAGGACGACTAAGTAGCTCAGGGTGGCTGAAACTTACTGCATGGAGGGAAGCAATGAGAACCACATGGGAGCAGTCAGGAGTGAAAGAGCAAAGGCCTTGCTTTCCACATGAGAGTTTGCAGTTCAGCTTGTAGGTTATCAATAAGGACTACACTCAGATGTTCATATTAATCATTTTCAAGAAGCTATGGACTGAGGGCAACTGTTCAAACAGTCATTCAGCAGGGAAAAACATGAGATTAGTTTTTTACTTAAAGGGTGGATAGCAGAGATAGAGAAACAGGCAGAAGAAGGAGTTAGGAAGGTTTCTAAGTATTTGTTTTGCGGGGAGGGAGTACCATTACTAAAGGAGTGTTGTGTGAGAAGGCACAAGTTTAGTACGAGTGGAATGAGGCTGGCTCCCAAGTAGGTGAGTAGTTTTTAGCATTTATCTGGATATTTGGGTCAATTTATTATTTCTACTCACAGACAGTTATATCTTTGAAGTTAGAATCTGTTAACTTGTTTTTCTATGTGTTCACAGTGTACATATTCCACAGTTTGGCACTTGGCAATTGAATGAAAGAATGAGTAGACTTGAAAAAAGGTTTTATATAAATATCAAATTGTTCTTGTATGACTTCTTAGGGGACTTCACAGATCAATTATCCAACTTCAGGGCCAAAGCAGGCCCAAGTATTTTTTTTCTACATGTTCTAGGAGTTTTTAATGAACTCAATGAATAGCATGAGGACAATCTATGTTCTCTTTCTGACAATGTAGAACTCCCAGGAGACTTTTGATAACTTAGGTATCTTGTGAAATAAAAATAATTGGCTAGTGATTAGTGACGATGTTGCTAAATCAGCCTATTAATTTCTGGATCCAAGATCACAGGAAGTACTTGGTGGTTTAAAATGAAAAAAAAGTAACAATGTTTCGAAAGATTATTTCACCTTTGAAAAAAACAAGGTACATAAATTTAAATTCAAAATGTCTTGAAAACATGTATCATAAATATTTTCCACATAAATGTTGCTTGAGCAACAAAACAAGAATAATTTTCTATTAATATGATAATACTATGAATCTGAGAAGTGAAAATAAAGAAGCATTAGGAATATATCCTGCACAATTTATTTATTTTTTCCCAGTTTGAGTCCATCTTGGACCATAATATATTCTATATTTTTAAACTCAGGTCAACTTTTCTTGTGTGTTCTTTTGGTTTCTTTAATAAAATGACTGGCTTTATTTCTTGTATAAACTCCTACCCAGTTTTAATAGCACTGTAAAATATCATTTTAGTTTCAGTTATTTCTCAGTAATCAACACAATAGTTTTTGAATTGGCAGGATTTCAGTTTCCCAAGAAAAACTAATCCAAATTATAATATTTTAAAGCATCTTTCTTCAAAGCTGTTTATTCAAATAAAGATATTTTCTACTTCAATTTTATGATATGTCTTGATTCTGAGAGCACTAAAAAGAAAAGAAATATAATTGAACAAATTAGAATAATTTTTTATTCATCAGTAAAGATCCTCTATAAACTTGCAGGGAAAATGAATAATTTGTTAATTCATTATTACAGTATTGCATTTTTTGGAATTGCATATAATAACATTATGCTATATTTTTCTAGTTTGGATATAGTTGTAATAGGGTTTTACACAAGAATAATATGGTAATTTAACACAATTAAAAAGAGTAGAGAGAATAAATATAAGGAGAATATTTAGATACATTTTATGTATCATTGATGTATTACATGGAAACAAATTCTATAATGGAAAATTAATCAAAGCATAAGAGTAAGAAATTGAAAACAGGTGATATCCATGATAATTGAGGATAATTAGGACAGAATTCCTCTGAGTAGAGCCGCCCAAACTTCTGTTGGCTCACGTGATAAAGCAGCTGTTTCAAATCTACAAAGAAACGACATGTAGTTTTATTGCCTTGACTGAATCTTGTTTTTATTACCATGATCACTCTCTGGCTAAAAAAATGTTTAATTCTACAACTCGGATTTTAGAGATTTATACAGTTTTAAAGGAGATACAGGTTTTTAAAACTCACAAAACTCATACTTTCATGTAGTGGGACAGTGTGGGATTTATTATTTAGAAAACAGTGCAATATTCGAAATGTTATATCATTTCCAAGACAAGAAAATCAACTTTAGGGAACACCCTGTGGAAAACAGTACATTTGGGGAAGAATATAGTAAGATACTCAACCAAAATGGCACACCAGCCAGCCATATTCCACGGGGGATGTATTGCTAAAGGATATTTTGAGATTGTGCTGAATGTTTCAGTTTTGCCCTAGGGGTGCTTCATTTAATTTGCATGTTGAGACAAAGGCTATTTATAGAAGTCACAGTCATTCTTCCTTTGCTAGTAATGGAAATCCTTGGGGAGCAAATTCCCTGTCAATTGGAAATATCATTATCACATGTTGTGACTGTGGAAAATGTTCCTGGTGTAAATGGTAGATTGTTCAGGCTGATCCTGTGGCTAGGAGTTAAGGGAGCTTGATCCCACATGGCCAACTCATGTTTGAACTGTGGCCCTAGGAGCTTGAAAAACACAACGGGTACATGTGCATCCATGTCCCAAATCCCGACAGGACAGACAAATGGAGGAGATAGGATGTTAGCTTGACCATGCTCCACTGAGGGGTGCTTTCTCCCTCTTCCTTTCTCTTTGTCCTATCTGGCAAGCACATAGCTTAAGTAAATAAGTGAATAAGTAAAGTAAATAAATAAATAAGTAGTAGGTTGTCATATATGGGACAGGGCTGCTGTCCTGGCAGACCAGAAAGACTTTGCCTTTTTGTCTGTTTTTCTTGTTTTTTAATTTACAAGTCAGAAAAATTTAGAAGTCATAGTCCTCCAAGAGGACTGCACCTGACTTTCTACCTCATAATGTCTCTCATGTCAAGGATCAGTCAAGGTATAACCATATTTGAGCACATATTTGTAAAAAGCTCTGAGGTATGTGTGTGGAAGTTATCAAGAAAGTAAGTAGGGTATTACTCTAAGGAGTTAATTCCATAAAATGCAGAAGTAGAACAGAATTTAGGTATGTAACAGGAAGGCTAATCAGGTTATGTCATGAATTACTAGCCATCTTAAAAGGAAAGAATTTTCAGGACCAGCAGATGGTATAATGGTTATGTTGCTGGACTCCTACATGGTCAAACGCAGTTAGAGTCCCGACCCGGTGGCTTAAATCTCATCTCAGGCATATGTGCATGTGTGCCCAAAATCCCAAAAGGAGAATGGAGGAGAAGTTATTGCAGTGTGGCCACCCGCCCGGTGGGGTGATTTCTCACTTTCTGTTTCTCCATGTCTCTCTGGTGAGTGTATGTGCCCTATAGCAAAAAAAAAAAAAAAAAGAAAGAAAGAAAGAATTTTCACCCACAGTCTTAATTGAGCTTGATCTTAACATGAAAAAAAATTTTCCTGAGGTATTTTATGTCATTTTTTGTTAATTAGGTATTGAAATATGTTAATAAGTTTATTACTATTTCTATGATGTCCATAAAGATAGCGAGCGTAAGTTTTAGGGATATTTTTTCTGTATTTTTGTTGTTTTGAATCCATTTGAAAGCATACTGCTTCTTGAGTTTTCTGATTTTATTCTTTACATGATTTGAATTACATAGTTTTAGAACTGGAAAAACAGTTATCCATTATTTGTGTGTTGCAGGGAAGCAGAGGATTGAAGTGCTGATAAAAAGGTTGAATAATGGCTAGACTCCAAAACTATTTTCCTAAGCCACAGTTTGGTGAACACTGTATTAAATTGTAGACCCACAGAATATTAAAGAAGGAAGGAACTTGAGGATCACCTAATCCAACCTCATCATTTTTACAGATCAGGAAACTCAGCTCAAGGGATTAAGTGGCTCATCTACAGTCACAAGCAAGTTAGTAACCGAACTCAAGCCCAAATATTCTGTCTCGTGGTTCAGTCTGTTTCCTCAAATCATGCTGGCTCTCTAAATAGTATATTTTATTTTTTTCAAAAGCCACCGTGATCATACAGTTCAAAATCTATAAAAGGTATAGAGTGGAAAGTTTTTCACTTGTGTCTTTTAAAACCTTCTCTCTAGTTCACCTCCCTTAAAATGTTGTTCAAAAACACCATGTCATGGGGGTCTCCCCTGCCCACCCTTCTTAATAATGAAATCTATGCCCCCCATCTCCCTACTTAAATTTCTCTATCAAACTGATCACCTTTCACCCTTTTGCATATTTTGTACATGTTTTTTTCTGTCTCTCCACTCTCAAATGCTAGATACATGGAGGAAGGAGTTTCTGTCTTCTTTTTAATTGTTATATCACCACTGATTAGTGGGAGGTCAGTAAATATTCACTAGATTGAATAAGGTCAAATAACTTTTAATTGCTGGTGTGTTTAGTTTATCATTTTCTGAACATTCTATAATTTCCAATTTTTGAATAATATTCTTCTGGTATTTAGTATATGGATATTTGTATTTTATTCATGTATTTGATTCTTGCCTATTTTTAAAAATTGGCATAGGGTGAGTACACTCATCAGAAAGAGACAGAAAGAGAGAGAGAAAGATGGAGGAAAAGAAAGCATCCCCAATGTAGTGTGTGGTCATGTCATACTCCCTTCTCCTCATTCATCCTTTTGGGGTTTGGGGGCATGGACATGCATACACATGGGCTGTTCTGATATCATCTTCTGAGACTGGGATTCAAACCATGGTCAACCGTGTGGGATCTGGTTCCCTCAACCACTAGGATATAGGGTCCACCCATCTTGCCTGTTCTTTTATTTTAATGTTACTTCTTATTATTTCTCTTTTCCCCCCCATGTTTTATGTATTTTATGTAGACAAGCACTATGCTGTCTCTTTGATTTTAGTGTGTGTACATATGTTGTGTGCATATATGTGAGTGTACAGCTTTCACTGGTTTTTAAGAATATTTGTTGTATCTTTCCTCTTGCTATAATCATACTCTTAACACTTATTTTTTTATTGAGTTAGACAGTGTCTGTTACTTCCCTATTATAATAAAATTGGTACTTTTTTATCTCTCTTTCTCCCCTCCTTTCAATATTAAACATATTTGAAAAATTTCCCTTTGTATGGTTAAAGATGAAGAACTGTATATTACTTGGCATTCTATTTTTAATATATGGATTTTTGATATATGCAACATTAGGTATTTTAGGTGAGATAATCAGCAAAACTTGCCATACATCCTACATCACTCCCTTCCCCAGTGAATATTATGTCATATCTAATATAAAAGTTTGGAATATTGGTGACAAAATAATTAACTATACAGTTTTGGAAAATTGATGAGCTATATATATATATATTGTTTTTCTATTGGAGCTATAACAAATTGCCCAAACTCAATGACTTAAAACCACTCAGACTTATCTTACAGTTCTGGTGGTCAGAAATGCAAAATAAGTCTCATCAGTCTAAATTCAAGATTTTAGCAGGGCTCACTCCTAAGTGGGAAACTAAGAGAGAATGTTTTCCTGCCTTTTACAGCTTCTGAAGTTTTCCGG
>NW_006207036.1:717233-721843 GCF_000334495.1 Tupaia belangeri chinensis
GGATCCTTCTCCCTTCTTCAAAGCAACAGAGAACATCTTTGGATCTCTGTCTGTTTTTGTCATCATTCTACCTTCTAGGACTGATTTTTTCAGCTTTCATTTTAGGAGAACCCTTGTAATTACAATGGACACATCCAGATGATCTAGGATAATCTTACCATCTCAAGATTTGTGATTTAGTCACATATGTAAATACTCTTTTTTGCTAAGACAAAGTGAAATATTCTCAGGTCTTAAAAATTAGGATATGAACATCTTTTAGGGGGCCTTAGTCAACCTAGCACTCTTGGCAAAATGTTTCGTGAAACTGACAATTTATTGCAAACTGAAAGCTACAACATGTACCAGTGATCTTGTCATTTCAGTCGGAAAGGAAGTTTGGACAAGATGGGTGCAGGCAGAGCATCAGAGCATATTTTAGCTGCTTGTAGCCACTTGTGATAAGGTACATGAGCTCAGAACATTATTTCAATGCTAAGACACCAAGGCCTTACATGTTTCCACTTGCCTTGTGAGCCTACCATAACCACAAAATAATGCCTGATTAGCCTGTTCATAGTCCCCCAAAGGGGTATAACCATATGGAAAAGAGCAGGAGCCACAGGTTAATTCTCTGTTGTAGAGCTGCTCCTGCCAAAATGCAGATTCTTGAGAATGAAAGTTTATTACTGAACCACTGCTTTTTAGTATTACTGTGACAACAGGTGAAATTACAGTCAGGCATCCTTTAACAATGGGGATACCTTCTGATGACTGTGTCATTAGGCCGTGCTGTGTGAACCTCACGTGTACTTACACAGACAGAGATGGTATTACCTACTGTGTACATAAGCTATGTGATACAGCCTCTCGTTCCTAGGCCACAGACCAGATGGCATGTTACTGTGCTGGATGCCGAAGACAACTGTAAGACTGGGGTATTTATGTATCTACATACAGAAAAGAAGTAAAAGGTAAGGAATGGTTCACCTGTACACTGTCACAAATGGAGCATATAGAACTGAAAATCACTCTGGATCAGTCGGTGAGTAGGGAGTGAATATGAAGGATATTACTGAGCACTATCATGGGCTTTATAAATACTGTACACTTTAGGTCTATATCATTAACAAAATTTTTTTTTCTTTCTGCAAAATAAATGAACATTAGCTTACTGTAACTTTTTTCACTTCATGTAATTCTTTATTTCCTTTGTTTTTTAATGGTGTATGCACTCACCTGAGAGAAACAGAGAGGTAAAATGAGAAATCACCCCTAGGGATTGGTCATGCTGTAATCTTTTCTCTTCCATTTTCTTGGGATTTGAGGCACACACACATACACACACACACACACACACACACACACACACGCCCAGCGTCATTTTCAAGCCACAAGCTCTGAGATTCAAACCATGGTCAGCCATGTAGGAGTCAAGTGCCTTAATCACCACACCACCTGCTGGCCCCTTTGTAAACTTTTTAATTCTTTTACTCTTTAGTAATAACTCTTAGCTAAAAACACCTACCCATTTTACAACAGTCCAAAAGTATTTTTTTCTTTGTATCTTATTTTATAGTTTTTTCATTAAAAAACTTTCTAATTAATTTTTTTCTTTCTTCTTGATAATATGTGTTTGTGTGCATGTGACAATAAGAGGCTGAGGGAGTGCCCTTAGTGGAACTTATTCACACTGCAGTCTCCTTCCTCCAGACTCCAGCCTGTCAGATCCTGGGCACTCCCATGTGTATTCAGTCTGGTTTAGGCTGATTAGGCTGGAATTCGAACCATGGTCACTATGTGAGATCTGGGTTCTCTTGAGCAGTACATACAGCTGTGCCACAGACCTGGTTCCATTTTTTTCACATTTTTAAGCTTCTTTGTTGTTAAAAACTAAGACACAAGCATACACATAAGCCTTGGTCTACACAGAATCAGGATATCACTTTCTTCCACCTCTACATCTCGTTCTACTGGAAGGACTATGATGAACACATCAGTATAAGATTAAATCAAGCACAAGAGAAAATGATGCAGCCAATAGATGTACTAAACATGATATGTATGAGGCTACTGCCAGCATAATATGGCATAAACTTTTATCATAAACTTTTTTAAGTAGAAGGAGTACACTCTAAAATAATTGTAAAAATGTAGTGTATGAGTAATAAATTACTAGTAGCTTATCATATCTAGTATGATGTTCTGTACATAATTGAATACAACTGGCAGCACCGTGGATATCTTCATATCAGCACCATCACAAACATGTGAGTAGAGTGTTGTACTAGGACATTGCAACAGCTATAGCACCAGATGTGAGGAGTTTCTCAGCTCCCTTATAATCATTGGGGCTACCACTCCATTGTTTACTGAAATATCATCAGGCAGTGTCTGACTGCAATGTGTGTGTGTGTGTGTTTCCAAAAAAATTTATGTGTTTGTACTTTATTTGTCACCTACAAATTATTTTCTTTAGCATCTAGATAGTTCAAACAAGATAATCCGGAAGTTACTCTGTCTTCAGTCTCTTTCCACCTTTTCTTTCCTATTTTTCTTTGCAATATTTCTTTGTCAACAAGAAATAAGTCTTTGTCCCTTCTGACTTGGCACCAATTGTCACTTTAGTTTTCAATTCAGTGTATTCAGTGCTTTCTTCCAGCTCTTTTCTTATGTTTCCACCCATCTTAATCAGCTGCTGTCCCTTCCCTTAGTGTTTGTCTGAGGGTATCTTGGGAGTGAGACATGCATGGTTGGAGAAGTCCCAGGGTGCAAACCCAGCGCCTCTCCATGTGGATGCAGTTGCATTTCCATGGCGCCACCACCTGGTCTCCCTCCACTCCCTTTTTTATTTTATTTTATTTCTTTCGTGAGAGAGAGAAAAAGATATGTGCCCTTGGCTGTCTTACCACACCACAGCCTTTGACCCTCTAGCCTTCCAGCCAGCCAAGAGCATGGAGGTACCTGGTGTGTTGAGACTGACTGGAATCTCAAAGCCCTGGCCTGGCATACAGCCTCAGCATCATGTAGAAGTCCTACTGCCTATCCCACTGTGGCTGGGCCCTTGGTTAATGCTTTCTATCTTTAATTATCTTTTAAATATTGCTCCATATACTTCTGGTGTTGAAAGTTTCTGTGAAAAAAATTGAGATCATCTTATAGGACTTTTTTTTTCCTTTACAAGGGTCTTAATTTTTTTTTTTTCTGTCTCTCTAACTTTAATCACCAGAGAGCACATGTGCTTGCCAGGGAAAGACAGAGATGAAAAAAAATTGAGATCATCTTATAGGATTTTTTTTTTCCTTTACAAGGGTCTTAAATTTTTTTTTTTTTCTGTCTCTCTAACTTTAATCACCAGAGAGCACATGTGCTTGCCAGGGAAAGACAGAGAGACAGAGAAGAAGAGGGAGAAAGCAGTCCCAATGGGCTGTGGTTACCCTACAATCCCTTCTCTTTTGTTTCTCCATCCTGGAGCAATTTGGGGCACACATGCACAGGCTTCCAGGGTTGAGATTTGAACCACAACAACAATTGGCCATGTGGAATTTGACTCTTTGAATCCCTAAATTATGGAACTAGCTTATATATCCAGTATTTTTAATAGACTGGGTCTTGGCCGGCTCTAAGTGGATATTCTATAGTATGAAATGTTTCTTTTTGTTACGAAAATTTAAGTGTTCTCTCATAATCTTCTCATGGCAAAATAAGAATAACATAAAGTTTGTAATTTTAATCATTATTTAGTGCACAGCTCAGTGGCATTAGATGCATTCACATTGTTGTGTAATTTTCCACAGCAGCTGACTCTGTGATTTTTTCATCTTTCCAGAATGAAACTCCAAACCTTATAAACAGTAATTCCCCATTCCTGCAGCTCCTCGTAACCACCACACACCATTCTACTTTCTATCACTAAAAATATGATTCCTGTAGGCACATTGCATATATGAAATAATATCACATTTGTCCTTAGGTGGTCTTTCATGAATTTTAAAAATATTTTCCTTTAAATATATTATTCCGGTCTTTATTTTGTTTTGCCTTCTTCAATGGGATCTCAAATTTTGCACATATTAGAGATACTGAATCTAATATAAATAGCTAATATTTAGTTATTTTGAAGTCTTTATCTTTCATTTTCTACTTTTCTTTTTCTCACTTAATGCATTTGTTGTATTGATGGCCTTCATATTTTCCTGAAGTCCTGCAATTTTTTTCTACAGTAAATAGCTTATGTTTCAGTCACATATTTTTTATGACATGTTTTATCTGAGTTTTTCATTTGTGTTTCTAGTCTAATGTCATGGAGGCTGTCTCATGATGTTGCTTTTCTCAATTCTTGCTGAAATATTTGTTCTCAACTTTTATAGGCACCATGGCAATGTTTTCACTCTGCGGTGTGTTTTATGTTTCATTTTATATATTATTTTTGTTTATATGCTTTTTGTATTACTTCTCACTGAATGAGTAGAAATTTTCCCTGACAAATTATTTTTAGGAGGTTTTTATGAGGTTTGATATTCTGGAGTACCTTCTAGATTTCAAAATCAATATTTCTTCCCTCTGCCAAAAAATCTCTCTCTAGACTACTTCTCATGAAGATGTCTCTCTTTTTTTTTTTTTTTTTTTTT
>NW_006207036.1:722221-733949 GCF_000334495.1 Tupaia belangeri chinensis
TCTCTCCTAAGCTACTTTTCATGAAGGTGTCTCTTTTTTTTTTTTTTTTTTTTTTGTGCATATGTGGCCCTCCCCCTCGGTCTTCCTCATCAATCCACTTTAGAGATGAGAATAGAATTGTCATCAGCACTCCTGAGACCTCTCATTCCCAGGTATGCAAAGAAGAGATATACCTTCACAGTTCACAATGAGCCTCTCACCTTCAGGAAATATACTTTCGCCGATGTTTTCTGAAATAGGCTGCTACTGAACAATTTTATACTCTCATATTATTACCTGCAATTTCTTCTATGCAGCTTCCACTCCAGACACGCATTTCAATTCTGCTTCCTAGTTTCCCTGAAAATGCATGTATCAAGAGTTCTGTTATCATTGTGCCTATTCATGATTTCTAGGAGAAGAAAAGGAAAGGTTTTGACATCTGCAGGGAAATTTACTTCATAGTTTCTTATCTGAGCCTCCAAAAAGTAATACAAATTTCAAATCGGAAAATAGACAACCCTCCTGTTGTGTATACACTACTTGAGATTAACTTCCATGACATTATCCAGCATGCTTCATGCGTCATGTCTTCTATTATTTGCATACTTATCTTTTTATTTATTTCTGTATCTCATAGAGTGCTTACAATAATGTCTTTCACATCATATGGCCTTACCCATTTTTCTAATGGGATGAATGAATGAATACAGAATATTTTTCATCCAAATGACAGTCCAAATTTTTTTGCTCATTTTAGACAAAATATGAGAAATTCTCTATCTTCCCAAGAACCTTTCGCCTACAAAATTAACTGAACCTGATCAGTCAGCACTTTACCCATTATTCCTTAATTATTTGTTTTTGAATTACAGGACAATAATTTGAACTATGGTTATCAATAGAGTACAGGTTTCGACAACAACAGTACTGACATACAAGGATAATGCCAGTATACTATCTCATCATACATATTTAATTTGATTTGTGAAATAAACAAAGCAATGATATAGCAAATGTTTTATATCCAGATCAGATCATTCACACAATTATTTATTTGCAACATTTAAATTTGTCTCTCTCCCTCCATCTAGTTCAATAGTTTTACAGGCATTCATACCATGGAAATGAGTTGGTCAATGAAGAATTTAAATGCTTTGATATTTTTGAAGTAAAAGACATAGTATACCCTTTCTTTTCCCCAGCAGTAAAACAGTTGTGTGTGTGTGTTTTTAAAACTTTTTAGCTTCGTTGTTCTATCTTTATGTAGCATTCAAACTGACATGATATTAGAGACATGATATTAGAGAGGCAATTTGTGTAATTACAAAGAATTTTCTAATCTCTGGATTTATACTGATATGTAATCTTCTCAAGATGAAATAAAAGCCCTTGGTTAGTATGCTAGTTAAGAAGATGTCAATTTTCAATTATAATCCAGTATAGAGTAACCCTACTGAGCATGAATATTGTATTTTGTGTTAATTATCTTAATTTAATTGCTTTTTTATTAATCTTAATACTTAACAAACTGGATCATATCTGCAGTTAATTTTTAAAGAAGCTTTGAGGAGATTTATCATCATTTCTCTGATGAATTTTATTACAACAAATAATGAAATGTAAAAGCATTTTAGATTCTTAGCCTTGCGTGTCTAAAAAAATTCAATTCTCATTTCTCAGAAAAGTATTTTACTGGTGAAAACTAAAGGTTAATTCTTAGATATGATATAATTATTACTATTTATTATTCTTAGAACATTTACAATGTAAATAAAAAGATATTATGTTACATAGCCTCATGTAAGTAAAATATAGTATGTTTTAATATCTTATTTGCCTTCTGGAGAATATGAGTGTGTGTATACGTGCATCCACGCATGTATATACACACACACATGCATGTACAAGAAACTTTGAAAAGCTTATGTAAAACTAGAACCTAAGTATGAGTTTATGGGTCAGCTGGTGTTACAACAATAATGCAATACTCTGCAATGTGAGACTCACTTGGGAGGTCCTAGGTTTTCATCTTGAGTTCTCTTGGTAGTGTGTCATGCTGGTGATCCAGACTGGTTGAAGCTAGGGGAGGATTTTGGACTGAAGACCTTGTTCAGGGGTGTCTCTCTCTCAGGAGAAAAAAATGAATAATTCTTTTTTTAAAAAAGTAAAAGGTACTGGTTTGTTTTGGTGCAAAAATAATAGAAAACTTGTGCAGAGTTTTTTCATAATATACATTTTCCATGACTGTTTTGAAGATTCCTTATATACATGTATTCATATGTGCACTTGTATCTATCTATATCTTACCTTAATCTGTATTTACCTTTTTAACTGATCTCCAAAAATAACTTTCATAGTGAGGAGTAAATAGCCCACATGTGTCAGAAGAATAGACTATTACAAGATATCAAATGTGTAACTTATTTATATTTGTATTCAACAAATTGCTTTCCTTAGTGTATGTGTATTTATATGAATTTAATATTAAATGCAACTTTATATAATTTAGCCCTGGGGGAACTTAATAGCCCCACAAGTCTATATTAATATCATTGGGATCACTCTTGATTACTGTGGTCAGCACCCTCTGAAGTCATCCCCAATAATCCCTGACTGCAAGTATCCACAACATTGTTTAACCCCCTTTTGTTCAGTGGCCTAGGTTCAGTGGCTCACTATTTTATTTTATATTTTATTTTATTATATTATATTTTATTTTTGCTATAGGGTGCATGTACTCACAGGAAAGAGACAGAGAGGAAAAGTGAGAAATAATGCCCAGGTTGGACAGTCATGCCACGATCCCTTCTCCTCTAAGGATTTGGAGCTTGTGTGATTTTCAGGTTGCTGGATCTGGGACTTGAACCATGGTCTGCCATGTGGGAGTCCAGTACATTAATCACCATACCATCTGCTGACACTTCACTGACTCCTCACTTTTAATGACTGGTTTGGCACTTCCAAGATTAATCTCCTTTTTTTTACTTTTAAGTTTATTTCTTTCTTCCATGAATGAGAGACAGACTCTTTCTTCCATGAATGAGAGACAGACAGACAGACAGAGAGACAGATAGAAGCGCCCTCCCCACCCCATCTGAGATCCTTCTCCAGCCTCATCCAACCTGGATTATGGAAACACATGTGCATGCATGTTATGTACAGGAAGACCTCAGGATGTGAACCTGGGATGTGAACCCAGGACCTTCTCATAAGGTTCTAGCATCACGAAATGTTGTGTTAGTGCTGTGCTAATAGCTTGTCCAAGTTTTACAAAGACAATACTTTCTTTCTGCACTGTTTCTCTCTCTCTCTCTCATTAGTCACAGTGAGAGAAGAAAGTTACCATGTAAGCAATCCCATGGAGAGGCCATGGCAGTATACTGAAGAAATGAGCCCCTTTGTTCAATAAGCTGCAAGGAATGAGCTTTCTGATAAGCACTGAAGTGAGTTCAAGATCAGATCTTTGATCCCCAGTTGAGTTTAGAGATGTTCTTATTGATAACTTGATGGCAACCTCCTTTGGGACCTTGAGCCACAAGTACTGCTGACATTGTATCCAGATTCCTGACCCACAGAAAGAAACTGAAATAATAAATGTTTGTTACTTTAAGTTACTGTGTTTTTGGAGATAATTTGTTATGCAGTTGTAGACAACTAATACAGTTTTTTTGGGGGGGAGAGGTATTTGTTTTGTTTTGTTTTGTTTTTGCCATAGGGCATGTGTGCTCTCCAGACAGAGAGAGACAGAGAGACAGAAAGCGAGAAATCACCCCCCAGGGGGGATGGCCATGCCACAATCCCTTCTCCTCCATTCTCTGGGGATCTTGGTCATGCACGCCCATGTGCCTGGCGTGTGTTTAAGCCACCGGGTCTGGGACGCGAACCGCGGTCAACTATATGGGAGTCCAATGACACAGCCATTATGCTAACTGCTGGTCCCAGACAACTAATACATTTAACAACAACCTAACATCCCTAAATTGGGTAACTTTTCTGATATGAGATTATTAAAGTATTGAATAGCTTTCAGAGTATATAGATTAGTATTTCTTCAGAAATATAAGATTGAAAGGGATCATCTATTCTAAACATTTGTAACTTTTAAATTTATTTAAAAGTTAGATATATTTTGGAAGTTAATAAATTCTTGGTGGTAGAAGCACTTGAGATTATTAGAAGCTGTTTCAGGGTTATATATATTTTTTTCACTTGATGTGCTGCTGGTTTTAAGACTGTATCGATGAACTAGTTTAAACATATCTTCATCAATATCTCATTTTTATACTCATATTTGAAAGTCATCTCATACAACTTGTTTGTAACTAACCCTATGATCTTTCTCATTTGCAAACTGGACCTGCTTCTGTTTCCTCTTTTAGGAAATGGTCCCCTCTTATCGCATTTCTAGTTTTCAGAGAGTCCGGAGTTATCTATTGCAGATCCCCGTATTAAGGGAGAAACAGGTTAATTTGATGTTACAGATAGCCCCTAATTGAATGTGGATTAAATTACACAAAGAAGACCCTCTCCATTGACCAAAAGGCACTGCATACCTGGCCCCTGTCTATACATTGTGCTTCCCATCTCCTGGGGCCTCCCACTGTTGTCCTAAATACCTTCTTCTAGTTCCCTTTGTAGATACATCATGTTTCCTCTGGTCACATTTCCTTGCACACATTCTTCCCTCTGCCAGGAACATGCCCATTCCTCATTTAATTGATTTCTAGTCTTTTTTTTTTTTCAGATTTAAATTAATGATCGCTTTCTTTGTCAAGTCTTAGAAAACATCTAGATAAGGTCCAGTTCCCTCTACTTTTAGAATAATGCATCCTTCCTACAAAGCACATATCATAGTTTGGAATAATGCAAATTAAAAAAAAATCATGATGAAGGGCACATGCCCTAGAGAGAGAAAGAGAAAGATATAGAAAGGATGAGATGCATTCTCATCTATGCCACAGGTTTTTTTCCTGCTCTACAGCCCAGCCAATCAGGATCCTGAACCCATGCATGCACACCCAGAAATTCAAATCTATGGTCAAGCATGTGACTTTTAGCACTGCTGTTCAGTTTACTGCTGACTCTGCTGTCAGGCTGGGTCTGTTATAATGTAAGTTAATTGTTGATTTTTAAATATTTGCCTCTCGCAATACATTGTAAACTTAAAAGCTGAGGTAAGTTCTGTTTGATTTCTGTTGTCTAAAATTCTATGTCTAGCTCCTTGCACATATTTGACATATAGTAGACCTTCAAGAAATACTTTTAAGGAAGAAATAAATACCTATAAAAAGTTATGTTATATTGATGAAAATTAATATGAATAAGCTGTCAAAAATAGACTCAGAAGTGTCTTTTAGGCAAGAGTCAAAACTAACTCTGAGATGACTTGTACATAATAAATTAAAAACTGAATCAACAAAAACTTCATCTTCAGGAATGTGCTATGATATTTAAAACATTTCTCCATTAAGCAGTGAATCACTGTTAATTATAAAATGTGAACATTATTAAAACAACAGAGCATTTTTCTTTGCCCTTACTTAGAAAATGTATAAACATATTTGAGTAGATAGTATAATGAACCCTTCTATACCCACCATCAGCACCAACAGTCATCAATATTATGCTATACTTATTTTAGCTATGTGCCCATTTTTGTTGGTGGGATATTTTAAAACTCCAAAAGGAATGTCATTCAGTTCAAATATTTTAACATGTTTCTTTCTTTTTTCTTTTTTTAGAGTTTTTTGCTATAGGGTATATCCGCTCACCAGAAAGAGAGAAACAGAGACAGAAAGCAAGAAATCACCCCCTGGGGGGATGGCCATACATCTCTTCTCATCCATTCTCCTCTCGGGACCTTGGGCACGCATGTACACGCACCCAGTGTGAGTTTAAGCCATCGGGTCCAGGACTTGAACCGTGGCCAATATCATGAGTGTCCAGTGACATAGCCATTACGCTAACTGCTAGTCCCAACGTGCCTTGAAACTTCTAATCATTTAGTACCAGTAGGTCATAATACACCTTGAATTTACTAAACATGAAGCCACTCAAAAATATAATAATCATTTGACTCTGTCATTTATTTTTAATCTAGAAAGTCTCTTCTAAATCCTTATTCTGGAGTATGTTGGTGACTAGGGTAGTTAACCACGTCTTCTGTCAATAGCATGACGAGTTTTCTCCCTTGTTTCCAAATTCCATAGAATTGTGTTTTAAATAATACACAATTGAATAAATAGCTTGTAGAGTGCGTATATAGACAAGAGTCAGAATAAGATGGAGGAATCTCCAAATTGTTCTCCACAGTGGCTGGACCAATTTACATTCCCACCAGCAGTGTAAAAGAGTTCCCCTTTCACCACACCCCCGCCAACACTTAACTTTTTATTTTTATTTTTTTTAGTCTTAGACATTCTGACTGGGGTTAGGTGGTACCTCATTGTTGTTTTGTTCTGCATTTACCTTATGGTGAGGGAAGTTGAGCATTTTTTCATATGCCTTTTGGCTATTCATATGTCATCTTTAGAAAGTTTCGATATCTACCCAAAGGAAAGAAGAATTCTTCATTGGAAAAGTGCTTGCACATCAATGTTTATTGCGGCACTATTCACAATTGCTAAGACATGAAACCAACCCAAATGCCCCCAAACAGATGAATGGATTGAAAAACTGTGGCACATATACTCAATGGAATACTATTCAGCCATAAAAACAAACAGACAAACAAACAAACAAACAAAAACCACCCTGGCTTTTGACAGAAAGTGAAAGAATATAGAAGATTTACTGCTGAATGAAGCAAGCCAGACTATGAAGGAGAGACATTTTATGTCTCCATTTAAAATATACTGAGTGTCTACACTCTATGACTGAAACTGATTGACTACAGGTTGTACAAACACAAGAGATGGGTGTGAATGCCAGATGAGGTGTGTGTGGAGGAGTGGGACCTAGAGAAGGACATTTGGAGACGGGATACAGAGGTAGAGCATTGATGGGATGGGGAGGTGTGGTGTTATCAGTTGAAGATATTTTGATCAACGGGAAAGGGGAGAAATGCTCACATATTGAAATGTTCACATTGTAAGCTAAACAATGTGATTTAATGTTTTAATGTATATAAAAAAATAAAAAAATAATAATAATAAAAGAAAAAAAAATAGATGGAGGAAAATAAATGAAAGCCAGAGGGACAGGAACTCCCTAGCAATTAGATTCTAGAGTGTTTTATGGTGTATTAGGTCTTTACATGTGCTTCTATTTGATCCAGTTTTCAAAATTTAACTAAGGTCACTCTGTGAATAAGTTTAATTCTGTGGGGAAAATCAATTATTCTAAAACTTAAATGTCTTTAGTATTTTGCCCATTTAGAGCTAAAATCCACTTGCAGGATATCATAGAGATTTTTCATGAAGTTTCATCTAAGAAGTGAGATTTCAAATCAAAGAGAATCTTCCCAATGTCTGAGTCTGTGTATTGTATTCCACTGAGAAGATGCTCTGGTGGTCTTATGTGTCCTCTGACACTTGTTCAAACAGAACTTCGACTTCAGTGTCTCTTAAAACATAAGCAGATGTGGGACCAGCAGTTAGCGTAATGGCTATGTCGCTGGACTCCCACGTAGTCGACCGCGGTTCGAGTCCCGGACCCGGTGGCTTAAACTCACGCCGGGCGCGTGTGCGTGCGTGCCCAAGATCCCGAGCGGAGAATGGAGGAGAAGGGATTGCGGCGTGGCCATCCCCCCTGGGGAGTGATTTCCTGCTTTCTATCTCTCTGTCTCTCTCTGTCTGTCTGGCGAGCGCACGCGCCCTATAGCAAAAACCTCTCAAAAAAAAAAAAAAAACACATAAGCAGATGTCACACTCTTCTTTCTCATTGTCCTTCATGAGTTTATTATTTTCTTTCCATAAGCACCAAGTTTTTTCCTGAATAGTGGTGGCCAGTTTTTTTTTTTTTTTCTGGATTGATTTGAGTGAATATCACATGTAATATTTCTAGGGAAAATTAATTTATTTGAGTCATAAATATATTATGAATCCTTGTCTTACAGTACCCATTCATAAAGTACTACCTTTTTCCTTCTTCTTCAGACACTATTTCCTGATTTCCAACTGATTCTCTCCCTTTCATTTCTTTGCAACTTCATTTATGAATCTGGTGACCAAGCATAAGGCCCATAGCCAAAGTATACTGCATCTGATTATCTTTCAAATAGACAAGAACATATTTCTCTCCGGAGTGATCAAAGGGACAGGGCAGTTGGCAAATTTCAAAGCTTGATTATGGGTTAAACATTATCTTGTTTTCTCTAAGGCCACCTGCTGAAAGAATTCATTGGCTGAAAGAGTCTCAGTTATGTTTTTTGGATAAGGATTGTGTTTTAATTTGATTTATCTGAACAGTTTTAAAATTCAGTTCTTTCTCGTGGTTCACAAATAATAAATTTCTAATTTATATTTCAATGGCAAAATGAAAATATTACGATGTGTAATATGTTTTCCAAGAACCAGAATATCTGGCATCTTGTTTAGGTATCCACAGTTAGAAACCACAACTAGAAGTTCTATGGTGATTCCCTACCAACACCAAGTGCTGACAATTTTGCTCTCCAATGTCTCTCATAACAGATACAGGGCAATCTGTAATCATAGCATCCTGTTTGCCACCTTCTAATCAGAGCATCTGGATAGCACCAGGATAGCACCTGCAGCCCACAGAGCCCATCTTATTGATAAGATTAACAACAACAACAGCAACTAAACTGTGCTAGTAAACTTCCCAAATGAGACAGTTACATTCCATTCCCGTCTTCAATACATAGGCCCCTGGCTTCCTTCTCCTTTCAGTCTTCTGGTAATATTTCACCTTCTTATCCAAGTCAGGGACACTTTCATGAACTAGAAGAAAGGGGGAAAATGCCTTTTATTTAAATCTAGTTTAGCTTATTTTGTTTTAAAAAATGCAGAGTAAAAGTAGGTAGGCCTGTAATAGTCGTCCTGTTGAAATTCATGTACAGTGCTTAGGTGGCTTTTAACCCACTTACCACAAGGTAAGTTAGTTGTTTATGTGGGCATTTTTGTAGCAAAACATACATGGACTTTGAAGCTATCAGAAACAAAAAAAGAAGGTAGGAATGTTTGCCTTTGATATAATTTTAAAGTTCATGTATTTATTTCATTAGTGAGAGATACAGAGATACAGCACTTCCTACAGAGTCTTGATGCCAAGATTCACCCCCAGCTTCAACCAACCATGGGCCACACCTGTGCCTGGCACATTCAGGGGTGTCCCTGGACATGAGCTGCAAACTGTCTTTTATGGATCATCCTTGCAGAGTGTCACATTTTACTGCTGTGCCACCATCCAGATCCCTCAATATATTTAGAAAAGAGAATTCTCTATAGATGTCAGTGTATAGGAGTGGTTTTCACATGATTGACTAATTCATCCAGAGATAGAAAAGAATAAAAGAAACTTGAAACATCAATAGCATTTAATGTGGACTTACATCTTTGGAATCAGAACAGCCTGGTATCAAACCTGTTTAAGCCCCATGGCAGCTGGAGTTTCCTTGGACCTTTCCCTAAATTCTCTTTGTGTCACTTTCTTTATCTCAATGATAGGGTTCACAGAGCACATTTCTCAGGGTGACTGTGAATATCCTATTACTGGAGTCAGACAAATTCTGAGCGACATGTTTTACATTACTAACGTTCAATTTAAGTTATATAAACTTTTATTATATAAAAGTTATTTTACTGAACTGGAACTGACAACACCTCAGTAAAAATTTATAGCTGCAATTGAAACAGGAGTTTTCTCAAATGGTAACATTTCCCTAAACAGAGCTTTTGCTAAGCTTAAATTGTCAGTTCATTTTTTTAAAAATGATGTAATTGGCTAACATACCAAATTTTAAAACCCAAACTTTAAAAATATTTCAACATAATTGAGTTTCATCTGATGGTTAAGCAGAGCAATGCAGCTGCCACCGAGTGCTAAATTGGAGGCAAGGTAAGCAAAGGCCTCACTCATGCCCAAGACAGATGTTTGTCATCATACTAAACTAGCTGCAACTGTCTGAAGTTCCTGTATTTTGTTTTATGTGAAGAAAAAAAAAAAGGAAAAAAAGAAAAAAGCAATCTGAGCTCTTGTTAAATGTGAGAAGATTGTTTAGAATGATAAGAACTAACAAAATACAACCAAGACACTGTAATTGGGAGAAGTCATAGTTCAATTGTACTTGGATATTTTGTGCATTGGTACTTATTGCCAGCAATATCAAAAACTTTTTATAGAATGTATAAGATGTTGTTCGATATGATCTCTGGAGGTGCTTTCCAATTGTCTCATGTGATTCTTCCTGGTTTATTCTTAGTACTACATGTGTTGCACTTTGGCTTTGTAAGATTATTGAGCACAGAGGTATTTAGTGACTGTGCGTATTATTCAAGCACCTCTGAAGGATTAAAATTATGCACTAGAACTACCTATGATGTAGTAATAACAGAAAAAGAAAATAGAGAGGAAATAGCAATCCAGGTTTATACAAAAATTTCTTAATATTCAATGCAATACTTTGCAACAGGAAGTGATTGGAAGTGTTTCATTTTTGTTTTCTTTTTCAGTGAGATAGCACACACTAAAAGAACTATAATTAGTAGATATACTGGACCTTTAGACCTAGGAATCACTCTGTGCTTCTTCAGCCACTTGTAAAAAAGAAATATGTGGGCCTCACTGAGTGATAGCACATTCCACTCATGCATTCTCATCTAATTATAATCCTTATTAACATACTACTTTTCCCCAAAGATACAATGGGATAAGAAACAGGAAAAGGGGTGGGAGATGACTAATAAACCATAAAAGTTCCTTTGTGGTTTAGTTAAATAAAATCTAATCTTATAACAAAAAAATTAAAATTTCGAAATCTTTAGAGAAATGTGTCGCTGAAGCACGTGGCTTACACTGGCAGTATCTAGCGTGGGGAGTGAAGAGAGACTATTGCTGAGATCAGAAAGATGAAAATGAATTTTCAGATATCTTCAGGAAAAAGAAAGTAAATGAGTAGAGAAAAAGTAGTTCATGACTTTAGAAATTGTCACCCAATAAACTTCTGTGTTTCCACGATTACCCACCTATTGATTTGGCACCAAGGTGTTAGTTCATTGTATAGTACTTCTCTGAGAGGGATAGAAATTTTTTCCTTTGTCTTGTCTTGAGCTGCCAATAGGTTCATGAACCTACTATTTGAACAGAATCCCAACCTGTTTCCCGGCTTTAAGTTTTAAGCATATTTCCTTAGCATTTCTTTGATTTATTAAATCTGCTTTTCTTGACATTGAAAAATATAGTAAAAAATGCATAATTAATGACCACAGTAAGCTATATAGCATGAGCTAGGTGCTACCTTATAGTGTATTCATTCTACTCAGAGTTTCATGCCTAAAGTCAGACATGTATTCATAGATATGTATATATAAGCAGAGCTTGCTATTGAAAGTAGTGAGGTTATTTAAGAAATTTTGTGAATCAATTAAATGGGAGGGAAAAAAGGAATGGAAAAGAACTGTGGACACCTGAAATAGTGTGAGAGGAGTGTGGGAAATGGCAGAGGGTGAGAAATAGGAGGAAATATATATACATTTGTATATATATATATATGTATATATATATATATGAAACTAGAAATGGAAAATTATTGACAATAACATGTATGATTAAGCTACTATGCAGC
>NW_006207036.1:734070-742466 GCF_000334495.1 Tupaia belangeri chinensis
GTTAAGGCTGTTGGATCCTGTATGGCCAACTGTGAGGTTGGATTGTGGGGTTGTGAAGTGACTGTCCCCCATGGGGCATGCTTTCTCACTTGACCTCCCCCCTCTCTGTCTCTCTCCAGTGAGTGCACACACCTTCTAGCAAAATTAAAAAAAAAAAAACACACAATGATTGAACTAATATAACACATATAAAATGTAATTGTATTATAAATAAAAACTTGGCTACATACATATTTAATGTGATGTGTGCATATTTTGTTCATTTCAAAATAAGTGGGAATGTTTAACTATAAAGATGATCTGTTAAAAATTATATTTAAATTCATTAAATATTTGTTTACTACATCCATATAAGTAAGCAAAGATGAATATTGGTAGAAGTAAATAAGCAAACATGTTCCAGAAAACGTAGGAAATTAAGTCATGAAAGAAAAATTACCCCTGGTGGTCACCCAGAATCATCAGGTGGGAAAGGGATTGACAATGTGTTTCCAGATGATGAATGAACTATCTTAGGAAGAACACTAATTCATGATCCTCAAAGATGGAACTCCTGAATAAGTATTGTCATTCTAGTTAAATAATAAAAAGAATTAATTAATAAAGAAATAATAAACTGAAGTGAACATTGTGTGAACGGCTGTTGTGGATGTGGCAGTGACAAAAAGAGAAGTTGGGGGAAAGCATTGTGAGGTAGGAAGGGAGTGGAGGGGACTCCGAGGTGTCTTTACATTAGTCAGGGAGATTGGTTACTAGCTTAAAGAGGCTTTGGGCTCCCTAGTGAGCCATGAAAATAAGTAAAAGAAGTACTTCTTTAGTACTTTAGTATGGTTAGTAGAGAAGGTACCTAATCATAGAACATATGACTGGGACACATTCCCTTTGGTTAAATGAATATGGTAACTCTAGCTTTGTAAGAGTATAGTGCTTAAAAAGGATACTACCTGGGGGAGGATCAATATGAGATGTCATTAATGAAACATTACTTCAATTCGCAAATAGTAAGCGTTTAATTGATGACTAAGTTTCTTCTTCTTTTTATCAATATGTCATATATCTATCATACATGCACATATCATGATCCCTAGATCCATAATATATAAATAGATAGAGCTAGATAGAGATAAATATAGGATATATACAGTCATCCTTCAGTGTTTGCAGAGAATTGACTCCAGGACCCCCACCCCCCACAATGAATACTAAAATCTATGGGTGCTCAAATTCCTTATATGAAATGGTGTATATTTTCATATTATCTATGCATGTTCTTCTGTATACTTTAAATTATTTCTAAATTACTTACAAGTAATATTTTAGCATCGGATAGCAATTAAAAAGGAAAATATACAGACAAACCTTTCTAGCATCTCTCTTTTTGGGAGCCACCTCTTCTCTCATTTCACAAGAATTGTCATAGCCTAGCTGCATCTACCATTGGCCAAATCCATGATGCGGAGGGATGAGTACACATAAGGCAAATCTTATAAATATATACCTTTCTTTTACAAATAATATATATAATTTTATTCAAATATCTAAGAGGAACCCTTAAAAAGTTCACAAAAGCATGTATTATGAAAAAATTATTCATAGATTCCTAAATTCTTTGCCAAAAATAAACTTGTCCTTGAAAAGTGGAATTAAAGTATGAATGTACTTGGTCATGAAACATTTTGAAATTTATGTATTGCTTTTTTATAGCATGCATTTTCCTTGAACTTTTTAAAGACGCTTTGTGTGTATATGTGTATATCTATATCTATCTGCATATATTTAATTTTAAGCAAGTGACTTCAAAATGATCTCAGGATTTACTCATCTAAACATGATTATAATGCCTACTTATGCTGCATTTTCCAGGAATCCAACATTTAGCAATTTTTGAGTCACCTTTGCTATAATTAGCAACCATGAGTGAAAATGCTTTGTGTTTCTACCCAGGAAAGATTCACTCTGAAGTTAGCATTGCTTCTATTGTATCTTTACAGTGTCTTCTTGCCTCTGCAGGATTTTATGTAATACTCAATTGCAGGCAAAAAAAATAATAATAATAATGACCTAAACAGCAAAATAGCAATTAAGCTTAGTTCTATTGCACTACTTAAAGTTCCCCTAAGAATAATAGACACCAAAATAGTACAAAACTACCTCAACATTAAGGATCATACAATATTCATTATTCCAGCTAAAACAGTGCATAATGGAAGCATTCAGTACTTTTTATACCAGCACACTTTCAGTTTGGCTGATAGCTTTTCAGCCACTGTTTATGCAAGTATACAAACTATGAAGGAGATAATACATGTTATTAAACCATTATCTGTGTATCTGTATAAGTCATTCACTTTTGAAAGGAAAAGTAATATTAGGCTTAGATGTTTCAATTAAATCAACCATTGTGAGTCCTAATCCATATTGTAATTATTTGAAATATCAAAAACTAAAACATTTGTTTTTTTTAATATATTTAAATTGCATTTTTATTTTAAAAATAAAGAAAGCAGTTGGAGAAATCTATGTTATCATCACCCTTCAAATCACTAGTTAAGTGTAGTTCTATTCAAGTGCAGTGTGATATACTATTAAACATAAAGAATAGGAACGACCTCAAAATTATTTGATTCTTAGTTTTTATTCTAATATATAACAAAGAAAAAAGCAATAGCAGAAGAAACAAGCTCAGTAAATGCATTACAATATTGCTATCTTGTACAATTGTCTTGAAGAAAGTAAGTAATGAAAGCTATTTTTTCTTTAAAATAATAAAACTGTAAGAATGAACTATTATAGTGTCTATATTCGACACAGAAGAAATCCTGAAGCTTTAAATTGTGTTCTGAATAGGTTCCAAATGTCAAATGCATTTGCACTAAGTCCTACTTCTCAGTGACAGATGTACAGAGATGTTGATGATCTAGATTTTGTTTTTTTTTTGAACTTGATGTAGTGCACACTTTCTTTGAGCATTGTGTAATAAAATGGAAGCAGAGAGAAGAATTAAGATAGAGACCATGGGTTCCTTGGCCAAATCAGCAGGATATAGGAGACGATAAATGGGGATGTTGGTGATACTGACAACCAACAGCATTCAAGAAAAAGGTACCAGGAGTAGAGTGCAAAATAGTTGTTGTTTGGCCTTTAGGATACAGATCTTTGACTCTGAGCCTCTGCAGTGTTCGATCCTGACTATCTTATCATGGTTAGGTTAACTTCTCTTTTAAATATGAGAGGTCTTCAAGACATTCATGGCAAATGTGTATTATGTGAAAACTATGCATGGATTTTGAACTGTTTTTGCACCTAAACAATCTTGTACTTGTTAAAACATTTATTTATTCATTTCTTCACAAGTTAGCAATATATATGTGTGTGTGTGTGTGTGTGTGTGTGGAGAGAGAGAGAGAGAGAGAGACAGGCTCAATAGGGCCTTGATGCTGTGATCTGCCCCCAGCTTCAGCCAGCCCTGGATCACACACAAACATTCACCCAGCATTTTCAGGGAGGTCTATGAACATGAACTAGGACACTTACCATGTGAGTCAGCCTTAGAATGTTGCATTACTGCTCACCACTGTTTTGCTCTAATATGTACTTTAATTCCATTTTTCCATGAACTTGGGCTAAGAAAATCATGTTTTTTAAAAAAACATAGAATGTAATGTCTAGTGACAATTTAAACTTAGGACAGAGTTTTGTGCCCAGTGTATAAAAAAAGTAGATAAAATCTAGCAGATACAGCATATGGAAAAAAGGAAATTTGAGTAGAAATTGACAACATGACATCGTAACTTCTGTCAGTATTCTACAGTCAGAATGAGTTTGACTCTAGTAAGTGCTTGAAGTACTGGCAAAGTTTTACTATCCATTCACAGTTGATGTATAAATAGATTTATATAAATAACTTTGCAAGGAAAGAATAGTAAAACTGTTTTATATATATTCGAATAAAATTCTCAAAACTCTGAGATTACACTCTTACAGTCCTAAGCTCTTTCTTCTTCTATTTACAAAATTAATATGAAATCTTAGCCTTACAATGCATCTAACTTTGTATTTGTTCAAATAACCTCAAATTCATGACTGCTAACATGGCATACGATTGTTCACATAAAATAAAAATGAAACAATCTGAATTGCTTAAGTGATCCTTCAGAGACTTAATGAGAAATACTGCTTAGCAGATAATGTAAAAGCAGAGGAGTTCAAAAACTCCTGGCTGAATTAAATTAAATCATGGCAATGTGATTATTGGGCAATCTCGTTTATTCACTTGTTGACTCTTTTTAAATATTGCCCTTTATTTTCATGACTTAACAAAATAGTATATCACACAATGTCATGGACCTCCAGAGTTTATTCTGAAATGTACAAACCTCAAACATTAATCAGTGGATGCTATGACCCACCATAAAACATTATATTCAAGAGACTTTTCAGTCAAATTGAACATTCTGTGGAAGAACTTCTAACACATAGCAAAAAATAAAATATGTTAAGAAATTACTGTCTACAAAAATAGTATGGGAAATACTGACATAAGTACAATATTTATTCAGATAATTTGATAAAAGTTATCGGCAACATTCTGCTTTTTTTCTATATTCACAACTGCGTGTGTATGTGTGTGTATACATGTTATGTCATGTGTCACAACGTATACACACAACATATGCAAGGGGATCTTCAAAAATTATAAGAAACACACATTATGAAAAAAACTATGTGTAGATTTCAAAACATTTTTGTGTCAAAGTAAACTTGTACTTTAATTACATTTTTGCACCATTTTTTGAAGTATCTCAAGCATGTATATGCTGTTCCATATATAATGTTCCACTGAAGCGATTTTATTGGCTGTATTCTGAATAATTTCTCTTTATCACAGATAATATTTCTGTTTATATATGCTCTTAGTGTGATAAAGAAATGTTAATAATAGACTGTCACTTAGGAGGCTTATGCTATCTTTCCTAAGTAGTGAGTTGTCATATCATAAACTATTAGACTTTAAAATAATATTTAAGCCCCTTTCTCCCATATAAACACTTAGTCATAACTGCAACGTTCAAAACAGTTTTATCCAGTCTATTAAACATATCCAGTTTGTTTTTGAACAAAATGCTTTCTCCTGTGAGTAAATAGTATGAATATAATCTTTAAAGTGCCAACCTTGACACTTTCTCTTATGATAAATGAGTGTGCTAGAGAGAGAACTCCTAAGACCTCCCCCCACTCTGATATTAGTGATGTCTCTGAAAGCTAGGATATCCATTCAGCTCTTGTACTGTTTTTGCTGTTAGAAGATTCTTCCTTGGGGGTCAAGTGGTAGAATAGCAATGGTGTGGCTGGACTACATGAGAAGCGTCCTGGATTAGTAACCTGGGACCACTCTGGGCATGGTGGATTGGCTGTTACTGGAGGTAAATTGAGGCATTGGATCCCCATTGGGGGTGCCTGTCTAACTCTCCCTCTCTCTCTTACTTCTCGCTTTCTCTCCATCTCTGTCTTTCTCTCTCCTGGAAGAGGTGATTAAATAAACTTTTTAAAAAAGTTCTTTCTTGGATCTAAATGAAATTTATTCCTCTGTAGTCTCAGCATCCATTTTCTGAGTTGTTTCTTTCAGTCTTCAGTCTCAGTTGGAATCTGAATCCTTACACTTTTCAGGAACAAGTTCTAAATTCTAACACTCTCTAAGAGCCAAGGCATTCTAATTGATGTGTAACTTAATATTCTTTTGATGAAAGTGAAGTCAATCTTTGGCTCTCTTCTTAAAGAAGTTAAAACAAAAGGGACCATCAAATACACTCTCTGCTGGATTGCCCAAACGATTATGTATGATAGAGTAAGCTCCCATCAGTAGGCATGGAGATCACCTGGAATGTCCAGATGGCTCCTCAGAATGGGGGTTTTCAAAAGACCATTGCTAGACATATGTGTGTGGTTAGAATATTTAACCTTCATGGTCTTTAATCATGTAGCATTATGTGAAATGCCACTGGCTGAATGGTTTGATGGAGTGTTTAGAGGCTGTAGAGTTTTCAGTCTCCTGACCACCACCAGAGGCCCTGCAGCCACTGAAAATGTGGTCTCTACAGTCTGAGTATCTCACTATTGGTCAAAGAAAAGTGGGCAGATGGGCATCAGCTTTCACATTGTGTTGCTTAGGCATAAGGAGTGATGTGCTCAAACAAACGAGAATGAGTGGGGGAGAGAGAGAGAAAGGAGAGAGAGTATCAACTAAAGGACTGGACAAGAGTACCATTATCACAGGACAAATATCTACAGTGTAGTCATGTAACTTTTACCTATTGTTGGTGATCTCCAAGTTTTATTAATTTTCTGCAGACAAAAATGGTAAACATTCTATGTCAGAAAAGTTCTGTGTTCTAAGTGCTGATGAAAAGTGGTGGGGGTGAAAATCTTATAGTTTAAAAGACAACTGAATTATGGAAACCGAGTAACAGGAGCTATTCGAGTCAGCATGTTCTGAGATTGAGCACTTACTCCACCACTGTTAGCTGGAGCCAGAGTGTGATCTCTATAGTTCAGTCTTCTCATCTGTCAAGGTGGAATTATATCAGAGCTGTGGTGAGAATTATTGGTAGATCAGTCATGTAAAAAAGGCTTGTTAAAGTGTTGGCAATGTAGTTACCATTCAAAAATGTGTAGCCATTGTTATATATTAGGAATATAATGATCATATTGTGCTTGTGAAGATTGTTGATAATGCTTTAGCAATGGAATTTGATCAAGGACCCTTCTATGTGTAAAATACCTTGTCCTATATGTGGTGATAATTTGGACCATGGTTGTTATTTAGCTACCTAACATGAAACATTCTGGCCCAGTTTCGTTTTTCTTTTCTTTTCTTTTCTTTTCTTTTTTTTCTTTTCTTTTCTTTTCTTTTCTTTTCTTTTCTTTTCTTTTCTTTTCTTTTCTTTTCTTTTCTTTTCTTTTCTTTCTTTTCTTTTCTTTTGTAAATGTTGGTAACCAGAACTCCTGTGGTCCATCTGAGTAGCACGGAGGCTTGATGGAAACATCTCTTGCTAGCTTTTTAGAGTTCTGGACCTATCCAAGTAGAAGCATATGAGCCCTCTATTACATTTATTGAGGGTCAGCATCTTTGTTGTTGCTGCAGAAACTCTGGAACAAGCACGATCATGGAGCTGTGCTAGCCAACTTGGCAGCATGCTTTTTCAGCCCACTTGGCTGTGCACAATATTCTGTCTGAGTTTGGGAAGATCTGTCTGCTTTTTTCTTTTGAAGAGAGGCTATGAGAAATGAGGCAATGGCTTTGCCTTATACAACAGCCTGGAAAAAATAGGCCATGGCCTAACAAATAATGAGAATTATATGGCCTCCTTCCAGGGAGTTCCTGGCTAGAGACTGAAGGACAGGTTGAGATGCCTTCTGATAGATTTTACACTAATTGTCTTTTTCTCTAAAAGAAGTTCTGTTAAAAACAAAAGGCGGGGGGAGGTCAATGAAGGGAAGTGTGGATTCTTATGTGCTATGAGATCTTTTCAGGAAAACTAAATATTATACAGATTTTGAGGCCATTGGTCAAATCACGCATCCCAAAGCATAACAGCAAACCATACAATTTTCACATACAGCAGTGAAGCGTGACAAGGGATGAGTTTGTCCTAGCCCCAAATATCCCTCATTTGGCACTAACCTAAATAATTTTCTCATCATAGAACTACGAATGACCTTACGCTCTCTCACTTTGCCTTATTTATCTAACGAAGACTTTCATCCTCATAGAGTCTCCTTGTTCCGGGTTCCTGGTGATATTTTGCTCTTTGTGGTTTTCTTTTACAATCAGTGAGGAAGTCTCAGGCATGAACAGTAGTCAGGTGTTTTTTCGTCCTTTACTCTATCCACCTCGACACACTCATTGCAATTTTAATTGTCTTTTCCAAAGATGACTGAGTACTGATTTTCCTGTTGGGCACTCTGTGTCATTTTGCTTTAGAATTCAAAGAATGAGAGAGGGTGGAATATCATCAATCTCAGGAGGCAGCTGATCTGATGACTCAGCATCTGCACCAAAAATATTGCTCTGAGAGATGGGGCCCCTTCACTCCCTGGCTAACACATCCAGTTTCTGCATTCCCTATGCAGCTCCTTGACCGCTTGCATTGATTGTGATGGCCATGAACTGAATCTCCATTTCTTCATCTCAGAATAATGTTCCCCGGAGCTGCTTTCTGGAGCTATTCATAGATAACAGCAATAACGAGCCCAACGGCATCGCTTCCTTTTCTGTATTCTGTGACATTCTCATCTCAGCCGACGGTGTCTGGCAGCTGCACAATGAGGCCCTGCGTGTGTCAGGGAGATGGATGATATCCGCAGTGTCTGCATCTCAGCGCTGACTTTGTGAGCTC
>NW_006207036.1:742497-769122 GCF_000334495.1 Tupaia belangeri chinensis
CTTACCTCAGGGATGGTGGATTCTGTGCAATTGAATTTAGAAAGACAAACTTCCACCTCCCAAGAAATGTCTTATTTTCTCCCAGTACAAAATACCTTAATGGAAATAATGACACACATTAGATATTTGATGGATAGCACCTTGTACTTTCATCATCAATATTTCTGACTATAGGACTCTGTTTTTATATCATTTCTCTGTTGTTATTTTTGCAAAGCTAAAGCAAAAAGGCAGTAGTCCTTACATACTTTTTCACACATCTTGGCTTTCTACAACTAAATGGAACTGGGGAAAATTAACTATGAACAGAACATTAATGGACCCCCAGTTTCTTATCAGGGAAGTGGCCTGTTATTTGGGGAAGGCTGCTCTGATCTCTTGGCTAACATTTTTTTTTTTTAAATCAGAAAACCAGCTCTGAATTACTCAACAGCGTACCACAGTGAGGTCTTTGGTAATGGATGTTAGTAGTGATCTCAGTGTTGCTCAGGACAAGCCATGAAGGCACATCTGAGAGAAGTATTATTTGTAGAAGGTGATCCAAAGGACTACCATCTCCTTTTTAGAGCCAGCTCCCATAGGCACGTAGCTCTTGTTTTTGCACAGGACCCTGCTCTGAGATGGGCAATTTAATACTTGATGATCATCTTAAAATTTTAAATAATCTGTGAGCAAGAGGACCTGAATATTCATTTCGCCCTGAGTCAACAAATAATGTAGCCCACCTGTATTGCTCTATGCTTTGTTAGTAATAACAGAAATCTTATATGGAACTTCCTGCTCGGTTTTGGCTGAAGTACAGCAAGAAACACATCAGGATAAATGTCAGGAGGCCAAAGTGAGCATGAGAGCGTCTGCTCACCCCATGTGAAGGGTCACACTGGAAGTGACTCTGAGAACCTGTTCCATATGGCCTAGCTCACTTAGTCAGATCAAGGTTAAAAAAAAAGTATAAAATGAGAGAAAAGATTTGTTAAGCTACTTCATGATCCACTCTCCTTTCTGTGTGGAAGATAAGGACGCGGGGGGGATATAAACGTCTGAGTCATGCCTGAGAGAGCTATAGTGGACTGCGATTACCCTACTCGTACTTAGAAAATATACAAGCTAAGAGTGGGGCTCGTGGCAGAACAAGGGATGTTGGGTCAGAGTTGGCTATGGGTCATCTGAAAGCGAGCTTGGCATAGAATTACCTGAGGTCTTCCACATGCTGAGGGCATAAGGAGACCCCAGGGAAGGGTGTTGAGTCTGTGAGTAAGAAGAAAGACAAGAATCTCAATACCCAAAAATGGAGATGGGTCTCCTGAGATCAAACTGAACAGTAAGGGAGACTGATAATCAAAGAGCCCCTCTAAAGCAACTATCTTACTCAGTCTGAGTGCTATAACAAACGTTCATAAACTGGGAGGCTTAAGAACATTTATTTCTCACAGTTCTGGAGACTAGAAGTCTCAGATCAGGGTCCAGCATTGTCAAGTTATTGGTGACGGTCCCCTCCCTGGTCTGCAGATGGACATCTTCATGCTTCATTGTCCCATGTCAGAAAGAGGGTTCCAGGCGCCTCATCCCTTTACAAGGATCCTAATACTATCACTGGGGCTTTGACCTCATGACCTAAACTAAATTTAAATATCTTTTAAAGGCCTCAAATATCATCACATTAGGTTTTAAAAGAGAATTTGGAGGGAAAAATAGAATCAAAGAAGTCATCTGTAACCACCTGCATGGCTTGTCCACCAAGAGTTAACAGCGTTAACTATCTGCTACAACCAGGAAGCATAAAAAACCCAGGCATGCCCTTTCTTACTCCCTCCAATTTTGACCTGTAATGCAGCTGGAGTTGAAAAAAGTTAAGCAAATAGGGAGAAGGAACAGAGGCTTCACATCACTGTAAGACCTAGCCTGAAACCAGAGCCAGCTGGTTGAATGTTCGATCAGGTTTGGAGTTTTCATTATTACATCAGACTGAAAATTCTGATGACTAAATTATGTGATTTTTTGTTTGTTCATTTTTTGTTTGTTTGTTTTGTTTATAGTTTCTTGCCACAAGGCGTGTGCACTCACCAGAGAGAGAGATAGTGAGAGGAAAAGTGAGAAATCAATCCCTCCTCCTTCATTCTCTTTTCAGGATTTTGGGCACACACACAAGCAACCACTGAGTGTGAGTTTCAAGCCACTGGGTTCTGGATTTGAACTGTGTTTGGCCATGTAGGAGTGCAGTGCCTTAACCACTATGCTGTTTGCTGAGGCCTTGAACATGCTTTGTTTTTGTTTTATTGTTTTTGTTTTTTGATAGAGATTTTTACTATAGGGCACATACTTCCACTGAAATGACAGAGAGAGACAAGAGAGACAAAGAGACAGAAAGTGAGAAATCACCCCTTGGGGGGATGGCCACCCTGCAATCCTTCTCCTTCATTCTTCTTTCTGGACTTTAGGTACACACTCACGCCTGGTGTAAGTTTAAGCCACTGCGTTTGGAACTCGAACCATGGTGGACTACATGGGAGTCAGTGACATAATCATTATACCAGTTGCTGCTCCTGAGTATGTAGCTTTAAATTAAAATAATAGCTTTCTTTTACCTAGTTGTCTTAGTCCATTTATGTTGCTGTAACAAAATACTGGAGAAAAAACTTGGCTTGGCCCCTAATTCTGATGCCAGAATGATCCAAGAGTTGATGGTAGATCGCAACATGTTGGGGAGAAGGGAGAAGGCTCGTAGGTAAATGCAGAAAGAGAGATATGCAAGCAGCTGCTGCACTTGTTTTATAACGACAGTTCTCAAGGGAACTCGTTCTCTCTGGGAGATAGCAACCATCTCTTCATGAGGGATCCATCAACGTATCTTGAGCACCTTCCATTAGATCCCACTTCCCAGCACTGTTGCATTAGGAATTGGATTACGGCACGAGTTTCAGTGGGCACACATCACCCAGACCATGGCACTAATCATAAAAGAAAAAGCTAGGGCAGCTTTCTGTGTATTTTCTCCAAGGACAGAAGTTGGTTTTATTCTCTCCTGCTGTTCCATTAAACTTTACTCTGTGATCAGAGTACACACGTTATATTTTTTGACCTATTGGCTACAATATTATTATTACCCATTTAATCTTTTTAACATTTAATTTTTTTTTAATATTTTACATGATAGACTATCCAAATTTTGGAAATGGGGAAAACAAGAAACATAGAAGTTAAGAGGTCTTAACAAATTAAATGATAGAGATAAAATTCAAGGCTAAGTTATATGTTTTTTTTTTTAAAGATTTGTTCTCTTAATTATTAGAATGATTGCCCCTCCTTAATTAGAAAAAAATAGTATTGGTTAAGTACTTATTGTAGGTCAGGAATAGTGCCAAAGGCCTCACGTGTATTACTTCCTCGTTATATAAAGCATGAGTCAGATTCTCTTCCCATTACCTGATCTCTGTGACACTGGGAGGTATAATGTGGTGGTGAAAATAGCAGTTACTTAAGAATCAGAACACTTTGTTTTCTTTTGTAGCTTGATACTAAAATCAATGTTTTTCTCAGCATTTTATAATCAGTAAACAATTCTAGTGTGTTGTCTCCTGCACCTGTGGACACTGGAATAGTCATAGAAAGCATGAACATGCTGAACACTTGTGGGTAAATGGCTTGTTTTTAAAATTCTGTAACTACTTCCTGGAGGGGAATGCTAAATACAAATTAGCCATCAAAGGCTTTGTTGAAAAGTGTCAGGATGCCATTGAATAAGATAACAAAGTTGCAGTGAGGACTCTAAATTTGCCCACACATTCTCCTCCAGTACCTTGATACTAGCTCTGAAATATACTCAGCGAGGGGTGAGCAGATGACAGTGGCAAGGAGGGGAAGGGAGTGAGTCACTGACCTGGCACGTTTTCCATATTTCTCACTGGCAATGTCTAAGTCATGGTTTCTATTTGAAGTGCTGACAATGGAGGAAACCCAACTAAGAATGGTTGTGAAGGATCGGCCAATAAAGCTGGAATCATCCTTTGCTTTCACATCCACTTGTCTCCTGGTCTCTGACATGAAACAGAATCAACTCAGAAGGGGTGAAGTAAGGTTACCTAGGATCCCAGATAAATTTCTTTTAAGTTTGGTTTATTCCTTTGAGTGATTTCTTAAAAACTGACCTTTCTGTTGAGGCTTTTTTCTGGAACAGTAGCATCTCTCATTGAAGCATGCCTGTTGAGTCTTCGAACCTTCTTCCCCGCCAAAAAAAAAGCTGCATAAGTCTACTAGGGCTGTTGACCAGGAAAAAAAAAAAAGTGGCATTCTCTTTATTCTTCTCTGAAAATTCAATTTCCATTCTCATGAAAATAATTTATTTGAAATAATGAAATAGAAATGCATCTTTAGAATCAGATGTTAATTTGTGTTCTCCCAAAAATACTTTTTTGTTGTTTGTTTCTATATGATCTATCAGTTAGTTATATTTTTCTGGGTACAATGTACATATGAATAATTTTTCAAGGATTTGTTAATATAGCTAGAATAAATATGGATTGTCTTTAAAAGTTCAGGGGAAATGTATATTTTGAAAACAATGAAGTGTGGTTTTCATTTTTTTAAACCAAATAAACTCATACAGTAATTTCATTGTTTTTCAAAAGCTTTTTGGAATATCCTTGTATGTGTTGCCTTCAAAAACATATTGCTGAGGGACCAGTAGTTAGCATAATGGCTATGTCGCTGGACTCCCATGTAGTCGACCACGGTTCGCGTCCCACACCTTTTGGCTTAAAACTCACTCTGGGCACATGTGCATGCGTGCCCAAGATCCTGAGAGGAGAATGGAGGAGAAGGGATTGCGGAGTGACCATCCCCCCTGGGGAGTGATTTCTCACTTTCTCTCTGTCTCTCTGTCTGGCGCCCTATAGAAAAAACCCCTCCAAAAAAAAAAAAAAAATGTTGCTGAGTTGATAATGAGTACAGTCAATGATTTGGTCAAAATCAAACAGGTCTCAGAATGTCATACACAGTACTTGGCAGGTACTCTTATATTGAAATGATGGCTCTCCTAGAAAATGTTCTAATTGACTCAAACATTTTGCTTAAAATAGAGGACCTTCTTACTTTTTTCATTTTTTTCCCAAAGTTAAAGTGAGTTAAGATTATTGAAATAAATACTGTTTGTGGGAAACCTAACCATGCAGATAAGTACATACATGCTTTCTTAGTAAATGATTTCTAAGTAGCCAGGGGGAAGAGGAGAGGATGCATAGCGAATAAAGTGATTAAAGCATAACGAGTTGTGCTTGTGACAGTATTTGTTAGAAGAAATCCCAGGCCTAGGTGACACTCTTTTGACTGTAAAACATTACTATTGTCACAGGAACCAGCAAGTGGCATACTGGTTATATCACTAGACTCCCTTGTATACACCATGGTTAGAGTCCTGGACCTGGGAGTTTCAAACTCAGGCCAAGCACGTGTGCGTGTGTGCTCAAGATCCTGAGAAGAAAATGGAGGAGAAGGAATTGCAGCATGACCATCTCCCCCAGAGGGTGATTTCTTGCATTCTGTCTCTCTGTCTCTCTCTGTCTCCCCAGCAAGTGCACATGCCCTATGGTAAAAATCTCTCTCAAAAAATAAAAAAATTATTGTCACTATCACAGTCACTCTTTCTATTTTAAAATAGTAATATCACTGTCAGTGATCTGTTATGCCACAAAAATGTTCTGTCTTGTTTGTAATTATTCTGAGCAGAACAGAAATCATCTAAGAGGTTAGTATAATCAATGTTAATAGCATTCTATAATGTAATTCTATTCCTATCATTCATTCTCTATATTGTATTTAATTTTCTACTGCTATTCTCCTTCCAAGATTATTTCCAATGCAATCTTTGACAGTAATAATTATCACAAGGAGTGGCTAATTATATGACTGTTTTATACAGGTCAAAAACAAACAAACAAACTTGGGTCATCCAAAGTATAATGGCAGAGATAAAGCTTTAGATATTATGGTCTAAGTAAGATGAGTCATTTGTAAAGCAATTTATAATAATCTAGAGTTATATCTGGGTGTATTATGTATAAAAACATACTGTTTTATTGAAATGTTTAAGAAATATTTATTATATTCCACATCTTCTCACCATACTTAGTAATAGTTATGTAGTGATGAATAACAGTTATGTAGTGATGGATATGAAAGATATTAACCCCCCGAATACTGCGATATTTTAAATTTAACTCACAAAACAACGGGAATAGTATTGTTATTATTATTATTATTTTTGGAGAGGTTTTTGCTATAGGGCACGTGCACTTGCCAGACAGACAGAGACAGAGAGACAGAAAGCAAGAAGTCACCCCCCAGGGGGGATGGCCACGCTGCAATCTCTTCTCCTCCATTTTTCTCTTGGGATCTTGGGCACGCACGCACACGCACCCGGTGTGAGTTTTAAGCCACCGGGTCCGGGACGCGAACCGTGGTCGACTACATGGGAGTCCAGCGACATAGCCATTATGCTAACTGCTGGTCCTGAGGAATAGTATTATTAATTGAGGCTCAGAAATCAAATGTGCTGCTTGGGCTTTAGAACTAGTGTGTTTCCAAAGCATTCCAATTCCCAGCTCAGAGTTATGTTCAGCTCACTTACATTTCCCAACTTTGTTCCACCATGGATATTCCTTAAAAATAACTTCATATTGTCAGTCAACCTTAGAGACGTTAGGTTGTATATTCATGGGTAATTTCAGTGTAGAACTGCAAACTATGACTGGGATTTTGTCAGCCCTTTTTATCTCTTGGGTAGGGAAGAAATGGTTTCCAATAATTAGATTTATGTATTTATTATTTTTATTATTTTTTATTATTTTTTTAGAGCGAGATTTTTGATATAGGGTGCATACACTCGCCGGTGAGACAAAGAGACAGAAAGCAAGAAATCACCCCCCAGGGGACATGGACATGCCCAATCCCTTCTCCTCCATTCTCCTCTTGAGATCTTGGGCGTGCGCACACATACACCCAGAATGAACTTTTTAAAGTTGCTAGGTCCGGAACTCAGATCATGATCAACTATGTGAGAGTCCAGTGATGTAACCATTATACCATGTTCTGGTCACTAGATTAATATTTTTAATATTTTATAAGAAATATAATCCTTTGAATATTGTACGATAGCACAATATTTTAGGATTAAACTACCAATATTCAACTTTCTAGAAAGGAATGCCTTAAACTAATTATATCTTAGGTAATAGGGGATGTGGAGCTAAAGGTCCAACCCTCTTAGCATGCCATAGCCTTTCTGGAGAACAGCTCTCATTTGAAACTGTCGTGGTTACCCCAGCCACTAGCCATCTCAGTAACATACAAAAGGCACTTTTAACACTCAGCAGATTTCAAGAGATTTTAGGAGATATGTGTCAGAAAACAGGGACAAAGATTGAGTGACGTACCAAAAGGTTAAGCATATATACATATATGATATATGTATATATATATATATATCATATATACACACATACTCTACAGTGCCACAAGTTTTTAAAAACCATAGACTCAACCCCAAAGCAAAACTACCTTAAAATAGATCAGTGTAAACTGATATGATTTAAAAGCATAAACTCTTCAAAGAAAACCTAGATGTAGGTCTTTGTGGTCTTTGATAAGACAACATCTTCTTAGAAAAAAAAAATGCAGGTAAATTGTATGTCACCAAAAATAAAAAGTTTTGTGCTTCAAAAACATTGTCAAAAGGTGAAATGGCAACCCACAAAATAAAAGAGAAATTTGCAAATCATATTACTGATAAAGGAATATATCTAAAATACCTAAAGAACTCTTAAAAATAAAAGCTAATGTGCCAGTTATGTGAATAACCCAAGAAGATCTATTAGTGTGCAATTAGCACATGAAAAGATGCCAACAGCATTATTCATCAGGAAAATGCAGTGAAAGACAAGGAATTCTAAAGTAAGTTGAGTTTAGAAGTGTTCTCTTCGATTCAACATTTGTGAAGAGAAGTATATCTCATGTTAAATGTTTAATCCGCAAAGCAGAACCAAACAAAAAACAAAGGTATAATAGAAATTTTAGTAGGTGTTGGAATATCTATTATTTTGATGATAGTGATGGTAGCATAAAGGTTCGCACATGTTCCAACTCATCAAATTATACACAGTAAATATGCAATTCTTTGTATGTCAATTATACCTCAGTAAAGCTGTTTAAAAGGCAAGAGAAGATACTACTTCATACTACCAGAATGGCCATAATCAACAAGAACAATTATAACAAGTGTTGGTGATGATGTGATAAAATTGGAACTCTCATAAACTATGGATTGGAAAAATGTTAAATTAATAAAATGGTGCAATGATTTGGAAAAAAGTCTGGTAGTTTATCAAGAGGTTAAGATAGTGACCACATGACCCAGTAATACCACTTCTAGGCTCATAGCAGCATCATTTATAGCTAAAAATATAAAAACTCCAATGTCCATCAACAAATGCATAAATAAAATGTGTTATATCCATACAATGGAATACTATTAGCCCTTAAAAAGTAATGAAATACTGGGACCAGCAGTTAGCATAATGGCTATGTTGCTGGACTCCCATGTAGTCAACCACTGTTCGAGTCCCAGACCCGGTGGCTTAAACTCATGCCAGACGCATGTGCGAGTGTGCCCAAGATCCTGAGAGGAGAATGGAGGAGAAGGGATTGCGGCTTGGCCATCCCCCCTGGGGGACGATTTCTCGCTTTCTGTCTCTCTGTCTCTCTCTGTCTCTCTGGTGAGAGCACATGCTCTATAGCAAAAACCTCTCAAAAAAAAAAAAAGCAATGGAATACTGACAAAGATTATAAAATGGGTGAGCCTTAAAAATATGTTAACTGAAAAAACTGTCATTGGACACCACCTATTTTCTTCCTTTATACTATGAAATGTCCTGAATAGGGTAACTGGAAAGAGAATGTAGATGAATGATTGACTAGGGCTGAGGTGAGGAAGGGGGATTGTGACTGGAGGGAAATGGAGAATGATGGCTGATGTGTAAAGACTTGTTTTGGGGATGACAATATACTCAAATTGATTGCATTTGTGGCTGAACAACTCTGTAATTATACCAATAACCACTGAATGATACACTTTAACTGGTGGATTATATGGTATATGCATTATATACCTCAAATAAGGCTGCCTCTACAGTAGCCAGAAAACCGTTAAATTTTTTAGAAGTATTGGGGAAAATTGCATTTGCTCTGAATTCGCTTCCATTCTACTTTCTTATACTTTAGTCTAAGGATGTTTTTCAACATAACCCTATAAAATCCCTTGCAGAACATAATGCAGGTATTGAAAGAGAAATCATTTAGACAATGGCCTCCAATATGATATAAAAGCTAAAATAAAACTTTTAGTTATATTTAATTTATATTAAAGAAATATGTCAATTTTTATAAAAATGTAATGTACGAATTGACACGTGTGATCCCACTTGTCCATTAGGGCTTTAGAGAGTCTCAGACACGGCCGGTGGCATCCAGGCTACCTTGAGGGAATAGAGTTCAGCAGCTCAGTGGCATCTTTAGGTGTACCTACAACCTTCAGTGCCCTGAAATATGTGCTGGAAATGTGTATCTGTGTGTGGTTTGGATGATACCATTTTAAAGAGTATTATGATCAACTATAAAACAATAGCAAAAAACTGTCATACCTATAACTTAACAGAATTTTTAAACAAACTTTAAAAATATCTTCCAAGTAGATATTTTTATGTGATTTGACTCACTTATGAAATATATTTATTTTGTTTTATTTTAACATATTCATTGAGATACGAATCAAATTTAATATTGCTAACTTCCTCTTTACATTACTCTTTTTTTTTTGAGAGAGAGAGAGATTTTTGCTACAGGGTGTGTGCACTAGCTGGACAGACAGAAATAGAGAAATCACCCCCCCACCACCACCAAGGAGGATGGACACTCCGTAATCCTTTCTCCTCCATTCTCCTCTTGGGACTTTGGCATTCACACACACGTGACTGGCATGATGTTATTTCTCTTCCCTAATTTTCAAGCCACAGGTTCAGACTCCAGCTGCAGTTGACCACATGAAAGTCTAGAGCCTTAACCACTATGTCACCTGCTGGACCCTACCTTTCTCTTTTAGAAGAGATGCAAATAGAAATGGACCCACAAAATTTTTACCAAAACCTAGTGAATAATATGTTGTTTAAAGAGTTATTAGTAAATATATAAATTAAATAATCTAAAATACTGTTTATATTACCTTTATGTTGTCTTTAAAATGCTCGTTGTGGGGGCTAGGAGGCAGCATGGTCATATTGCTGGATTTCGATGTGGCTGACTGTGGTTTGAGTCCTGGATTAGGTGACTTGAAACTCACCTTGGACACATGTGCATGTGTGCCCCAAATCCTGGGAGGAGCATGGAGGAGAAGGGATTGCAGTGGGCCATCTCCACCAAGGGGTGACTTCTCGCTTTCCCTCTCACTGTCTCTCTCTCTCTCTCTGGCAAATGCATACCCTAAAGCAAAAACCTCTTAAAAATACTTACTGTGTATAAACAACTTAATTACACATTTTATTATCATCTCAGTAGTAACCGTATATTAACCTATAAATGATTAATCATAAATATAATACAGGAACCTGCCCCAAATTTTACTACAAGTGGATTTGCATTAATCAAAGTGTTTTAACAGCATTTATCTAATTAAATATACTGAGACGCTGTAACTAAAACTGTACATACATGCATGTGTGTGTGTGTGTGTGTGTGTATAGTAATCATCTGAGATATTAGGTAAGATTTGCCCCTTCTAGTCTCTATACTTGTTAACTCTGATGGTATTTCTCTCACCTAATTTATCTCTTTCTATGCAGTGAAAGAAAAAGTCAGAAAGGAAAAGAGCACTTGGCTGCTGATATATCTCTGAAAGGTACTAAATCCTAACCATGTCTGGTCAGGACCAGCTGCTAATGATAAATAGTAGAACTCCAAGATGATTGCAGAAGAGGATCTGTGCAGCTCTTTCACGGGGTAGGGTTTTGCTGTAGTCGAATTCTCAGACTCTTCTTCCAACCCACTCATGGTAAAAGGGCAAAAGACATGGCTGGAATGCCTACATGTTGTATCTTAATGTATCCATCTAGAAGATTCTCAGAATATCCCTGATTCCATTAGAACGAATACTTATGTGTATAGCATCTGTGCTCTGAGAAGTAGCGTGAAGTAATGAATTAGAGAGAGTCTCATCAAATTATCTTATTCTTCCAGACTGTCTATGAGCTGCTGAATATTTCCTGAGTTCTCTAAAGTGTTGCAGAGATAAATAAGACAACCTAGAGAAATAAATGGGTCACAGGAAATAGGAAAGAGGAACAAATTAGCAGTGATCTGTGGTACTGAGGAACAAGAACCAGAAGGGACTACAACTTATCAGTAAATGCTGACAGAATTAGCAATATTGCAAACCATCTGGGATCTCTTGCCCCTTCCCAAAACCTCACTAAGTCAGCTGGAACTTAGACACAAGCCCAGAGGAAACAGTAGTACTTTACAAAAGAAAATTAAAATTTTACTGCCTATTAGAAGCATCTTGCTTCTTTAGGGCATGATTTTTAAAAAAGTAGTAAAATGTTTCCATAACAACAACAACAAAAAAGGGCTTCAAAACAAAAAAATAAAGTTTTAAAACCAAAATGGTGTACGTTGCATATGTGAATTTGTGAACTAAGAGACACAAATTGGAGGATTGAATGAAGGGGAATAGAAAACTAGAGGAGTAGGAAGGAGATGATCTAAGACATATAGGTAAAGGAATAGATTAATGGAAAGTAAGAACCTGTATAGGCATACAGTGATGATTTGTCATGTGTGTTTTTTTAGAGATAGATTTTGCTAGAAAAAAGAAGTATTCTAGACTAAAGCCAAGAGGAAAGGGCACCTAAAAAGAAGGGCTTACTTTGTGCCAAGCATGGGAGTAGCTATGGGAACACTAGGATAACGAAAGCATACTCAGTATAGTCAGAGCTCATGATATCTTGAGATGTTCCCAGTATTATGCCTTAGAAAATCCTTTGGAATTTATCACACATTGAAAACCACAGGAAGAGTAATCTACCCACTGTTGAGCAAATTGTCATATCATTCTATAAACTCTTTATAACAAACTGCTTTTCGGATCTAGACACATAGTGCGTCAAGTGCTTTTGCACTTTGCGTTACCTACCCTTTTATTTCTGAGTTCAGCAAAGCGTTTTGATTTTAGCTGGTTTCTTAAGTGTTGCATTTGTAAATTTCTAAGCAACAACTTGCATTCCAAATGTTTCACAGTCATTTAATTCCACCACTCTACTTTAAAAGCTGTTTGACCTTAGTAGGAGATTACGAGCTCTTGAAAATGTGATTCCATAAAGAATAACCTATTTCTAAGACGTACGACTATAGCATTTGTCTGCAGTCATTTTCCACACAAATAAAGGGGGTCATTTGAGATACTGACAACAACAGCTATTCAGGGTAAATATTAGTACTAAAGGTCAGAATATTTTACAACCTGAAAATTAATGAGATGCACACAGTAGCAGCAGAACCCTGCCCCACCCCCGCACACACACACATAGTTTCAATACTCCAAAACTTTATAGAGATGTTATTTAAAGTACTTTGTAAAGTTTGCATTTTAGGCCAAATTTTCTGAATATTTATAGTTTGAGGAGGTCAAGGGAGTGTCACAAGCAGTCATGATTATGAGCATCAATCTATCTTGTGACAAAAAATTTGTGTAGGTCTTTGGCACCAATAGGATTCTGTAAGAAATATGTGTCTGGAAGTCATGACTTCTTACTCAACTTACAAATAATTGTAGTAGAAAGTACAAGTTGTAACACTGACTCAGACAGAAGGGTAAGATTCTCTGCCTTCACCAGTATGCTCTTCCTCCCAGCAGCCGCCTGCTGACTCCAGCGGGATCAGGTCAAGTTGATTGAGTACATTTTTCTAAGACACAGAATTGCTTAACATTTAGAAAACTGCCGTGCCTGATCACATGGTATCCTCCCCATGTCAGGATTTAGCATCAAGATTACATTTATGACACCACAAAAAGCAGAGTACTTACAAACATTTAATTATTTACGCTAATCTTTTGTCTCATTGGCGTGGATACTCAAGTGACTATCAGATTATTTTAAACTACTGTCTGTGAGTGTCTTTGCTATCTCATATAAATGGAACCAAATTATAGTAAACTTCAACAGATAAATTCAAGTAAAATCGAAATTAAATCACTTTATTTTTCATATGTGTTTCGGAGAGTTACTTTTCCTCTAAAATATTCTCTAAAATTGAGGGACAGGATATGAATTATAATGAATACATATACTAATGTTAAGTCTAGAGAATATATAAATTGAATTTTAAATTTAACTTTAAGAAATATAATTAAATACTATTAAATTTTTTTTGAAATTATACTATTAATAATTCTAACTTTCCATAGTCATCCAGATGGCCATGTAGAGAATTGATAATATTAAATTAATCTGTTGTAAAACTATGCTCCTTCATAAGTAGTCCCAAGCTGTGAATTAGAAGACTGAGAAATGATGTATCACTAGATAAGAATTTTTCATAGTCATTCTGTATGAGAGAAGGGTTTGAACGTTCCTTTCTGGTTTTGTTTCCTAGGTGTTCAATTCTCCCATGCTGTGTGTCAGTGTCCATTTTCTCGGCAAGCAGCCCAGCAAATCACCGTCCTAGCCCTAGATGTAGGACACAGGGAAGAGATGTGGAGAAACATTTTCTTCAGGCCTAAGTGTCTACCACTAGGAGAGCAGATGTTTCAGCTTGCAAGCCATGTTTTCCCAGAAACGGAGGTACCCATGTGCTCTTTAATCATTTTATTTTTCACATGTGTCTTTGTGACACGTGGCCCACTGAAGTACTGGACAAAGGCCATTTTTGTTGCAGAGTGGCACTGACTACAGGTCTAAAGTCAGACTGCCACAATTTGAATTAGACTTTTACCTGGGCCAATAGGTGGTATAGCGGTTATGTCGCTGGAGTCCCACATGAGGGATTGCTGTTTGAATCCCAGACCTGGCTGTTTTGAATTCTTGCCTGGCATGTTGCTTATGTGTCCAAAATCCCAAGAGGAGAACAGAGGAGAAGGGATTGTGGTGTGTTCATTCCCCAAGGGATGATTTCTCTCTTTCTGTCTCTCTCTTCAGCAAGTGGACATACCCTGTAGCAAAAATATCTCTTAAAAAAGAAGAAAGAAAGAAAGAATCACTTAAAAAAGAAGAAAGAAAGAAAGAAAAAAAGAAAGAAAGAAAGAAAGAAAGAAAGAAAGAAAGAAAGAAAGGGAAAGAAAGAAAGAAAGAAAGAAAGAAAGAAAGAAAGAAAGAAAGAAAGAAAGAATGAATTAGGCTTTAATCACTTGTTAGGTGTACATACCAGATCTTTCTTACCATCTTTGCAGATGCTCTCAGCCATTCTTTCTCCATTCTGGTTGCTGTTACATTTATGCCATTGCTGTAACAAGCAAAGTATGGGCTGCACATTACTTTGGAGGGGAAAACAATCAACTCTACCTTGTGAGATTCCTCTAAAGTACACACTATGCCTTCTCTGGTGCACCTCTGTTGACAATAAGGTACAAAATGCTAGGGGATCCTTTAGACAAGGATGCTTGCTCAATGCAGAAATAAATGTGGAAAAAATACTTGACAAAGGGACACATGAGCCCATGGATAATTCTTCCTTTCTGCTCTCCTTCAATGAACAGTTCTGAGATATATTCATTATAAAGCCTCTCAACGTACAGGCCAGAGAGATCTATATCAGTTGCACTTGATATATGCTCTAAACAGCTCAATAATGCTGCCTTTTTAATTTATTTTCATATTTTGCCATAGGGCAGGTATACTCACTGAAGAGAGCAGAGAGAGACAAATAGAGAAGTGAGAAATCAGACCCCAGGGGAGAGGGCTGCATATCACAATCCCTTCTCCTCTATTCTTTCCCTGGGATTTTGGGCACGCATGCAAACACACACTCAGTGTGATTTTCAAACCACCAGGGCTAGGACTTGAACTGAAGTCAGCCACATGGAAATCCAGCACCTTAACCACCATACCACCTGCTGGCCAGCTGTCTTATATTAACTCTCTCCTTTCTCTTTCGTGTCTTCTGTTTCCTTACTCATTCATCCTGTCTTTATATTCCTTAATAAAATGTTAGTACATGAATTTTTGCCACAGATTCTACTTTTGGAGGAACTCAGGTTAAGATCTTAAATCACTTCTCTGTGTCTCAATTCTCTGGTGTGGAACTATGTAATAACAGTACTCTCATCTTCTAACATGGTTGCACTGAGCAAAGGCACTCCCATATAAAACATACTGAGAACGTTTCCTGACACATGGGAAGCATAATCTGAAGCAATGATGTATGTGCCAATCACGTTCACATCTCCTTTTCCAAATAACAGAATAATTTCAAATAGAAGCCAATGTTCTTGGTTCCATAACTATTTTTTCCTTCATCTACATATGTTGAACATAAATCTTGGGCCAGAAACTGTGCTATATACAGAGATTTAGATAAAGAACATAATTATTCTCTCAAATGTACCACAACAGAGTAGGGAAGAAAAGGGAGTGAGCATTGCCAATCACACACACACACACACACACACGCACACACACACACACACACACACACACAAAGGTAAAGGTACACATCATAATGTGGTGTTCTCTGCTGAAACAATGAATACGGTACTCTCCTTGATTTAATTGTCACACACTGCACGCATGGTTTGAAAAACTCATATTGCATGCACTCCATAAGGATGCAGGGCAATTAAATGTACATAAGAAATTGTAAAAATAAATAAATAAATATGAAAAAAATGTATTCATCATTTTATGGAAGAGGCAGAAAAATAAATGATCAAAAAGTAAATAAATAAAAGCAGAGTAATAAAGACTGATGGGGTTTCCACAACATGGTGAATATCGTAAGTGGTTCTCTGAAATAAGAGGTTTGAAAAATCATGTTGGATCAAACTATAGCTTAGCTAAATTATAAAGGATATCCAGTAGTCAGCTGGGATAAGTAAGGCATTCAAACCATTTTGTGGAGGAAGCAATGAAAGCTTGCAAGAAGTTCATGCTTCTGAAAAAAGCACTTTCATATTTTGCAAGAATTCTTATATTAATATATGCAGAGTGAGGAGAAGGAAGATATGAAACTGAAAGTCTCAAGGGTGACACCCTGAAGAGTCATATCTGTTATCTTAATATTTTTTTATCTCAAAGACATTACAGAGTCATACATGGCATTTAGGCAGGAGATACAGACTTTTAGAAAAATAAAATCACTTGGGAATGGAAGAAAGTAGGAGGAGCAATAGAGAAGGTCACTTCAACAAATTCGACTAAAAAGTGACCCAAACTCAGCCTGTGGCTGAAATGATAGAGACGGAGAAAAATAGCTGATTTGAATTTTATTACAAATCATGTACACATAGAGGTAAACAGATAAATGGATGATTGATAGAGATAGATATTACAAACTTATATCTATATATGTGTACATAGCTATATAGATATGTATGGTAACTTATGAGGGCTACATATTGAAAGAGTCAGTCTCAGATTTTGACTCAGAAGAGGTGATAAAAAAATGGTACCTATAATCAACATAAAGCATATCAGAGAAAGAGACATTAGAGTTGGAGTTTGGGGACATATGCTTGATTAATTCAGTTTTCAACACATTGAATCTGAGAAGTCTGTGTGACAACCAAAAGTAGATAACCAGGGTTCTGGCACAGAGAAGATAAGCAGTTGTATTACATCTCCGGTGGGAGAAAGGAGAAGAGAGTACTTCAGAAGAAAAAATACTACCAAACGCTCTGAAGAATATATATATTTTAAATTTTTCTAACATGCCTTAATATATAACTACATATAAATAAATACTAGTTGTTTAAGTTCTTTGACCCTACATATTCATCCAAGAAAATGAGAGCTTATTTCATTTGTTTCCATTCATCTTTTCTAATATTCCTTGGAATCAGGAAAGGGAACAACATCAAAATATCAAGAAATGGAATCAAAGGTAAAAACAATAAGAACAGTAACAGTTTTTGTATATCTGGAACATGTTAAAAATAGAGGTTAATGCTACATAGTATACTTGATAAGATATAGATTATTTACATAATTAAAGGTAGATAATGTTCCTGTGGAAGCTACATAAAACCTTCAGGAAAATCTTCTTAGGAAGTGATATTTAAGCTGAAATATGGAAAAGAGGAAGAAACAACCATGTAAAGGAAAGAGAATGTTGCAGAGAGCTAATAGCGTTAAGGAAAACACTGAAGTGAATTCTCTATAAAAAACACACTATTTTGGGAACCAGCAGTTAGCATAATGGCTATGTCGCTGGACTCCCACGTAGTCGACCACTGTTCACGCCCCGGACCCAGTGACTTAAACTCATGCTGGGCGCCTCTGCGTGCAGGCCCAAGATCCCGAGGGGAGAATGGAGGAGAAGGGATTGCAGCATGACCATCCCCTCTGGGGGGTGATTTCTCGCTTTCTGTTTCTATGTCTCTCTGTCTGTCTGGTGAGTGCATGCGCCCTGTAGCGAAAACCTCTCAAAACAAAAAAGAAAAAACACAAAAAAAAAAACCCCAAAAACCCCACTATTTTGTGGAAATTATTCCCACCCCAAGGAAATACTTAGAAACCAAATGATTTCAGTAGCATGGCTTCAAGGGACTAAAGTCAAACACTCAAGTATAAAATTCAGCTTCTTAATCATATTCAAGAATTGAATGCTTGGACAAAAGACCAACCTGGAACTAAAGCCCCAGACTTTGGTTAATTATGAAAATATCAAAGTTTCTTAGACTAGGGCATAAAATTTACCCATGAAATTCACTAGAGTAACTTGTGGTCTCTATTAGGCTGCTGAAATGTCTCAACAGTATGGGCAAAACTAAATGTATTTTAAGACATATAATTTACATCTAAGAGTATATTCCATGGGTTTTCTTTAGTCTATATCATAGGCAGAGGACTGTTCTCAAATGAAAATAAAACTCTTGGCCTATATAAATCTGACTCTAACAGATGTAGTACAAAAAGTTAAGTAAGTCCATTACAGCCACAAGTTAATGGCAACCAAATTTGGTTGTTTGAAAATGTGACGTTTCAACACTGCCATTTTCTTTGGCAGAGATGGGATCAGTTCTAAAATAAATACCAGTAAACAATCTTCCCCATTAATTACATGTGTAACCACCAGCTGTTGGTCTAAATTAAGGTCTATTTTCTTTTAGTTTTCTACACCCCAATTCCACAATCACCAAAATAGCTGGAAATAATTGAAGAAAGATACCAGTTGTAAAACACTCATATACATCAACACAACTCCAAATAGCAGTACAATATAACATACCCTTTTTTTAACACCTACTTCATATGTAGCTCTAGCTTAAGCTTTTAGCTATTACACTGAAACGCACATGATACAGTACCTATAACATTGTGAATTTATAGTGAATAGGTACTAAGATGAAAAACACACTGTTGTAGCCCTAAGGAGCTTTCAATCTAATAAACACCAATTGAAGTCCTTGGAGTCAATCCTTGTAAATTTAATAAAAGATGATCTATTCTATTCCAGAATATAAATGATTCATTAGTAATCACAGACATTTTCAGAAGAAAATTCAGTAAATTTACTCAGATAGTGGCTAAGTGACTGATATTTCAATATCAGATAGATATTACAAACTTATATCTATATATGTGTACATAGCTATACAGATATGTATGGTAACTTATTGAAAATATCAGATTAATTCAGAAACCCGAAGTTTGAAAGTAAGTAGAGTGGAAATCCTTTGAAAGGAGGCAGTGAACACACATTAATCTCTGCCTTAGACTTTCCCAGTAAAAGAGTCAGCTGCAATATCCACTACTATATGTACTGTGGAAATGTCTTGACCCTCAAACAAATATCCTCTTTACTTACCAAGGCCAGTTTTGCACTTTTATGCATTTATTTACTTGTTTATTTGCTTAAAAATGGCAAGTATGACCTAGAATAGTTTGGATTAGATATTCATTCTTCATTCTTACATTTTCCATCATCTTTAGAGTTCTCGGCTGCTAAGCTTTCCTGATAAATTCTTCCAGCAACATTCTCTCCTTTCCTCATGCACAACCGTCTCCTTTTATGGTGTTTACTAGGACTTCCGTCATGCCTAATACACACCAGCTTCTGCTCTTCACACACTTTGATTCATTGTACCCTTACTTAGATTATAAAAGACAGACACGCTATTATTATCTTTGTCTCATATATGAGAAAACTAAGAAAGAGATCGTTTAAAGATCTGGTCTGAATGTACCGAAAGAGTAATTGTTGAGAGGCAGTTTGAACACAGGAAGAATGGCTCTTGAGTCCACGTTCTTAGCCGCTAGACTCTACAGACTCTTTCTGACAATTGTATTTGGATGTTGTATTGCTATATTATCTTTTACATCACTGTCTCCTCTTCTGCACTAAGAGTTTGTTAGCATTCTATAGAGGTACAAGCATATTTGGTGAATAAATACATTTATGATTTGGACTAGAAAAAGCTTACTTGTTAAAGACATAGTTTTAAAGGTGTCCACACAGAAGTAAAGTTTACCAATATGATAATACTAACAAGATAAATTACATATCCTTGAAAGTTTTCAAAATTTCTGTCATATGCAATGGTAAGTTATTGATGATAGATTTTGTATAAAAAGTAATAAAATGTGATGAAAGAAGGAAGTTCATAGCCAGGTAAACATGATTTTCTATCTTTTCAAAAATTCAAAGATCATTTTAGTTATTATATTTTCAGTATGGCACTAACCTTAATTATTTTTCTCTCTTAACTTTACAATCACCCTAAATGCAGCACAAGAAAAGCCACTTTGTTTTCCACTGCTGTAAGCCAGATTGGTATTTCGTTTCGGCCATTGTTATTTTCTCAGCATGTTACAGCTGGCATTTTGTTGCCTTTGTCTGTGATAGTCTGCCTGCTTCTCAAATCAATTGTTCTCACTCACTTAAACATGGACAGTTGGTTTTCCACTATCGTCATGTCTTACAGAAAACCTCTTTAGATGAGTTGTGTATCTTCTCAGCCCTCAGATCTTTATTATGTGAGAATCTTCAGAAAAAAAGCAGCAGAAACTGATCCAGAGAGAAAAGCATGAATATGTTGTTATGCATGTAACATTAGGTTCTGGTCCATATTAAATGGACATTGAGTGTCAGTAACCACAGTTTCCTTTATAGTTTTCCAGTGTAGGATGTCATTTCTTTCTCAGGAAAATAAATCATTATGTCAGTATTTTTTTTTTCTCAAAAAAAAAAAAAGGGGGAGAAAAAGTGCTGGAGAACTGTTTCATTTTTCTCAATCCACTATTACTCTTATTTCTGGCTCTTTTGCTAGCTAAATTAAGGAGAAGTAGTTCAAGTAAGTGAAGTACTTTCATCTACCCTGAAATATCCAATGGTTTCAAGTATGAAGGGTGGCCTTGTAAAGTCAGTCAAGAGAGATAGGAAACTTAAGCTGAGGCTACATCACCAAGTTACAGATAGATTTGTAATGAGTCTTCAAGGGGCACCTTAAATATTTGGTTGAGAATAGATTTTGCAATGAATCCATAGTTTACAAAACCCAGATGGACTTCTAGGACTATGAATTTCATGTAATGAAAATCTATTTTTGCACTGAAATTTTTTTCAGGTTTTTGCCATGGAGTACATGTATTCACTCGAGAGAGACAAAAAGTAAGAAATTATCCCCCAGGGGAGATGGCCATAACACAATCCCTTCTCCATTCTCCTCTTGGGATTTTGGGCACATACATACACACACACAAGCCTGGCATGATTTTCAAGCCACCAGGTCTGGTACTCAAACAGCTTTTGATTATGTGGGAGTCCAGTGCCTTAACCACCACACCATCTGCTGGCCCCTGCACTGACCTTTTTTAAAAGTCTATTTTTTCCATGAGAAAGAGAAAGACAGCACCCTACACAGGATCTTCACACCATGATCTACTACCAGCTTCAGCCAGCCCCAAATCATGGGCTGTCACATTACCAGCTTGTTCACAGAGGTCCCCAAATGCAAATTCTGAGCCTTCCCATGTGAATTACCATCATACACCTTTATGCTACCACTGTGCCACTGTCTGTCCTTTGCATTAACTTTTTAGTTATTTTAATACTACATGCTACTTGTAAACCATTTAAAAAATATGAAAAAGTAAAAAAAAATAAATAAAAAATAATAAAAAGTCCATAGTTCTATATCCCCAATTAACCACTATTAACATTCTGGTAAATATTTTCAAATAATATTATGCATAAATGTTATGCAGAAATGATTAAGACCTACCTACCTTTGGTTATCTTTCTTTTTTTTTTTGGAGAGGTTTTCGCTGTAGGGCGCATGCGCTCACCAGACAGTCAGAGAGAGACATAGAGACAGAAAGCGAGAAATCACCCCCCAGAGGGGATGGTCACGCCGCAATCCCTTCTCCTCCCTTCTCCTCTTGGGATCTTGGGCACACACGCACACGTGCCTGGCGTGAGTTTTAAGCCACCGGGTCCAGGACATGAACCGCGGTCGACTATGTGGGAGTCCAGCGACATAGCCATTATGCTAACTGCTGGTTCCCTTTGGTTATCTATTTTGTTCACTTAACATTATGAACAATTTCACAATGCATCAACTATTCTTATAAAACATTAAATAACTGCAAAATATTACGTCATACAGGCTGTCAATACATGACAATAACTAGACTCTTCTTTGTGTGTGTTTGATGTATTTGGCAATTTTTCATTTTTAATATTATTTTTAAAATAACTGCTGTAGGCTGTATGGGAGATGCATTTATTGCATGCCCCTAATGTCCTGTCCCCGTAGTCTAGGCTTCATCATTGGTTTTAGCAACAACCACAGTTTGGGCCTCAACTCTCTGTAAGATGATAACATCTTTCTTGAAATAGGTCTGATTCTGTCACTATGTGACCAAGAAAATCCAGGAATCGGTACTAATCCATGCATATTATCAAAGGAATAGAGTAAGGGTGGAGAACAGAGATAATGCCTATGGAATATCATCAACCAATGGCATATGAGCCCTTACCAAAGAGCACATCTCCTAGTTGATTCTCAAGAGAAAAACTCTGGGATGTTTGAGGTCATCCCAGATGGAACCGAACCCAATTGCCGTCTGCAACTTTGACTATAGATTCTTATTAATTACAACTCTTTCTTCTTCCTTCAATCTGTCCTGTCTATCCCTGCACCTTGGTATCACCACACAACGCAAATCATTGTCTCAGGCTCTGCCATGGAGGACAGAAAGTTCAATTAGTCTCCTTTCTGTAGTTCTTTGTTCAGGTTACTAATTTTGTTCTTTGGACTGGCGGCTAGAGGTAGAATTGCTGAAATGAAAGCTGTGACCAAAACTTAAAATGAGAATCATGATACATATTAAACCTTGATAAACTACACTGAGCAAGCATATGTACCCCCTGATTACCATGTTTCTCCTCAATAGTCTTTGCGAAGTTTAAAAAAATCCTTTTATTTTGCCAAAAGCCATTTTATTATCTTTAATCTTAGAAAAGTCATCCAAGGAAGAGATATTTCCTAATATTTAATTTTACTCATGTATCTCACAAAGTAAAGATATAAATGTAAACTGAAAAAAATAGAAACAAGGTAAAATGGAAAAAGATACATCTGCTACTCACAATGATTAGCGTAAGTACTAAGACCAAAGAGTATGGTACCATTAAAGCCAAGAAGGGAAAAACTATTTTAAAAGGAGAGAATGATAAACTTTGTGAAAAGCTGTTAGGATACTTAGGAAGATGAGAACAGAAAATATTCCTTGGATTTAACATCCTGGAGAGTTAAGTGACCTTGTCAAAAACAGCTTAAATGGTATCAAGTGGACCATGCTTGGTGATAAAGCCAAATTGGTGTAGGTTCAAGAGTGAAAAAAAGAAAGGAGAAACAGAAAATGTAGATAACTCTTTTGAGAACTTTTTCTTTGAACATGATCAGAGAGAGAGGGGACAGATTTAGGGCACCTGGAATTTATTTTAAAGAGCAGCTTTGTATGAATGTTTCTATTGCTGATCTTTTATAAAAGTCAAACATATTCCTTTCAAATAAATGACTGAACCAAAAAATATCATCATCAGATTCTCCTTTAAATTATTGAAGCAACAAAAATATCATCAGATTTCCTTTTTTAAAAAGAATTATTTTATTTATCCATTTATTTATTTTAATTTGGCCAGAGAGGGACACACAGAGAGAAAGAGAGAGAGAGAGAGAGAGGGAGAGAACGCAAGTCACCAGGTCTGGGACTTGAACTGTGGTTGGCCACGTGGGAGTGTCCAGCGCCTTAATCACCACGCTACCTGCTGGTCCCCCATCAGATTTCCTTTTAAGGAATTTGATGTGCAATGTTAAAAACAAGTCAAGCATTTTATAGTAGTTAATTGAAGATACCTAGTAGAATATTGAGGCCATCCCAGAGTATGCAGAAGTACAATCCAGGAAGTGTCTTGAGCAGCACCATAAAGGAAACAGTCTCAAAGAAAACTTCTTTCACTTTATTTCCACCATAAACATACTACAACCTGTATCTGTAATCCATGATATAACCTGTGGCCCTTTAAGTTGACAGAAATGATCAGCTTAATGACTTTTTAACTCCAAATGCTTTGCTTTAAACCCATCTTTCATTCTTTTATGATCCATTAGACCCAATAAGATGCTACACAGTCTCCAAATCTGTGCCCTAGTGCTTTGCCCAGGCATCCATGTATAAAGCACTGGAGATTTCTGTGCTGCAAAAACTGAACTTCCAATAAAACTAGTAGTCTCGCTTATGGTTATTTCTCATACTTTCTTCATACACTCTATGCCTGAGATGTATTGAAAAATCATGGAATGCCCTGTCCTTTGTCATCAAAATCTTACTTAAAATTACCTACAAATACACGTAAAGAGATACTTCTGCTGGTGCAAAGATTCCTCATATTCCTTTTTTTTTTTTAAGAGAGGTTTTTGTTATAGGGCGTGTGTGCTTGCCAGAAAGAGAGAGAAAGAGAGAAAGAAAGCAAGAAAGCCCCACCCCCAGGGGCAGTGGCCATGCTGCAATCCCTTCTCCTCCCTTCTCCTCTTGGAATCATGGGCATGCACACATATGCGCCTGGCATGAGTCTAAACCTCATATTCCTAAGGATAACTGCCTACTCTATCAAACCTTTTTTCCATACCCATCACACTCATTGCAATTACTGTCACAGACGTGTAATAAAAGGGAAGAAACAAAGTCTTGTACAAACTGGCTCTCATTTCCAGGTTGAAACTCCTTCTTGGCAGAGACCACGTTATTTACCTCTGTATTCTCTGAACTCATGTATAATATACTCAAAATGTATTAGTGAAATATTTTTTTAAAAAAACAACTGAAGCATCATTTTGAACACTTTCAAGCTTTTATAAAATTATTATCCAATATCTTTCTGCTTAATCTATTAAATAGGTTTCATTGTCCACTTACCTGTTTCCAAAACTCTCAGCAAATCTTTCATCATGTAATTTTTCCTTTTTAATACAAACCAACTGGAGATTTCATGCCATGTTGATTTGCTCACTTTCTTTAATGATTTTCATAGAATTGTTCACTATAAAGAGTGATATATATATATATATATATTTCAAAGGACATCTTATAATACATTTTATTTATCTTGATATCTATTAATTCCTAAATTTTTTGTGAAGAAATAATTATCCAATCATATAAACATACTCTGAAGTGACTTCTGAATGATGTAATTTGTCAGGAAAATCTGGAGGTCCCATCTCAGAGTCAGGTAAGATACTATTAAAATATCTGACAACTGATAGACTAGCACTTGGAACTGGAGAACTGATTTAAAAAAGATGAAGTATTTCATAATTATTTGTGAAATAATGCCTTCTTATAAAATTATTATCCAATATCTTTCTGCTTAATCTATTAAATAGGTTTCATTGTCCACTTACCTGTTTCCAAAACTCTCAGCAAATCTTTCATCATGTAATTTTTCCTTTTTAATACAAACCAACTGGAGATTTCATGCCATGTTGATTTGCTCACTTTCTTTAATGATTTTCATAGAATTGTTCACTATAAAGAGTGATATATATATATATATATATATTTCAAAGGACATCTTATAATACATTTTATTTATCTTGATATCTATTAATTCCTAAATTTTTTGTGAAGAAATAATTATCCAATCATATAAACATACTCTGAAGTGACTTCTGAATGATGTAATTTGTCAGGAAAATCTGGAGGTCCCATCTCAGAGTCAGGTAAGATACTATTAAAATATCTGACAACTGATAGACTAGCACTTGGAACTGGAGAACTGATTTAAAAAAGATGAAGTATTTCATAATTATTTGTGAAATAATGCCTTCATAGACCCAGAATAAAAATGTAGGAATGGGATTATTTGTAAAGAGTAATTGGATTAAAATTAAGATGATAAAAGAACAATGAAAAAACTATATTATAAATCTCATATAAGTTATACAAATAAGGAATCCAGGGAATAAGGTTAATAAAATTTTCTTTAGTCAACTTAAAGCAATTTTAAGTAAAGACAGGGAACAAATGACAGGCACATATCAAAATGAGAATGTTGAAGGCTAAGGGGTTCTGAAGCAGTGAGAGTATGATTTTTCTGTGACAACAGTAAAATTTCCCAGGGATGACATCAGATGTGATTCCTACTCATAGTAAAAAATTAGATGGGCTTCTAATAGTAGAAGGAAACTTGGAGGAAACAACCACGGGTTGATGAAATTGAATTCGTTTCTCTAAGGGAAAGGAAAAGAAATGTCAGCAAGATTAAGAAAATTCCTTTAAGAAGTTAATCATGTTAAATTTAAAAACTAATACAAGAGATATTTGAGCTTCTCTTAGAAAGTGGAGTTCAAGTAAGAAGTTGGTTATTAAAACATAGTTTTGCCCACTCAAAACAAATCATACCAGGATCTTTAAAAACCAAGAAAGGAAACAAGAAGCCAATAAAACTAAATCCAGAACTTTGAATATAGTTGAAGGGCAAAGAAGTTCACACACAGGTAATGTCAGGAAAAAATAAATAAAAAAAGAAAAAGAAAAATATAGTAAGGGCTAGTAGAACCAGAGAGACTAGATCTCTAACACTTAGAAATGAAATGTTTAGAGATAATACTGTTCTCACAGAAGGATTAAAATCACGGCTGAAGCGATAAAAAGATTTTCTTCATTTATTCATTTCACAGATATTTATCGGGAGTCTGCTGCTTGCAAAGCATCATTTAAGGCACTGCACATTCAGCAGTGAACAAAAGTGACATTCATCTCTCATTAACTTACATTCTTAAAATTTAAATATATCAAACAAATTTATTAAAACATTTTCCAATGTTTTTCCTGATGTTGTTTGTATTTAGTTCAATTCCCTACA
>NW_006207036.1:769153-783143 GCF_000334495.1 Tupaia belangeri chinensis
CACGTGTATTTTTGGTACTAATGATTCAAGCTAATTCAAATTGATAATTGTGAGCACAAAACTCTTCATAAATTCCAGCCCTTTGAGTACAGCAGGTGGTGTCACCGTTAAGGTCACTGGGTTCCTCCATTGTCATCCCCTAGAAAATCATGCTGGGTGGGACCAGCAGTTAGCGTAATGGCTATGCCACTGGACTCCCATGTATTCAAGTCCCGGACCTGGCGGCTTAAACTCACATCGGGCATGTGTGCATGCATGCCCAAGATCCCAAGAGGAGAATGGAGAAGGAATTGTGGCATGGCCATCCCTACTGGGGGGTGATTTCTTGCTTTCTGCCTCTCTGTCTCTCTCTGTCTCTCTGACAAGTGCACACATCTTGTAGCAAAAATCTCTAAAAAAAAAAAAAAACAACAAAGAAAGAAAGAAAGAAAATCATGCTGGGCACATGTGCATGTGTGCCCAAAATCCCAAGAAGAGAATGGAGGAGTAGAGATTGCAGTATGGCCATCCCCCTCGTGCTGGGGGAGAGGGGCAATTTCTCATTTTCCATCTTTCCGTCTCCCTCTTCTTTTGTAAGCACAGGTGCTCTATGGCAAAAACCTAAAACAAAAACAAACAAACAAAAAACAACCTCTAGTCACTAGAAAGAAATAATACATTTTAGAATAATATGTTATAATATGGGTCGAAATGCAGACATTCCTTGTTATTGTTATTTATTAATTTATCCATATTATCAAGATATAATATACACTGCTTTTGCCTTCCAAATACCTGTTCCTCCTTTATTTCCAAGAGCTTCATGTTTTGTTTGTTTGTTTGTGTATGCACGTAATCACTATCTCACTTCGAATACACACAAAACTAAATATAGTCACAAGTTTGTGGGAGGCTGCGCACCAGCGAATATTGCCGGTTTCTCAGAAAGCGAACAATTACACAATGCCAAAGGTCATGATTGGCTCCCCTTCAGAAACCTCACCTTCAGAACCATACTCTGATTGGCCACTTCCCATAGCAAATCAGTGAGCTTAGAATCCCTCAGATTTGCATAATCCAGCACTTCATGATTGGTCCACAGAAGCAAACAATCATAACCCACCTTTTACAGTCCTTCATTTAACCAATCACCGCCCACCAACATGTATATAACCATAATCCCTGGCCCACAATCGCCAGACGACACAGACGACCCTGGAGAGCCTGAATAGCTGAAACACTGCACAGTCTACGGACGACCAGGAAGACGACCCAGACGACCCAGAACAGCTGTGACACTGCATCGTCCCTGGACAACCCTGAAGAGCTGTGATACCGTGTCGTCTCCGTGCTGCTCACAATAGATGACGCGATGTGCCATCTCCGTGCTGTACCATGCTGCCCACAATAAATGGATGACCCTGAAGACACTGTGTCATCTCCGCATTGTACGCTATTCCACTTGTCCCGGCTCTCACTCCTTCCCTCAGGAAACCTGTTCGACTGTCCCCCCGGGTCGGGACACAAGGTCAATCTCACTTTTCTGCTATGAAAAAACAATAATCCGAGGGCTAATCCCATTCCTCTTCCCAGTGACTGACTAAGGAATGGACACGTGACCCAATTTTAGTTTATGAAGTATGCCAGTAGAAAACTCAAATTGTTCAACATCTAAGTGAAACTTTTATAACTTTTATAATGACACACTTGTCATTATAAAGAAAAATACATACATAGATAAATAAAACCTACTTTTAATATTGCCTCTGAAAATATAGCATCATGTTGTTTTTAAAACTTACTGTAATGAGTCTTTTAATGCTTCTTTTTTCTACAGGGTGTGTGCACTTGCCAGACAGACAGAGAGAGACAGAGAGACAGAATGCGAGAAATCACCCCCCAGGGGTTATGGTCACACTGCAATCCCTTCTCCTCCGTTCTCCTCTTGGGATCTTGGGCATGTGCACACATGCGCCCGGCGTGAGTTTTAAGACACCGGGTGCGGGACGCGAACCGCAGTCGACTACGTGGGAGTCCAGCGACATAGTCATTACGCTAACTGCTGGTCCCATGCTTCTTTTTTCTTATCCATCATTTACTTAAGTAAAAAGATATTGCAGCTAATCTAAAAAGGTCATAATTGCCCAGTGGAAGTGCTCTTCTGTATGTTTTTAGATTGATTGATGTTCTGTTTGTGTCTTTTCTTAACTGATTTTACTCACAGTTCCTGAATAGTTCCTAGGAGACCTATGACTCAAACCCAAGCTCCTCTTACATTTCAACTTACATGTTCACCTGTGTTTCTGAGTGTAAAATTCATGTCTGACTGGAGCAGCAAATCTAAAAAAGTCTCTGACTGAGTCCATCATAGCCTTCCTTCAATCTGCCTGACTACCTTTGTGTTCTGCCATATATACATATATACACATATGAACATATATATGTATATATTTATATATATATGTGTATATATATATATAATATATATATAAATGTTTTTGCCATAAGACATGTGCACTCTCCAGAGAGAAATTGAGAGAGGGAAAGTGAGAAATCACCTCCATGGGGGATGGCCACACTACAATCCTTTTTCTTCCATTCTCTTCTCAGGATTTTAGGCATACACACAAACACACATGGTGTGATCTTTATGCTTCCAGGTCTGGGACTCAAACCATGGTCAGTCATGTGGGAGTCTAGTGCCTTAATGACCACAGCACCTGCTGGGCCCTCTGCCATGCTTTTTATAGCACCACCATCCTCTAGGTTAACTAATCAGAAACCACTTCTTCAATATTCTCTCTCTTGTTTAGTCCTGAAACTCATTGGCTATGATGACCTGTTGTTTCAAAATCCAAATTATCTTTCAAATTAACCCACTCATACCTTTTTCTGTAGATAATGCATTGTTCAGGAACTCACCCACCTCACCCACTCTTCCTTGGATTTTACAATAACAATCTAACCTGTCTGTCTGCCTCCTGTCTCTTCCTCATGCTACCGTCAAGTTATTTTTCTATCAGAAATATGTGTATGGGAGTCTAAGTACCAAAAACATCAAGGCCATCAATCATCTGATCCTTTTATACTTTTTCCAGACTTGATTCCCATTTTTTCCTCATGACCCTTACACTACAGTCAACCCAGGACGTTTATTGTTTCTGGGACATTCTTTCCTTCTTTCCTTTTTTGCTTTTGATTCTCTGGGGTGCCACATCTTTAGATGCTATCCTGTTGAGATGCTATCCACTTCTAAAATCCCAGTCTAAACTTTACTTCCACTTAGAAATAGTTTTTGTTTCCAAGAAGAATCATTCTCTTGTTTCTTGGCATTACTGCCAGGTTTTGTTTGGGTTTTGTCAGACACTTACCTGCCTCTGTGATAGTCATATTGAATACATAGTGAATATGAACCGTTAATGTACAGTTATTAGGTAAAAAGTAAACTTGTTCCTATATATGTGATATTCGTGAGTCAGAAAATAATACTTATTCCATATATTACATTTTTATAATAATAATTTTAATCGCACTCTGTCAGTATATTTCATTAAGATGATAAACAATCCAAAAAACATATTAAGATGGAGGTAGCAGGTGGTGTCATGGTTAAGCTGCTGGACTCCCACATGATCAACCATGGTTCTAGTCCCAGACTTAGAAGGTTGAAAATCATGCCAGGTGAATGTGCATACATTCCCAAAATCCCAAAAGGAGAATAGAGAGGGGATTGTGGTGTGGTCATCTCCCCTAGAATGTAATTTCTCACTTTCCCTCTTTGTGTCTCTCTCTGTTGAATACACATATTCTATGACAAAAACATAAAAAAAAAAAAAGGTATTGAGACCAAAAAAAAAAAAAAAGAAAGAAATCATTAAAGGTATAGGAAATGCAAGGTAAGCGGACTGCTTGTGATATGGTGGTTATGGTGTCTGATAAAGGTATCCACACAGCCAGCTACAAGTCTGTGCATGCATGGCCACAATTCCAACAGGAGGGAGAGATAGAGGTGAGGGAATTGTGTTGTGACCATTCCTGAAGGGGGATGCTGTTTCCTCTCTCGCTCTCTCTCTTTCTCTCACTCTCATTCTGTCATTTGACAGCAAGCACATATACCCCCTGATGAAATTAATAAATAATTTTTAAAATAAAGTAAACATAGGGAAGGACTACATTAGAACTAAAATAACTCTTGTGATCACAATAGATTCAAAAGGATCTAAATTGGAACCCCACTTTCAGGTCTGTAAATTGATTGATCTATTAGAAATATTTTTCCCACAAAATGTGTGCTTTCCTTTCCCACTGCTCTAGTAAAGACCTCCTAGATCTAAAAATTTAGTAAACTTGCTTAACTTTGGCTCTTTCCATTCCTAGAACCAAGATCCCCTTTCCATTAATTGTTACACTGAATACTTGGCATGACTTAAGGAACATTCAAGAAACAAAAAAAAAGTATTTGATCAATGGTGTGTGCCATAGCATATGACTTTTCATATTGTTACTTGTTAGCACATTATCATTTCTTCTCCTACTCTAACAAGCATGGAACCTTCATAAACAGAAAGGCCTTACCTAGCTACTGACAACAGTATCTCTAGAACCTAGGACAGTGCCTTTTCCATAGTAAAATTTCACAAGTAAAAATATCTTGCACCTCAATCAATAAATTGCAATGTCCCAGTCTAATCATGGCTGAAGAAAATTTTTTTACAGATACCTTACAAATCCTGTTTGCTTAGTACAAACTGAAAGCAATATTTCCCTCACACTGTCTCCCTCATAGTTACATGTGGTTGTATGCCTGAACTGTGGTCGATGGAAAGTCATGTACCCCACTGTGGAGACAAAGTTTATTATGGGGAAAAGAACCCCCCTATGCTCACTTTTCCTTCCAAAAAAACAGATGAAGGAGAAGATTCTTAGCTCTTGGAGGTTTGTGGATAAAATTCAGAGAGTTCAAGAAATTGAATGAGAAAGCTTACATCTTTATTTTAAATGCCTCTCTTTGAAATGTAGTATTTATTTATTTATTTTCTTTCTTTTTTAGAAATTTTTGCTATAAGGTACGTGTGCTCAACAGAAAAGATAGAGAAAGAAAGCGAGAAATCACCCCCAGGGGGAATGGCCACCCAGAAATCCCCTCTCCTTCATTCTCCTCTTGGGATCTTGGGCATGCACACACATGTGCCCGGCATGACTCAAACCACAGTCAAATACATGGGAGTTCAGTGACGTAGCAATTACACCATCTGCTGGTCCCTGAAATGTAGTATTTCTATCCATTATAATGACAATCAAAATACCACAGTTGTATTAGCACTACCTATGACTTGGTCACCAATTAAAAGAGATATTTTCATATCACAGGACTTCTATCTCAAATATCTCAAAATATTGTTTATCATCATCCCTAGATCAGAATCATGGTGGTTATTTGAACTAGACTGCAAGATATGCTTATTTAATGTTAATGAAAAGACAAATACATTGTTGTACCACAAACTCATTTTATATAAATTTTTCATAAAAATATGTCATTATAATTACTTTCCTTTTTAACCATGTATATTTTCTTTTATATATTTAAGAAGAATATATTTAAGCCTGCTTACATTCTACACTCTTTTTCAACACAGTACTGGAAGTTCTAGCCAATGCAATCAAACAAGAGAACAAATTTAAAGGCATTCGGATAGGAAAAGAAGCTAAATTATCCCTTTTTGCAGATGATATCACTATATACAGGGACAATCCAAAGGAATCCATAAAAAAAGCTTCTAGAAATGATAAATGATTCAGTAAAGTAACAGGATACAAAATCAATAGCGTTTGTATACACCAACAAAGAACAGACCAAGACAGAAGTGAAGAAAGCAGTCCTATTTACAATAGCCACAAAATGATATCTAGAAATAAACCTAACCAAAGAAAATAACTAACAAAACAGGTGAAAGATCTCTACAAGTAAAACTACAAAAAACTGAAGAAAAATTGAGTATTTTACAAAAAAAAAAAAAAAAAAAAAATGGAAAAACATCCCATGCTCTGGGATTGGAAGAAACAATGTAATCAAAATGTCAGCTCTATGAAAATTAATCTACATATTCCATCCTATTCCAATACAATTGCCTGTGACTTTGTTCACAGAAATTTGTCTACATACAACTCAGCAAAATTGGCATAATAGGAACATTCCTCAGCACAGTAAAAACGATCTATGACAAATGCATAGCTAATAGTTAATATCATACTGAATGGGGAAAAGCACTTAAAACTAGAACAAATCCAGGCTGCCCCTTTTCTCTACTCATTTACAGCGTAGTACTAGAAGTTAGCCAAATGTAATCAGACAGGAAAGTAAAATAAAAGGCATCAAACCAGGATAAGGAAAAGTGAAATTATCTCTACTTTCAGATGATATAATTATATACATACAAAATGAAAAGAGTCCACAAAAAACTCCTGGATGTAATCAATGAATATAGTAAAGTGGCAAGATACAAAATCAATATACAAATCTATAGCATTCTTATACATAGACACTGAGGAAATCAAAGTAAAATTGAAGAATGGAACCCCATTAATAATAGCCACAAAAAAAAAAAAAGATACATGGGAATAGACTTAACCAAATACATGAAAAGTTTCTACAAGGAAAACTATTAAAACTTAAAAAAGAAACTTAAAATAATTCTCTTTTTTTTGGGGGGAGAGGTTTTTGCTATAGGATGCATGCACTCACCAGAAAGACAGAGAGAGACAGAAATACAGAAAGCAAGAAATCACCCCCCGTCCTGGGGGGGATGGCCATGCCACAATCCCTTCTCCTCCATTCTCCTTTCAGGATCTTGGGCACACACGCACATGCGCCCGGAATGAGTTTAAGGCATCGAGTCCGGGACTCGAACCACAATCGACTACATGGGAGTCCAGTGACATAGCCATTACACTAACTGCTGGTCCCTAAAATGATTCTTTTTAAAAAGTTGGAAAACATCCCATGTTCTTGGATTGGAAGAATTAATATAATCAAGATGTCAATCCCACCCAAATAAATCTACAAATTCAATGCAATCCCAATCAAACTACTATAGATATTCCTCACAGAAATAGAAAAATAAAATTAAATTTGTCTGGAATCATAGAAAGCTCCATATAGCCAAAGCAATACTGTGATAAATGAATGAATGAATGAATGAATGAATGAATGAATAAAAAGTAGGAGGCCTCTCACTTCCTGATGTCAAATCATACTACAAAACTGTGATACTCAAAACAGCATGTTATTGACACAGAAACAAGCAAGTAGACCAGTGGAACAGAATTGAGAATCCCAGAATAAATACCAAAATACATAGCCAAATGATCTTTGACAAAGTGGATAAGACATTCCATTGAAAAACAGAAAAATCTTTTCAGCAAATGGTTCTGGAAAAACTGGCTATTCACTTGCAGAAAAATGAAACTGGAACCTTATCTCTCACCACTAACAAAAATTAACTCAAAATGGATCAAAGATCTAAACATAAAACCTCAAACTATTAAACTACTGGTAGAAAACACAGGGAAAACTCTTAAGACTTTTGTTAAAGACTTCATAAAGAATACACCCAAAGCACTGGCAATAGTCTCAAAGATAGACAATTGGGACATTAGGCTTAAAAGCTTCTGCACAGCAAAATAAACAATAATTAGAGTGAGGAAACAACCCTCAGAGAGGGAGAATAAATTTGCAAAGTATCCCACCAAATCTCGTATATAATACCACATGGTTTTCTTTGGCCATTAATCCTATGCAATAAAACACTATAAACAAGAAAGCATAAGAAAAGTAGCAAAGTCATATGAAACAAATTATATGACATAAACAAACAAAAAAAGCAAAATATTCTTGTAAGTATTCCAACTGTTCAAGGAGAGTTAACATGAGCCTGATTTGTTCTAATTTTGCTTGTATAATAAGCTTTCCTATAATTAATGGCACCTTCCACATTAGGCTACTAAAAACTTTGGTTGTTAATTTGATTCTTCATTCTGTGAATGAAAAACTTTACTTTTGTTATAAAGAGGGAAAATATTTTAATTAATAGCTTATTTATGACTTAAACAGTTTTGCCACCAAGTGACATATATCCAAATTTTAGTTTTAGTACTTTTTGCTGATGCTGTAACTGCAAATATATTGGGATAATGTAATGCCTATAATGTCATTATTGTATCTTTTGTTTCTGCACCACCAAACCAGATGAAGTATTTCGGTTATCACTTTCTTTTGAATAGTTTAAGTTGGCCAGTTTCCAAAAATACAGATGTGTTTCATTATTGGACAAGACTTAGACAAATAAATTTCACATGAGTTTATAAGCCACTCAAGTCGTGGAAGAAGCATCTCATGACTTGTAAACACAATCGATTCTGGGCAAGTAAACAGTTAAGGTGGTAAGGGCAACAGAAATATCTGAGAGCACTTAAAATGAACAATTCTTGACCAATTTGTAAACAAAATTCATGATTATTCATATTTCAAATACTAAAATATTTCTTGGTTTAAAACAGAAAAATGTGATGTGGTATTACAGTGTCTACACAGTCTCCTCTGTAGGCGCTACCCTATGCGCTTGCACCAAGTCCCTAAATCAATCACATTCCAGGCATATTTCTGGCTTTGTGTATTGTTCTTTCTCCATCCTCTGCCAGGCCTACACTGCCCTACAAGATCCAGAGTTTTAAAGTTTAGGGATTATAAGGCTCTTTAGAAGCTAGATCCTTAAGATTTTTAATATTAAAATAGGTTTTACCGTACATAGGCATGTTAAATTAGTTGACCCTAAATATATGTGCATGTGGATGTGCAGCTTTTTTTTCTTACTTTTTTTTTTTTTCTGGAGAGGTTTTTATTTGCTATAGGGCCTGTGCGCTTGCCAGACAGACAGACAGATACAGAAAGACAGAAAGTAAAAAATCACCCCCCAAGGGGGATGGCCATGCTGCAATCCCTTCTCCTCCATTTTCCTTTCGGGATCTTGGGCACTCATGCACACACACCCTGCGTGAGTTTTAAGCCACCGGGTCCGGGACTCGAACCGTAGTTGACTATATCAGAGTACAGTGACATAGCCATTACACTAACTGCTGGTCCCTCCTTACATTTTTGTTAATTGCCTGAAGGTATATGTGCTCTCCCAAGAGAGAGAAGGTATATGTGCTCTCCCAAGAGAGTAAAAGAGAAATGGCATGATCATGCCAAAATTCTTCTTCCTTTATGTCTCCATCCCATCAGGATTAGAGGCACACACATGCATCTGGCATGTTTTTCAAGCCTCCAGAGTGGGATCCAAACTGTGTTTGACCATGTGTGATCTGGCTTCCTACGCCTAAAATATTTCTTGGTTTAAAACAGAAAAATGTGATGTGGTATTACAGTGTCTACACAGTCTCCTCTGTAGGCGCTACCCTATGCGCTTGCACCAAGTCCCTAAATCAATCACATTCCAGGCATATTTCTGGCTTTGTGTATTGTTCTTTCTCCATCCTCTGCCAGGCCTACACTGCCCTACAAGATCCAGAGTTTTAAAGTTTAGGGATTATAAGGCTCTTTAGAAGCTAGATCCTTAAGATTTTTAATATTAAAATAGGTTTTACCGTACATAGGCATGTTAAATTAGTTGACCCTAAATATATGTGCATGTGGATGTGCAGCTTTTTTTTCTTACTTTTTTTTTTTTTCTGGAGAGGTTTTTATTTGCTATAGGGCCTGTGCGCTTGCCAGACAGACAGACAGATACAGAAAGACAGAAAGTAAAAAATCACCCCCCAAGGGGGATGGCCATGCTGCAATCCCTTCTCCTCCATTTTCCTTTCGGGATCTTGGGCACTCATGCACACACACCCTGCGTGAGTTTTAAGCCACCGGGTCCGGGACTCGAACCGTAGTTGACTATATCAGAGTACAGTGACATAGCCATTACACTAACTGCTGGTCCCTCCTTACATTTTTGTTAATTGCCTGAAGGTATATGTGCTCTCCCAAGAGAGAGAAGGTATATGTGCTCTCCCAAGAGAGTAAAAGAGAAATGGCATGATCATGCCAAAATTCTTCTTCCTTTATGTCTCCATCCCATCAGGATTAGAGGCACACACATGCATCTGGCATGTTTTTCAAGCCTCCAGAGTGGGATCCAAACTGTGTTTGACCATGTGTGATCTGGCTTCCTATGCACAGCATTTAACCACTACACTACAAGATCAGCCCTGCATTTTGTGTAAAGAAACAATTTTATAACTAAGCAGTCTCTTTTTCAAAAGAACTCTTATTATCATCAAACTTTCCAAATTACTCATTCAAGAAAAAATAATTGACTCTAAAACTCTACCAAATTAAATCACAATTTACTTTTGCAAAAATAATGGAACTATATTTTTATATATTTAGATTGAATTTTTTTATTTCTTAGCTGCATTGGGATAAGTTCAGTGTATTAACTAGAAAGCTCTTATTGTGAAAAAAATTACTTGTGAAGATACTCAGATAATTCAACAGTAGAGTCATATATAGGAACAAATTGTTTGGAAACATTTAATCTATCAGTTTATTAGTATTTTTAAAGTGTAATAATGGCCTCACTAGTGCAAGGAGATCATTCATGATCATGAGAATTTTATCATGACAATTGTCCATTTTATAGAGAGCTATTTCCTCCAATGAAGCTGCATATGCTCCAGACAGATTGGTCTTATAATGTAGATGACATATCTTTGGTAGAAGTTTCTGGATTTTGAACTTTTTCTTGACACAGGACAACATAGATGTGGGACAGAAATTGTGGAGTAATTACCAGAAGCTTGCTATGACTCATAAACCAATATCACCTTTAGGTACTGGGGCATGGACCCCAAAGATGGGATGAGAATGATCCTTCTATGTAATAGCTGTAATGGCCATTCCTTTGTGTCATTAAAGCACAAATACCTATCTTACGTGGCAATTAAATGTGAAATAAAACATAGTAGTGCTGTTTCTGAGATTAAATTCTCAAATAGTTAATGTGAGGAAAAATTAGAACAAAAACACTGAAGAATTTCTTAGTATTTTTAGAACTAGACTAAAACTGTGAGTTTCTCATTTCAAATTATTTGGCAATCATAGCTCTTGTTACATATTTAGAAAACCTGCTTTGTAAAGAATCTGGCTGGCCCACAGATTCATATGAACGTTGTATACATTCCAAGTAAGAATGAAAAAATTTTCAATATAATTTGAAAATTTCTGAAGTAGAGTTTGTGTCTCCCATGCACACCCTCTCCCCAATTCATTGTCAGAAACAATAGGAATCTCTGCAATAAATTTAGAAATAAATACTCCATTATGACCCCAAACGGGTGGATTTAATTGTGAATGGAGGGTAAGTATAGTTTAAGGTATAATATACAAGTCCATTCTATCATGTTAAAAATATTGATCCTAAAATACTTAAGTAATTTATATAGATAGATATATACAAATAAATATTAAAATGTCTAGAAAACTTGTTCTATTTATTTGAAATAACATAGTAAAGTCTTTAATCAATATTTTTTGTTTTTAATTGTCTTCATGTTTTTGCCAGGGCAATTTTTAATTTGAAAAAAATTCTCTTCTACTTGGATTTTGGAAACTTAAATATTTTTGTATCTGATAGTAACATTACTCAACCTACAGCGATTTCATAAACATACTCGTTGTCTATACTTTCCATCTTGCTATTTTCAATATTTGTATTGCATTTTTCTTCCTTGTTTCTATGCTTTTATCTGGTTATTTTAAAATGTATATCCTATTACTATTCTTCCCATTTGTATTTGGAATACAAACACTTACTACAGTACAGTTTTATATCAGTATTAAAAGTTTAACACTATCCATAACCTCTTCCCAAATAAGGGAAGAATTTTTATTCTTCATTTGTGTCATATTTCACTGCACCCACACAACACCCACAATAAGATGATAGGGCTTTTTAGCTTGTTGAGTTAGTATTATACATCAACATTCTGTCTTTTTGATGAGAACACACACTCTATAGCAAAAATGTCTCAAAAAAATTGAAGAAAAAAGATAATGTGTCACTTGATACACTTGCATGATATAGATTTATTATAAGTAATCAGAGTTTATAAATAACATTTGTTTCAAACAAGTTCTTATTGTTCATATATATATCGTGAACATCAGTAAAAAATATACTAGGGTCTGTCATTTAACATATATAAAATATCATGATTTAAGTAAAAATGAGCAAAAATAAATTCTAAATGTTTAATAAAGTAAAAGCAGAAAAAGAATTGCATTGCAAATCTGTCACTGTATAGTTGAATTTGCAATATTATTTTTTCCTCAAAAATGGCAAAAGCCGGGAACCAGCAGTTAGTGTAATGGCTATGTTGCTGGACTCCCACATAGTCGACCGTGGTTCACGTCCCGCACCCGGTGGCTTAAAACTCACGCCGGGCGCGTGTGCGTGCGTGCCCAAGATCCTGAGAGGAGAATGGAGGAGAAGGGATTGCAGAGTGGCCATCCCCCCTGGGGGGTGATTTCTCACTTTCTGTCTCTCTGTCACTCTCTGTCTGTCTGTCGAGCGCACGCGCCCTACAGTGAAAATCTCTCCAAAAAAAAAAAAAAATGGCAAAAGCCATTGTGCTTAACTTTTAGAAGAAAAAAATAAAAGGCAAGAAATAAAGAAACTCTATTTATCAGATCTGCAGATAGAACTGAAGCAAAATCACTATCATCAGGATTAATTCTAACGGCATCTGCAGAAACCAAAGGAGAGGATGATGCCACAGGTCTTTTAAAAACATGTCAGTGCCACCTGCTTTCCCTTGTTATATATTTCCTTTTCAAGTATTTCCTTCAGTCTGTACATTTGGAGTATCTCCTATTGTATAATAAATTACCTTTGTTTCATGAAATTTCTACAATATTTACAACATTCTCAACTGTCATTAAAATAGACAACATTCCATCTTGGCCACTGAGTGAACTCTTCTTACTCACTTTTAACCCTTTTGAGACTGGATAATGACACTACTACAAGTATTTCAGTTTATTTCAAGTAGATAGTACATAACATGAGTCACAAATCAAAATGACATAGATGTCTCATACTTACTGGTCTCCCAATCTATACAGTTCCTCATCTATTCTTCCAGCTCCCTGCTGCAAACATGTCAGTTCTTTCCCATTACACTTATTTATTGAATTATTACAAATCTATGACTATTTTAAATGGATAATATATTTAAAATATTTTTTTAAATTTGAAAACTTGAAGACTTCTTTTATTTAAATCACCTGAATAAACTTTTATTGTCATTGATTTTGAAGACTGAAATAGAGGAAAATAATAGACTTCAAGACTCATATAGTGTAGAAAAAAATCCAACAGATGTTTCATTTTCCCCATAATCCACAATTCCAAAAATGGGAATATGTCAATGGAAACAAACAAACAAAACAGTAGGTAGCATAGAATCTTTGTCACAATTGCTTGGGCCATGTTAAGAGAAGATGGATTAATCTGATTGAATTGACTTAAGAAGAATAAAAGAGAAGAATATGTTGGTTAGAATAAATTTTCATAAAGATTAGAGGATATAGATGCATGGATAATGGTTACAAATACTGGAGATAATGTGGGAAGAGAGTGGGAGAAGGGAGAAAGTAGGAGGAATGGAATCAAGGAAAAAATAGAGAGGCAAGACATTTGTGGGACACAGAAATGGATGATTTTCTGTTGATGATAATGAATATGGTATCTTCAAGTGGACTGAGGTGAAGTGTATTCGTGTTGGGTAAATTCACTTTAAAAGCTATAGTGATATTTGTGATATATTGTGATTGAATGTATAAATACATACAAATAAAAGTAAAATAAAATAATGCAGGCAACTTAAAAGAAAAAGCACATAAATTCAAAAGTTTTTTTTTTTTTTTTTTTGAGAAATTTTTGCTAAGGCAACAACAATCCCC
>NW_006207036.1:783172-835634 GCF_000334495.1 Tupaia belangeri chinensis
CCAGGGGGAATGGCCACACCACAATCCCTTCTCCTCCATTCTCCTATCGGGATCTTGGGCACGCACGCACACACGCACATGCACCCAGTGTGAGTTTAAGCCATTGAGTCCAGGACTCAAACCGCAGTCGACTACATGGGAGTCAAGCGACATAGCCATTACTCCAACTGCTGGTCCCTCAGAAGTATTTGAAACAGAAGTCTCATAGGTGGAAATAAAGTGACCACAAGTATGTGAGCTTCTATGAAGCAAGTACAGGGAAGAAGGCACAAGTTTTTTTTTTTTTTTTGGAGAGGTTTTCGCTATAGGATGCGTGCGCTCGCCAGACAGACAGAGAGAGACATAGAGACAGAAAGTGAGAAATCACCCCCCAGGGGGGATGGTCACGCCGCAATCCCTTCTCCTCCATTCTCCTCTCAGGATCTTGGGCACGCACGCACACGCGCCCGGCGTGAGATTTAAGCCCCCGGGCCGGAGACGTGAACCACGGTCGACTACGTGGGAGTCCAGCGACATAGCCATTACGCTAACTGCTGGTTCCCAAGGCACACGTTTTGATCCCTGAATCAAACTCTAAGATCTGACCACTTGAATGAGTAGTATAACACAGAACTACAAGGAGAAAATGACTCAGGATTAACTGTCCATTCTTTTGGACTATTTGAAGCAATTCAGCATAAGGAAATCAGTTCAGAATGAGGTCATGGTACACGGAGTAGAATTCTGTTGCATTTAAACTAACTAAAATAGAATCAATTACCACGTGTGCATTAAAATATGCTTAGTTACCTGGGTCTTTAAAAGACAGTAAATTCAGAAGGAACACTCTAGTTCTTCAGCCCAATCTTCAACTTTTCCCTTGTGTCTCTATATAGTTAATAAGACAAATCTTCCTCTTATATTAGAGAATAATTTTCTTCAATGTCTATGATAGCAAGTCTCCAAATCACAGGTATAGATTAACTCTGCTGTGTTGACAGCCTTAACTGAATATGCTCAACATTAGATTAAAAAAGTAAAGGTATGATTCCCTTCACCTCATGTTTTTTTTTTAAAAAGAATTATTTTATTTAACTTTATTTATTTATTTATTTTAATTTGACTAGAGAGGGACAGAGTGAGAGAGAAAGAGAGGGAGGGAAAGTAAGAAAGCAAGTGCCAGGCCCGGGACTCTGTGGTTGGCCATGTGGGAGTCCAGCACCCTTACCCACCACACCACCTCCCAGCCCCTTGTAAGTATGTTTTAAATTGAATTATATACACCAAAAGAGGGAAAACTATCAGTCTCATCCCACATTAAGAATTGTTTTATCTGTGCCCATAATTCACCAAGGATCATGTCATAATTTATTATCCAAGTATTTAGACAATTTTTATTTTGTCAGTTTGTTACTAAATAGTGTAAAAGATAAAGTCTGTCTCCTTAACATAAAAGTTAATGGGCCTGGGAGATGGCATGGTGGTTAAGGGTGTTGTACTCTCACATGGCCAACTGCGGTTCGAGTCCTGGACTTGGTGGCTTGCTTTCTAATTTTCTCTCTCTCTCTCCCCCTCTGTCTCACTCTATCCTTCTCTGGTCAAAAATAAATAAATAAATAAATAAATAAGGTTAAAATAAAATAATTCTTCAAAAAATCATAAAAGTTGGTTTAGCATATATTTAAACAAATAAACAAAAAACCAGAGAGCACTTATTCATACTAGGTTATAAGATAAAGACAAAGAGTAGAACTGAAGTGAAGGAGAGAATAGTTCTTCCTTCTGTGCCAACACATGACTGGGATTCGACATCCTGTAGAGTGCTTTGTAGCTGGTCCTCTGCACCTCAGGTTGCACGTACATGGATCCAACCAACTAATGATGTAGCCAGCACTATCTCAAAAGAAAGATGCTGAAAAAGTTTATATATTTTTCGGTTCACTTACATATAATGACAGGATTGCTTATAAGTAATCTACAGATTATTTAAACTATACAGGAGGAGGGCTAGCAATTGGTGTGGTGGTTAAGGTGGCTGAATCCCACCTGGCCAGTCAACAGAGTAGTTCAAGTCTGAACCTGGTGACATTATTTATTTTTAATGTTTTTAACATTTTATAAAATTAACCAATATATACATTCTGAAAAAATGTCAAAATGCTCGTAATGAAACCAAGCAACCCCTTGCGCTGCCTCGCCTTGCTTTCCAGTCTTGATCAACAAAGGCGATTGCCTTCAACAATAGATGTGGTGAAAAAGGTTGATGGATTCCTCTTGGAAAATATTCGGTTTGTATAAGTGAAAGTTTCTACAAAACAAGGGGTGTATGGGTCTAAAATTTAAGAAAGAAATCTTGGATATACATAACAGTTTGGGTATTTTCTCTCTACATATGTGGTATTTGAAAATATGAAAATAATATTTTAGAGGTTAGTGTGTAAAACATGTGTGTGAGATTCCTTTGTAAAAATACAATATACAATAAGTTTCAGTGTGGTAATAACTTGTTTACCACACTTAAGCAGTAATATTGAGGAAGTTCAGTAGTAATAAACCTTGGCATCATATTGCACATCTTAAATGAAGACGTCAAAGGCCACAAAAGCAGAGACACCAAGCTAGGTGAAAAGCATAGCCTTAAAAGGTCGGCAGAAAAATGGAGGAGAGGGATCTGAACCCTCTCTCAGATTTTCTTAAAGCTAAACTTAAACTCTCTGACCTGCACCGTGAAGAAGTTGAAAAGAGGCATTTAGGGTAATGAGTCCTTAAAGAGTTTTGCTGAATGTTATGTAGAATTTTCCATGGAGATGGCCATGACTAAAATGTTCTTACATGAAAAAGAACTTGGGCAATAAATAAAGTTTTCCTTTGGAGTTTTTATCCATAAGCGCCTTTTACTGTTAGCCTGCTTCAATATTTTCCTCAGTTTTACCCCTTAAACCCAGGTTCCTTCCTCTAGATGTCTTATCCTCATTTGAATAAAAACTTACCTGAAATTCCACTATTACACATGGAAGATTAACTGCTATGGGAATTATCTTTCTGCCAAAAAACATACATTTAAGGAGTCAAAATATATAGATCAACTGACTTTATACACTGGCACTAGGAAGTACAGAACTGTGATATCTGGGACTAAGAAAACAATTGAGGAGAATTGTGAAATTTCTCCAATTAATACTCAAGGGGCAGTTTGCAGATCACAGTATAAAAGGGAGAATTCAAACAAGTCTTAGCAATCGAACCAAGTCAGAGAAATGAAGACTGGAGCTCATAAGTAATTTGGCTAAATTTCAAAGGACAGAACATTCAAAACAAGGAACTTTTACTCACACACACACACACACACACACACACACACACACACGAGCATGTGCACCTGCACAAGCACATAGTCTCAAAGGTTTACAGATGTGCCTTGGTTGATAAAAATTATTATTGGACAAAAATTAGGAATGCATATCTAAAAAAAAACTTTGATAGAATGAAAAGAGAAGGTCCACAGCATAATATAATGCTCTTTGTTGAAGATGATGACTATGGTGATATTCTATTTTTTCTAAGAATTATTTTATTTATTTATTTAGTTATTTTTTTATTTTACAGAGAGGGACAGAGTGTGTGTGTGTGTGTGAGAGAGAGAGAGAGAGAGAAAGAGAGAAAGAGAGAGAGAGGAGAGAGAGGGAAAGTGAGAAAGCAAGCTGCCAGGTCTGGGACTTAAACCATGGTAGGCCAAGTGGGAGTCCAGTGCCCTTAACCACCACACCACCTGCCAGCTGTGACTATGGTAATCTTCATCAATGGATAATCTCACATTGCATGCATGCTTTGCAAAACCATATTTTATCCTACAAAAAGATACAACACTTAAATGTAAAGAAGAAATTTTAAAAATAAAATAAAGGGAAAAGAAACAAAAAAACCCCAGAAAATAATTGCTTGAAAATTCTCTGGAGCTCAGCTAAGGATGGAAAGAAATTGTGTTCCTACCAGCCAGAGTCATGAAACTTTGTGATACATGTAGTATTGGGTAGATTCTTTGGAAGAGGCATGACTATGCAATAACCTTGGAATGAAGATTATTTTAAAACATCAATTAAAAAGTGGCACGGTGGGCCAGCCTGTGCCTGGTGGTTAAGGCAACTGGATGACCCACCATGCAGTCTGAGTCATGGATTTAGTGACTTGATAAACAAAACAGGTACATGGATGTGTGTGTCCAAAATCCTAAAAAGAGGGAGGAATGGAGGAGAAGAGACTGTGGTATAACTATGCCCTATAGGAGGTGCTTTCTTGCTTTCCCTCTCTCTCCCTCTGTCTCTCACCAGCAAGAATATCTGCCCTTTGGCAAAAGAAAAAAAATTAAATTTATTCTGGGTAAACTAGCTACATGTCAGAAAAAAGTGCAAAACTCTTTAAAGAAAAAAATTACTGCTTACAACCACACACACCACAATAATAAAATAATAAATAAAAAAAATTAATAATTACCCAGAATGCCAAAAACCAAAGACCAGGACAATATAGCACACAGCCAGAAGAAAAAAAATAATCAATAGAAACAGAACCAGAAATGACAAAAAATTATTGAACAATTAGAGAAAACTGCCTTAACCGCCTAATATAAGTCTTAAAAATATATTAAAAGATAATAAAAAATAATGAGAAGAAAAATGGAAGGCTCAGAAATGAAATCTATAAAACTTCTAAGGAGAGGCCAATAGGTGATGTGGTAGTTAAGATACTGGATTCCCAGCAGTTAGCGTAATGGCTATGTCGCTGGACTCCCACGTAGTCGACCGTGGTTCGCGTCCCGAAACCGGAGGCTTAAAACTCACGCTGGGCGCGTGTGCGTACGTGCCCAAGATCCCGAGAGGAGAATGGAGGAGAAGGGATTGCGGCGTGACCATGCCCCCTGGGGGGTGATTTCTCGCTTTCTGTCTCTATATCTCTCTCTGTCTGTCTGACGAGCGCATGCGCCCTAAAGCGAAAACCTCTCCAAAAAAAAAAAAAGATACTGGATTCCCATATGGCCAGTGGCAGTTCTGGACCTGGCAATCTGAAAATCATGACAGGCACATGTGTATACATGCCCAAAATTTTGAAAGGAGAACAGAGAAGGGATAGCAGCAAGGCGATCCCCCCTCCCCCAGGGGAGTGCAATTTCTCACTTTCCCTCTCACTGTTTGTCTCACTCCAGCAAGTGCGTCTGCTCTATGGTAAAAACCTAAAATAAAACAAAATTAAAAATTAAAAAAAAAACCTTTTAGAGATCAAATAATTTAATATATTCAGTAAAAATTATAATGAATGCAAATTAATGGCAGGGAGACACTGTAAACTAAAACATCAATGGACTTGAAGGTATACAAATAGAAACCATCCTACATCAAACACAAAAAGAGAAAAAAAAATAAAATGTAGTTCATTAGGGACCTGTGAAACAATATCAGGTTGTCAAATATATGTGAAATTGGAGTCCTGAGAGTGGAAGGCAGAGAGTTGAAGAAAGAATGATCAAAATATTTCATTTTTAAAAATGCCATAAGAGAAAAGAACAGTAAGACTGAGAAACAAAACCACATTAGGATGCATTATAATCAAATAACTGAAACCAATAATTACAAATAGAGAAGCCAGAGAAACATAACAAAGAAAGGAAGAAAATCATTTACGGTTGACTTTTCACTGGAAGTCAATGAAGTAAGTCTAGCAAGATTATGTGACATGAAAGTTTAACAAGGTTGCATTAGATATCTTATATATATGCTATATAAAATTCAACTAGATCTCTATACACTATGAACAAATTATTAGAAATTGAAATTAAACAATACGAATAACAATAGTATCAAATTACAAAATGCCTAGGGATATAGCTTATAAAACATGTGTAAAACATAAAATATGTGCAAGATACTGAAAACTACAAATATTGCCAAAATAAATTAAATATATTTATATATAGAGAAATACAGTATATTCATGAATCAGAAAATTCAGTATCTTTAAGATATCAATTTTTTCTAAATTGATCTGTAGACTCAACTGCATTCAAATTCACACAAAGTTTTGGAGTACTTTACAAACTGATTGTAAAATTTATATGGCAATGCAAAGAAACTAAAATATTAAAACAGTATCACAAAAGAAAAACCAAGTTGGAGGATTTACATAATCTACTCCAGATCATTATTAAATATTGATGTAAAGATAAACATAAAACAAAAAAATGATAATACATAAATAGATCCACCTATACATGATCAGGTATTTTCAACAACAGGAAAATGTAATGTTTTTAATGAATGGTACATGAGCAAATAGATGCTGATATTAAAAATAAATAGTATACTTATATACATACATAGAACTTGTATCTCACATCTAAACATAGGACTTAGAACGATAAAACTAAAAGAATGTGTGGAAGAATATCTTTTTGGCCTCAGTTTGGACAATGATTCTTAGTTGGAATACCAAAAGCACAAACCCTTAAAAAGAAAATTTGATAATTTGGGCTTCATTCAAAAAAATACAGAAAAAGAGGGATCAGCAGTTGGCATAATGGCTATGTCACTGGACTCCCTACTCGACCACGGTTCAAGTCTTGGTTCCGGTGGCTTAAACTCATGCGGGGCATGTATGCATGTATGCCCAAGATCCTGAGGTGAGAATGGAGGAGAAGAGATTGTGGTGTGGCCAGCTCCCTCGGGGTTGATTTCTCGCTTTCTGTCTCTCTGTCTCTTTCTGCCTTTCTGGCAAGTGCACATGCCCTATAGCAAAAACCTCTTAAAAAAAAAAATATATATATATATATATTCAGAAAAAGAAAGATGACTGAAGCTTTTCTAAAGACTCAGCTGAGAAACTGAAAAGATAAGCCACAACTAATGCACCATGGCCTGGCCCACAGTAACATATTTGGTAAAATTTTATGTAAAATATTCTTTAATAAAGTCAGTCATTTAAAATTTTTGCTTGTTCTATATTTGATTCTGTTTTTAGCTACTTGACACATTATAATTTTATTAAGGATTAAGAGAAGATAAATAAAATTTTCTTAATTGCTTTCTTTTTAGTTTTTGTCATAAGACACATGTGCTTGCCAGAAAGGAGAGAAACAGAGAGATGCAGAGAAAGGGAAAGTGAGAAATCATCTCACAGAGGGACGACCATGCTTCAATCCTTTCTTTCCTCAGGATTTTAGGCATTCACACACATGTGCCCCACGTGATTATCCCTTTAGCATTTCTCATAGAGCATGTCTAATGGTAAAGGATTCCCTTAATTTTTATTTTTATTTATTTATTTATTTTGTATAGATTGCTTTTACTTGCCAGAGAGAGAGAGAGACAGTGAGAGGGAAAGTGAGAAATCCCCCCCCCCCACAGTGGATGGCCATATCATGATCCCTGCTCCTCCATTCTCTTCTTGGGATTTTAGGCATTCAGGCACATGTGCATGGCATGATTTTCAGCTGCCGGGGTCTAGGACTTGAATGGTGGTTGACCATTTGAAAGTCCAGTGCTTAACAACCATGCCACCTGCTGGCCCCTTATTACTTTTATTTCAAAACAGAATTTAATTTTATTATTTTTTTAAAGACAGTTTCACTGTGTCTTGATCTCCTTGCCTCAGTCTCTCAGTATTATGAATTGCAAGTGCACACTACTGTGTCCGACCTAGAGGTTAGACTGGAAATCTAGCCAGGAGCTCCTGAGTGTCTAGTACATCAGAGTGTCTTAGCTGTGCATACCACCATGCTGGGCTCTCAAAACAGAAATTTTTGAATGAAACTTCTAACTTCAGAACAGATTTACTAGTAGTTATTCTATGTGCGGTGATAGAGCTTGATCAAAGTTTTTGTGGGGACCAGCAGTTAGTGTAATGGCTATGTCGCTGGACTCCCATGTAGTCGACCGCGGTTCGTGTCCCGGACCCGGTGGCTTAAAATTCACACCGGGCGCGTGTGCATGTGTGCCCAAGATCCCGAGAGGAGAATGGAGGAGAAGGGATTGTGGTGTGGCCATCCCCCCTGGGGGGTGATTTCTCACATTCTGTTTCTCTGTCTCTCTCTGTCTGTCTGGCAAGCACACACGCCCTATAGCAAAAACCTCTTCAAAAAAAGAAAAAGTTTTTGTGATCAGGTTAGACTTTCTAACACAGGAAATCTCACCATAGGACTAGAATGGATCTAAGTCCTGCAAAAACAAACTGACCAAAATTTAAAATGTCACTTGAGCAATCACAGAAAGAAAAACCTTGCACTATTATAGGAGGCAATTTCCCACTTCTCAATAATTTGCTTTGTTGATAAAGCATAGTAGCACTAATATTTTACAGCAGCCTTTCAAGAGAACATTCCTATTTGACTTTATAATGTATCTTGCTGTTCTCAGTGGATTTTTTCCGATATTCAATTTCCCATACTAATGTAGTAATATTAAGCATAGAATAACTAAACATTACAGAAAGGAAGAAAATACTATAAACAGAAATATGTTTAAAATCCTCATAATAGGACTCCATGAAGGGCATTGGGGTAGAAAGACATATCACCTTAATTAGCTCAATAGGAAAAGTCTACTATTTAAAATTTTGGGAGACATGACAGTTACTCAATATAACTTGTGAAACAAATTACTATAAGAAAAAATAGTATGTGTGTCATCTTCTACAAACTATGCAGTTAAATTGGTTTAGGGGCACTGCAAAAATGAGACTTCTTTTTAACAGCCCAACAGTTGAGAATGTCCATATTTATTATATCCACACATTCCTCTACTTGAAAAGTTTCCTCTTTGTGATGCTCATTTAAATTAACCTGGTTTGAAACATTTTGTTAACAAAAATTAGCTCTGAAACCTAATAGTTAAGGGAGCTTGATTCCACATGACCAACCCTGGTTGGAATCTTGGCCCTGGCAGTTTGAGAAACACACTGGCACATGTGTTTGTGTGCCCCAAATCCTTATAAGATGTAAGAAAAGAGCTTGTGGTGTGACTATATCTTATTGAGGGGTGCTTTCTCTCTCTTCTTGTCAGTCCCTGTCTTTCTAGTGACCACACACAACATTTAACAATAAAAATAAACTCTACAAAATGGTAATTTTGCTTATGAATTTTCAAGTGTTGCCCAAATGATAAAATGAATTCTGATCAAATAATATCAGGATAAATCTACGGTCACAATTGCGCTACACATCTATTAAAAAGAAAATTGATTATTTTTAAAGTTCTATCTAATTCTATTAGTATTTTATAAATACGGGATTAATTTGTAAATAGTATCAACTTTCAGGAAAAGACATGGCTTGTTAAATTGAAGTATAAATTCATATGATCTTCAAATATATGAATGCTTTACAGATTTTAGGTGAAACATGTTTAAAGTAAAAGTTGGCACTTGTTTTTCACCGGAATGCATTTCCCAGCAAAAGTATGAAAGAGAAAGCATATTGACATTCTTGGGAAGTAACATGCAAGTATAATTTCTCTAGATAAACTAAGCCAAGGTATGTAATGCTACAGAGAAAGAATTCAGAATCACTATAAGAGTGGCTTGGTTGTAATACGCTTCTACTGAAGCAGCGAAGTGTAGGAATGAGAACCTAAACCTCCACAATGCTCATTAATTATAACTGTAACCACAAGTAAATTAGAATTCCTATTACAAAAGCCTTTATCAGAAACTTGATAATGGCTTTTGAGTTTAACATTCTGTCTCATAATATACCTAGGGACTTAAAGGAATGACTTTTGACCCAAGTAATTTTCCTCTAAGATGAAAGTGAATTGGATGGTGCAGACTGGACAGAGATCACTAAAGAATTTCAATTATATTCACTAGCTTAAAAAGTATTATAAATCTAGCTCATTTTTCCACTTAAGATATAGGCAGCAGTTAAATTATTTTGAGCTAGGTTTTCAGAGTAAATATTGCTGATAGAAGGAAAAAGCTATATTTCTTGTATATTCTTCTCACTGATCTATTCAAATTTCCTAAATATGCCTTTTGTTAGCTTTAACTGAATTTCATTTGAACCAATTAAGAAATTGTAACATAACTCAATGTTGTCATAAAATTCACAAAAATGCATACTCATAGCATGTGCTCATGGGAATACATTCTCATTATGTATTTGATCTATGTACTCATTGATGAAAGCTACATTCACTGATATTAAACTAATTTACTGACCCAATGGGTATATAGTATATGTTAGTTTTATAAAAAAGATACTCAAGTTGACAACAAGCTTTACGATAAAGGGTAAATTAAATTCCTCTGTTACCCACTTGCCTAAAAACATAAATTTTCCTCTCTATGATGGGGATATTCCTATTGACCATCATAGTCAATAAGAAAACTATAATGAATATAAGCTTATTGTATTATCCTTTTTTTAATATGGCAAAAATTGCTCAAGTCCCAGTTTAATATGATGCATCTACACACCGTTTGTTTCTCTTCCCTCTTTTTAATCCTTACTCCTTTCTCTTCCTTCTTTAGGATACTTTTCATTAAACTTTAAAAATATGCATGTTTTCATTGGCAAAGTGTTGTTTTGAAGTATATCTATAGTTAGAATGGTTAAATATAACTTCTCTACATAATTATTATTTTTTTTATTAATTTATGATAGTATATGTGTGCACATGAGAATGATAGAGAAGCACTCTTGATGGGGTCTAATCACACCTTGATCCCCTTCCTCCTGCTCTCCAACTCTTCAGCTCATCAGAATCTTGGGCATGGGTGAGCATGCCCCTAGTATGTTTCAGGTCAACAGGGCAGGGATCTGAACCCAAGGTCAGCCAAGTCATGTTCCGGCAATTCAGTCTAGTACATTACAACTGTGCTACCCAGGCTGGGTTCATGGCTCTCATTTCTGTGGTGAGAACACTTAGCATTCATTCTTTATCTCTCCTTTTTGCAAGAATACAAGGTGTTATCACTAACCATCATCACCACCCTGTACATCTTAACTATTCTTCCTTTCTGTACTCCTACCCCATACACACTAAGTGCATTCCTAATTTTAGCACACAAGTGGAATTGTCTCACATTAACTTTTATTTGGCACCTACCTTTTTCTATGGTGCTAAGTACATCTAATATGAGTTTTATGTAAGGATTTATTAGGAAAGTTGGAGGTGAAGGAACTAATCATTTGTGAACTGGGTTGTGGGGATAACAAAGATACCAGTGCTTACTCTTTAGGATTCTTTGTCTTTTCCCCGCAACAGAGATGGCCTGAAGTCCTGGCTTCCTACATGTGGATCTGTATCCCGAGGACCAAACTCCTTTCTTCCACAGCTGAGCTACTAAACTGTTTCCTGGGACTGCCACCCTGACAGCATATCTTACTATACTTCATCTTGTGATTCACCTGTGACCTTCCCTTTTGGATCTGTAGGTAATTTATTAACTTGCTGGATTTGGTATACACACACACACACACATACACACAAATGTATTTATTTATTCATGAGTGAGAGAGACAGAGACAGAGAAATGAGAACCTCCCATGAGTCTTCACTCTATAATCTACCCTTCACCCCTAGCTTCGGCCAGCCCTAGTTCATGGGTTTGTATGCCTGATATACTTAGATAAGTCTCTGGACTTGAACCCAGATTTTTCCCATGTTGGATGGCCTTCCAGGTATTGTTACTGCTGTGCTACCATCTGGCCTTTATATATATTTTTTGCTTTATATTCTTTTTTAAAACATTTTTTATTCATAATAAAGTACATGCAAGCACAGAGGAGAGAGAAAGAGAGAAGTAATCGCCCTCATCCTCCAGAGGATCTGGTCATCTCTTTCCTCCAGTCCTCTAATCCATCAGGTCTTGGACACTCATGCATATGCCCAACATGTTTCAGGCCAATCAGACAGGGGATTCATGCTATGGTCTCCTTGTGGAATTCAGCTTCTCTTGAGCAGCACATTACTGCTGTGCCACGGAGCCAGCCCCTGGTTTATATTCTTCTACATGAACTGATCCTGAGTATGATTACCTTCTCATGAGGAATCATTACGAATCTTGAGTTTCTACTGTACTAACAGGTGTTATCCATCTTATCGTAAATAGCTATGAGGTGATGAATTCTTGATAATTAAAAACATGCTTGTTTCCAAACAACATATTTTATGCCAAGTTCAGGTGGCAGTTGATTATCCAGGAGATAATGATGGTAGCATATTAAATAAATTGATAATGAAGGATTGTATACTGGATATATTGTAAATGTCAGGAGTAAGAAAAACATCAGCTTTAAATATTAGTATAGCTTTCTTCTGATATTAATTAAATTTTCAAAATGTAGTCACTGCCTCAAACGTACATGGTGATAGAGGCATCAATGGTCCCAATTCTTACCCCTCGTTATATCCATTCCCTTTGCCAAGTGACCTTGTGGTCCTTTTAAAAACACAGAAGAGTATACATATTTCTCCATATCTTCATTCTGAATTTCTCTATGTATCTTTCTTTGATTCATAGAATGATTCAGAAATAAAGGTGCCTGTTATGAACCTAGTGTATAAGAGGCCTTACCTGTTTCAATATACTCTGTCTGTGTCTCTACAGGACTTAGCCTGAGTCACTGGGCTTAAGTGGCAAATGACTAATGCCAAGTTGCTCGAGTCACTCCAGCAACCTGAGGTCTAAGTATCAGCAAACACAGCCTGGTGAGGAAAGAGCCTTAGCTGGCCCTTTTGATTACAGATGCATGCATAGTGACCAGTTATTATTGACTACCACTGTGGTGTTACGCTGGTCTGTTCTATGGAGTTATCACTGTAGTGTTATTGTGACAATAAATAATTGGGTCCATAAATTCTTTCAAAAGAAAATATATTCAGATCACATAATCATCAAAATGTCCAGAAATGATCTCTGGCTTCCTTTTTCCTCACTTATATTAAAATATTTCTATACAGTTGTCAGTTTGCAATAGTAATGTTGGTTGAGCCTCTATTTATCTGGTCTCTAGGATCTATTGGCCAAGATTGTCAATGATTTGGGACCGATTCTGAGAGAAACTTTCATACTACACCCTTACCCCCACCAATTTTATTATATTATTATCTTTTTTTTACATTTTTGCCATAGATTGTTGCCAGAGCAGATAAAGAGGGAAAATAAGAAATCACTCCCCAGGGGAGAGAGGCAAGTCACAATCCCTTCTCCGCCATTCTTCTCTCAGGAATTTGGGCATGCATGCACACATACCTGGCATGTTTCCAAGCTGCCTTGTCCAGGACTTGAACTGTGAAGTAAGCCATGTGAGATCCAGCACTTTTTTTTTTTTTTTGAGAGGTTTTTGCTATAGGGCGTGTGCACTCGCCAGACAGACAGAGAGAAACAGAGAGACAGAAAGCGAGAAATCACCCCCCAGGGGGGATGGCCATGCTGCAATCCCTTCTCCTCCATTCTCCTCTCGGGATCTTCGGCACACACACACACGCGCCCGGCGTGAGTTCCCAGCCACTGGGTCTGGGACACGAACCACGGTCGACTACATGGGAGTCCAGCGACATAGCCATTACACTAACTGCTGGTCCAGGGATCCAGCACTTTTAACTACTATGCCACTTTCTGACCTCCATACATCTGTCTTTATGATTCCATGTAGAGTGACATTTACTAGTATAAAATGGCCTTCCTTCATTATCTCTTTCACATCTCTTCGGAGGAGGAAAATTGAATACTAATTTGTAAATATTTCAATAAGGCTTAGACATGTGGTTAGTTGCAGTCAGAAAGCATATAATGCACTTCTTTGCCTAACTTTTACAGAGCAGGACTCCAAGGGAGCATGTATATTTATTCACTTATAGTAAAGATGAGAAGTCCAGACAACTGTGAGTTTCAGTATCTGCAAACCCATTGTTGCTATTCATAAAAGCTATCTGGTTTAATACAGATAATGTTTGAGTTTTATTTACCCATCTCCTCCACTTTCTCTTGTTTGGGTTAAACTCATATGGACAAAAGAAGACTTCTCTCTCTTTGCATCAAATTGCACTAACTTCCATCTACCTTTAGCATCAAGGACCCTTATCTGTCATGTGTGGTGTTCTTTTTGAGGGTCTGTCATTTTCCCAAGGAACTGACAATAGCATCGTAAAACATAAAATTATACTTAGTCAGTGATTTAAGTCTAAGACCAGTTATCTAATTCAGACTTTTGCTTTCTTTCTTTAAGTTGTCAAAATTTACTGTGAATACACTGAATGAGGAAATGGGATGCCAACAAGTAATAATCCTGACACCACCTTTAGAAATAGAGTCAATTATCTTCTACTACCAATGCTGTAAGTTTACTAGACAATTTTTTTGTTATAAAAGGAAAACTTCAGCCATTCTTTAATGAATAAGAAACTAATACTTGGTCATTTTTAAGCCTGTTGGACATCTGAATTTAGTTATTTATTCAATAACTATTTGCTCATCAGGTGTTAATCCATGATCTTAAAAAATGAGAAAAAGTGATATGCCAAATAAATGGCACACCCTCTTGTTGCTACTCCCTTCCCTTAGACCAAATCCACTGGGAATAATAATTAATAATATTGATCTTACTGTTTTATGTCCACTTTGGTAACAAAGAAAAAGTAAGGTATATGTTATTGTTTTACATGAGCAATGAATGAATGGTGGTGACTGATGATGCCATTTGCTTAGCAGGTTTAGAAGCAGAGATAAGAAAAGTTAGTATTGGACCATTAGATGGTGCAGTGGTTGCATGCACCACATGGCCAATCACAGTTCGAATCCCAGACTCAATGGCTTGAAAATCATGTCTGGGTCTTGTGCATGCATTCCCAGGATCCCAAGAGGAGAGTAAAGGAGATTGTGGCATGGCCATCCCTCCTGGGGGATGATTTCTCACTTTTCCTCACACCGTTTATGTCTGTCTATCTGTCTCTCTCTCTCTGGTGAGTACAAGTGCTCTAAGGCAAAAACCTCTAAAAAAAGAAAGAAAAGAAAGAAAAAGAAAGGAAGGAAGGAAGAGAAAGAGAAGAAAGAAGGAAGGAAAGAAGGTAAGATAAAAAGAAAAGAAAGAAAGAGGAAGAGAGAAAGAAGAAAGAAAAAAGAAAGAAAGAAAGAAAAAAAGAAAGAAAGAAAGAGAGAGAGAGAGAGAGAGAGAAAGAAAGGAAGGAAGGAAGGAAGGGAGGGAGGGAAGGAGGGAGAGAGAAAGAAAGAAGAAAGAAAAAGAAAAGTTAATATTGGCTTGCTCAATATAATGAGTCTATTTTGCATTAAGGTGAACATAGGCTGATGTGTGAATCTAGAGCTCAGAAGAGAAATTAGACATGCAAACAGACATGAATTTGAGAGTCATTTGCGTACAGAATGAATTGTAGTGGATTGAGTCATAGGGAATGAATAAAACACAGAACATAACCAGTCTTAACCCTAAGTCATTCCAACTTTTTGAGATTGCAAAGGAAAATAGGGTAGGAAAAGAGCTGAACAGAATAGTTAGTGACTAAAGAGTCTCTCTTAAAAAAAAAGAGAGAGAGAGAAATTGAATAGAATATACGTAGTTTATAAGAAGAACTAAAATTGAGTTACACAGAAAATGATTTTGCTAAGAGTAGTCCAAGTCCTAATGCTTAAGGGAGCCAGATCTCATATGGCTGATTATGCGGTTTGAATCCCAGCTCTAGTGACTTGTAAAACGTGCTAGGCATGTGTGTATGCATGCTGAAATCTCAACAGAAAAGAACAATGGAAGAAATGGGATTATGGCATGACTGTGCCTCATTGAGGGTATTTTCGCCTTCTCCTCTCTCTCTCTGTCTTTCTATCTCTTTCTGGTAAGAACAAATGCTCTCTGGAAAAAAATAAGCAAAATTAAACTAAAATTGTAAAAAGATGTCTTAGCTCAAAGAACAAGACACAGGGACCAGCAGTTAGCATAAGGCTATGTTGTTCGACTCCCATGTAGTCGACTGCAGTTTGTGTCCCAGACCCGGTGGCTTAAAACTCATGCCGGGCACGTGTGCGTGCCCAAGATCCTGAGAGGAGAATGGAGGAGAAGGGATTGCAGCGTGGCCATCCCCCCTGGGGAGTGATTTCTCGCTTTCTGTCTCTCTGTCTCTCTCTGTCTCTGTCTGTCTGGTGATTGCACGCGCCCTATAGCAAAAACCTCTCCAAAAATAAAAAAGAGGACTAGACACAGAGGTGAGTCAGGTTTCAGGGTTGGTTGATCCAATCAATAACTAACTGACCCACTCACTGTTCCACGGGACTGATATCTTTCATTTAACTATATTGTGTCCTTGAACTGAAATAGAATGTCCACCCACCTTTTCTCTGTTTTTTCTTTTCTTTTTTTATTCATCTTTAACTAACTCTGCACTGACTAAACCAGTGGGCACCAGCCAAATTTAATTTAAATTAAATTGTATGTAATAAAATATTCATTTCCTTTGGCACTGTAGCCATATTTCAAGTGCTCAACAGCCATATGTGGCTAGTGGCTACTTACTATGCATGACACACAATCACTTGCATCATCAAAAAAAATCCTATTAGTCAGGCCTGTTCCACTTCCCTGAAAGATTTTTCTAAGACGACTTACTTTTTAAATGTATTTACCTTTCAAGCTGAGAGTCTTTTTTCCTTATCTCCTCATTTAAGCTCTAAATTGTACATTGTCCTTGGGTTGTTCTTTTAAATAATTCTTGCTTATATATTGCTTTCTTATATATTATCCACACAAGATAGTGAATTACAAAGGCTATGACATCATTAATAAGAATTATTAGTAACTACTTGTTGAATTTGAGCACTATTATAAGATCTCAAATTGACATAAATACCCAACATGAATTGCAGAAAGAGGAGCATTTTAAATTAAACTTTTATTTTAATAGTTTTTTTTTAGATTTACAGAAAAATTGTGAAGATGATAGAGTTCTCATACACCCCATACCCAGTTTTATCTACTACTAACAGTCAAATTATGTATTCATTGCAACTAATTCAGCAATATTAATATTAACTAAAGTCTATATTTTATTCTATTGTTTACCAAAGATTATTCTGTTCAAGGATCTCATCATGGATAGTACATTATATGGGGTCCCCTTGTTGCCTTGACATGAGAGTTTATCTCACTTTCCTTGTTTTTCATAATGTTCCTAGTTTTGAGGTATATTGGGCAAGTATTTTATAGACTGTCCCTCAGCTGGGATTTATATGATGTTTTTCTCATGATCAGAATTAAGCATTCTGAGATCACCATTTAAACGTTAATCTTCACTACTTTAAAAATAAATTGAATAAAGTGAACACATGCCTAAAGACTGAGACATCACAATTAAGGCATTACAATCATAACTGGAACATAGAACAAGGTGTCACAAAACTATTTGTGTAGGTTATAGAGGTCAACACTGAGATGATAGTTGTTCAGCTCCATAAAGGCTTGGTGTAGAGAGTGGCAAGAAGTATTTACACAGAGAACATTATTAACACAAGATAGGTAAAATGATGGCCAAATCTTCTGTTTCAATAAACTGTTTCTTTTAAAGTAGTCATTTTCAAGTTATTCCTAGTGACATTTTCTAGGAAGTTGAATGAGATTTTGCCAATACCTACAACAAAAGCAAGATGAATCTAATAATATTATCAAGTCATATTTTTCTAAGAAAAAAAGAGTATTATATTTTCTTAAATAAGTAAAATAGTAGTTACACCAAATTCTTAATAAAGTTTCATAATGGAAACAGTGGCACCTATCCAACTTTTCAGTGTTACTTAGAGTACCATGCCACATACTTCTACATTAAATAAAATGGTGACGTTTTTATGTAACGACATCAGAAGCATGAATATAGGTGCTCTTTCTTCTTTCTTTCTTTCTTTCTTTCTTTCTTTCTTTTTTTTTTTTTTTAGAAGTTTTTGATATAGGGCACATACACTTGCCAGAAAGACAGAGGGAGACAGAGAGACAGAAAGCCAGAAATCACCCACTAGGGAGGATGGCAATGCCATAGTCCTTTCTCCTCCTTTGTCCTCTTGGGATCTTGGGCACACATGTAAACACTCCTGGAGTGAGTTTAAGCCACCGGGTCTGGGACTCGATCTGCGGAGGACTACATGGGAGTCCAGTGAAATAGCCGTTATGCCAACTACTGGTCTCTATATGTGCTTTTTGATGTCAGTAATGTGAGGGTGCTTCTTAATTTTCCTGATTAATCATGTATTTGTCATTTTCATGAAGTATAAAAATGCATTTCTTTTTTTTAAAAATTTTTCCTATATGGGGCATGCACTCATTGGAGACAAATAGAGAGATTGAAAAAGTAAGAAAGCAACCCCCAAGGGGAATAGCTATGCTTCAGTCCCTTCTTCTAAAGATGCATATTGAGGCCAAATTATCAATATAAATAACGTGTATATTTTCATCCAAAATTCATTCATGTGCTAAAAAATTTTTTCAGGCATGATAACCAAAATATATATCTGGGCATGTGGAAAAGTTAGACTAAATAAAAAAAGAGTACAACCCTCCAGATGAGTGATAAAAATAAGTAGAAAATTGGCCCAAGAATTAATGTGAATGTAATTACAGGGAAAAGTAGAAAAAATTTATTTTTACATAGTTTTTATTTTATCACTACAATCTTATTGTTTATTTCATCTTTCCAATAAGGCTATTCTCATTACCCAGGCTTCTTTTTCACACTTGTAACGGAGGAAAACTGATATCATATTGGTGTTTAATGTGTACAATTTGCAAGTTAGTTATTTTACAACCGTTTTTCCATTTAATTGTCTCTGTAAAGTCTTCAATAGTTTTATTATTTCCATTTTACAATGAATAAAGTAAGGCTTTAGGAATTTACTTAGTTTGCCCATTGTCAGGGAGCTGGTATGTGATGAACCTGAGACCGATGTCTGGGTAATATCAAACAAAACTCATGTTCTTTCTACTAAGAAAACATTTCCCAAAAGATTGGCTTGAGTTAGACTTTGAATTTCTGACATCCATGTTGGGGAAGAGTATCTCTAGGGGTTATTCTCTTTTCAAAGATGGAGGAGAAGAGAAGTTAAATTTAGAGTTGGTTGATCCATTTGCTCAAAGATCTACTCTGATCCAGAAGAACAGTACTTCACTCATTTATACTTATATGCCTCACAAGAATTCAGCTAGGGCCCCACAACACATCGAACATTAGCTTTAAAGGTCATAGCTAGAGCTTCCATAATCAAGAAAGTACAGGTTTTCTTTGAAATTTTTAAGGTTTTCGCTATAGGGCACATATACTCACCAGCAAGAGACTGAAAGAGACAGTGAGAGGGAAAGTGAGAAATCACCCCCACATGGGATGACCATGCCACAATTCCTTCTTCATCCTCCTCCTGGGATTTTTGGCATGTATACACATGTCCCCAGTGTGATTTTCAAGTCACCAGGTCTAGGACCAAAACCATGATCCACCAGATGATATTTCAACACCTTAATAACCTTGTCACCTGCTGGCCCAAAAAGTACAGGTTTTCTAACATAGAGAGCTCTTCTCAATCCACTGAGTCACATGCTCAACAAGGCTTTAGAAAGTCGTCTGGTACATGGAGCAGCAGTTGGCATAATGGCCTCAGTAGTCGACTGAGGTTCGAGTCCCAGACCCAGTTGCTTAAACTCACGCTGGGTGCATGAGCATGTGTGCCCAAGATTCCAAGAAGATAATAGAGGAGAAAGGATTGCAGCATGGCCATCCCCCCCGGTGGTGATTTCTCGCTTTCTGTCTCTCTGTCTCTCTATCTTTCTGGCAAGCGCACACACACTGTAGCAAAAACCTCTCCAAAAGAAAGTCATCTGGTATGGAAGACTTTATCTTCATAAAGCAATCTGATGTAAACTAGGGAGTATCTAAGTAAATCATAATGAGTAAAGGGCACATGTTGCTATTGGCTAGTCATGTATTATAGAATCTTGGGTGAATCCTGACCCAAAGACTTATCCCAGGGCCTTCCATGATTTTCAAATTGAGTTTGTACACTTTCCCTTGATACCAATGGTAACTCCAGCAGAGAAAATAATTTTAAATAAAACATAAATATTTTAAAATTCTGTTTGTACAATGTATTATCACAGAAATAGGGTTGCATTTAGGAAGTAGGAATATATTGGGTTGTTGGGAAAGTCATGATGTCTTTTTCTATGTTGAAGATAATAGGTATCTTTGATTGAGCCAGTGTACAGTGTATTCTTGATGGGAAAATTTATTTTGTATGCTATAATGATATACAGTGAATGAATATAAAAATAAAATTAAAAAATGCAAAAAAACACTTTAGATTGAAATTTGAAGCATGATAATAGGACTTAGAAAATGTTAAGCTCAATTCAGACTGAAAATGGAGCATCTTACATTATACAACCTAAAGTTATAAAGAATTAAACCATAGTTCTTTAACAAAGTATATAATTTGTAAGGAAAGAAAATTCCTGTTTAATAATGGATGCCTTAGCATATGTTATCTTTATGTTATATTTCCTCTGTGAAAAATATAAAGCAGAGATGATATAATGATTCAGACACTCTTCTGATGTTGTGGGGAAAAATACTAGATCTTCATTATACACTTTTTAAAAAAACTCTGTAATGTGCTTTACCTTCATGGTAGGTTAAGTTCTCATTAACATAATTTTTAATACATAGAACTTACAAAAGAGTATTTGTTAAAAATGCTAAAGTACTTTCTCTTGCTGCCATTATTTCCGCCTCTTCTCTCTCATAAAATCCAAACGAGACACTAACGCAGAGCATCGCTGTGTTTTAAACTGACTGTCAATCCAATGCACTAGTTCTCACAGTTGGCTGAATACTGGATCTCCTGGGACATTTAACAAATGATGGTCCTTAGGACCCACTCTACCTGACTGAAATGATATGGAGAAAGGTTTTGCATTTTTTAAAAGAAGTTTTAAATGCTGCATAGATAATGCTAATGTGCAAGAAAATGAGAGCTACTGAATTTAGAGTAGTGGTTTTCAATTGTGCTTGAACATTGGAAACTTGTGGGAATTCCAAGAAATATTGGTGCCAAGTTCCCACACTTCAATTCAATGTAATTGATTTAAGGTGCAACCAGAACATCAGGATCTTCACCTTTGCCCACAGAGTTTCTGGTAAACAGTCATGACACTTACGGAGCAACATTTCACGATTCGTGGGGGGTCAGAATAAGATCAATATAATCTTACATTTATAAAGTTCCTATGTCTAATTTTAAATATACAGTATTAAAATTTTCAATCTTGCAATAAACTTATTTGAATATAGTTTAATGAATACAAGGCAAAGAATCACGGATAATTACACGTGAAGATCTCCCAGAGGAAAAATCTTAATCTTATTAAAAGTGTGCAAGATTCAAGGTCAAAGTTATTCTATTTGAAGAAAGCATATTATAAAAATTATGTTCTAGAGAAGTTATTTTTAATGCAGGTATTATAATTAAGATAATCCTTGGGACAATTATTTTATGTAGAAGTAAAAATGAGATAGAAAAGGGGAAAGGCACTTTTTGTCAGCTTCTCCACTTTTCACAGAAACTGGATCAACTCCCAAATAAATGCTTTTAGATGTTTAAGAGTCACCTATAAATGTTTAGTTTGCTTAGCATTTTCTTAAAAACACAAGCTTTTGACAACTAATGTAAACTGTCAATTGCTTAAAAAGGGAATGTAGAAAAGGAGTATCTATTTAAAGACTATAGCATGCTTCTGCATAAAAAGTTCAGTGTTGTTTTTTTTTTTTTCTTTTAATGAAAAACATGATAATGCATTCAGGGAGAATCCAGGTGTAAACTATTAAACATTTTCCCACACTTGTGCAGTGGGTTTATACAGTCTTGTTGGTGTAGGTTTTTGAAACGTTTTATAAACAATAGATTAATGATTTCTTACGATTTAAGTTACATGTACAAGATAATCCTTCAGGTTTTTTTTATTCAGTTGCTTACACTCAAAATGATTCAGTATAAAGAGCTATACTCTCATTAATCAGTACCAATAGAAAAACTTTCCCTGATAGACATACTTTTCTAGTAGTTGAATTTTGTCTCTCTCTCTCTCTCACTCTCGTGTGTGTGTATTGTATTTGAAGATGGGGACCTTATTTCTCAAGGAAGTTATTTTTCTTAGCAATTGTGTCTGGGAGGATAGATGGTGGGACCATGGTTAAACACAATACTCTACAAGACTGACATACTTGAGAAAGTTCTGGGTTTGTACCCAGAGAGCATGCTGAGTATATTGTCTACACATTATGCCCATGATCAAGAATTGGCTGAGGCTGGGTGTCTATCATGGCACCAAAACCCTGGTGACTGTTCTCTCTCTTTCGCTTATGGAAGAAATAAATTAATAAACTTTTAAAGGAAAGAATTATAGCTATCTGCTATCTGTATTGGAAGACATTTGTTAGCAAAACTAATGTTAGTCTCTTGATGTCTATCCATGAGAGATGAAATGCCTATAAATGATATGATCAATGTTTGATAAATGGGGAGATTCAAAGCTTCTTTATTTACCATTAATTTAAAAAGAAATAATAAAAAAAAAAAGGTGAAAGTGGAGAACAGATGGGACCAGCAGATAGCATAATGGTTACATCTCTGGACTCCCACGTAGTCAACCACGGTTGAAGTCCTGGACCTGGTGACTTAAAATTACACCCAGCACATGTGCTCGTATTCCCAAAATTCCAAGAGGAGAATGGAGGAGAAGGGACTGCAGCATGGCCATACCCCATGGGGGGGGGGTGATTTCTTGTTTTCTGTCTCTCTGTCTCTCAGGTGAGCACATATACCCTATAGCAAAAATCTCTTAAAAAAATAAAAGAAAGTGGAGAACAGTTTAGAGTTCATCAGCAGCACAATGGCCATTTAATCAATGTTGATGAAAGAAAACTGTAAAAATGCTTTTGGTGCCTTACAGATTTAGGGAAATCTACTCTGACAGGAATTTTCTAACACTGGAAACTTTCTTAAAATAATGAGTTAAATAAAATAGAAAACTACGCATAGGATAGATAAAAGGACTTTAGAAAATGAAATAAAATATGAGCTTATTTTGGTGCACAAATTTTGAAATATATCCATAGTTTTTTCATAGTATGCATTTTCCATGAAGAAAATGGAAGACCTCTCATAACTCGCACACAAATTAATACAATTTAACAGTGTCAGTCCATTTTACTTTGTAACTTTACTTAAACTTTACCCTTTGCTTCATTAATTACATCACTATAGAATCCTTGTGGTTGCTCTGCTTTTTTGATTCATGATCTAGCTACCTATTCTACTAAGTGAAACAATAGACATAATTAACATATTGTTTTTAAGTTACACAATTTACCTAAACAATCATTAAATTAGCTCTACAGAAGTCAAACTTCCACTCTACTATAAAAATCAATAAATTGTTGATTATGTCAGTCCATAAGGTAAGTGAAATAACCAGAATACAGAAGTCACATTTGCTCTCTTTTATGAACATAGTTTAAATATAACTAAAAAAAATAAAAATCCCCTGAATTTTAATATATTTGGAGTCACAAAGTCCTATATTTGATACCAAAAATGTAACAAATGAGATATGAGAGAAAGTTTCTTCCTCAACAGCGTTACATTCTAGTGGAGTTGAGAAAACCGCAGGCAGCTAAAATAGAAAATTATGTTAGAAAGTGCTTACAAGTCATGTGGTACCACAGAGGACAGACACTCCAGATGGAAGGTGGCAGCCATGGGAGAATGTAATATCAAAGGTTCTTAACAGGTTTTATGGTCAAACCAGAATATTAATGAACCTAAAGAAATAAATGTAAATTAGGAAGTAACCAGTAAGTTGGAAGAAATAAAAACTCTAAGGATAACGAAGCCTGGAGGTGAGAACGGTCTCTAAAACAAACTAACACCAAGCAAATCTAGCTAGAGCACTGGGTATTAAGATTTGAGAAGCAGGGAACCAGCAGTTAGCGTAATGTCTATGTCACTGTACTCCCATGTAGTTGACCACGGTTCGCGTCCCGGACCTGGTGGCTTAAAACTCACGCCGGGCGTGTGTGCATGCGTGCCCAAGATCCCGAGAGGAGAAGGAGAAGGGATTGCGGCATGACCATGCCCCCTGGGGGGTGATTTCTCGCTTTCTGTCTCTATGTCTCTCTCTGTCTGGCAAGCACACGCGCCTTATAGTGAAAATCTCTCCCCCCCCCAAAAAAAAAACGATTTGAGAAACAGAAAATATTTGAAGAAAGCACAATCAAATGAGTTACCATTAAGAACAAACAGATGAAAGCTATCAGAGCATTTTAAACATAAGACAGATGGTAGTTGTGTTGGTATTTTTCAACTTGATCATATTTAAAGTTGTTTTTATATTTTTATTATTTTTTATACATTCAATCACTGTATATCATTACAGCATGCAAAATGGATTTTCCCAGCATGGATACACTTTATATTATTCCAGTTAAAGATATTATAATACAGGGACCAGCAGTTAGCATAATGGCTATGTCTCTGGACTCCCATGTAGTCAACCGCGGTTTGAGTCCCAGACCCAGTGGCTTAAACTCACACTGGGCGCATATGTGTATGTGCCCAAGATCCCAAGAGGAGAATGGAGGAGAAGAGATTGTGGCGTGGCCATCCCCCCTGGGGGGTGATTTCTCGCTTTCTGTCTCTCTGTCTCTATCGATCTCTCCAAAAAGAAAAAGAAAAAAAAAAAAGATGCTATCATATCATACGTATTATCACTATCACCAACAGGTAATTTTCCATTTTGAGACCCTTAAATGTTTTTTTTTTCTTCCTTATTCCCCTTGATTTCCTTCTTTACACTCTTCCCCCATTTTCTACCATTCTCCCAAATGAATTTTCTGATGGCAAATTAGAGTGGAAGTAGAGAGCTTATGTAGGAGGGTTGAGGCAGGTAAATTTCTAAAATAACTCCTAAAGACTCTCTCTTCTGTATTACCTCCTGCCCATACGTGTGGGTGTGAACAGTGAATTTGATTAATGTCACTTCCTTCATGATGCTGTGCTCTATGACAAAGGGATATTGTAGATATAATTAAATTTCCAACTCATTTGACCTTACTGTGGGAGGTAATCCTGGATAGACTGGACCTAACCAAGGTGTCCTCTTAGCTAAACTCTTGGGGAAATATATTTGAAGATGAGTGATTTAATCAGAAAAAATTACTGTCACTCACTTTGAACATGGAGGGTGGCTACCTGGCAAGGAATGTGAGTGGCTTCTAGAAGTCCAGAATTGCCTCTGGATGACAATCAAGCAAGAAAGAGCCTACAACTGTATGAAACTTAATCTGTCCAAGCCATGTATGTTCTGAAGAGGATCCCAAATTCCATAGGAACTTCTAGATGTACTTCCATGGCATTGATTTCAGTTTTTTGACATTCTTAGCAAAGAACTCAATACTGCTATGTCCAAATTTCTGAGATACAGAACAATGAGCTAATAAATGCATGTTGTTTCATGATATTAAATTTGTGGAATTGTTACATAACAGCAGAAAACTAATACAAGGGAGATTCCTCATTCAAAGAAAACTTCAGTTATATTATAGCTTAAAATTCTTACAGTATTTTAGAATTATAAATATCTTCAGCAGCAGTTTATAGGTTATCCAGAAATTAGTTTCATTATCTATTAAAAACAAAAAAGCAAGACAAAAATTCATGAACTTGGTTGCTCTATTACTTATTAGATGTCTATCTACCTCTATAATTTAATTTTTTTTTTTTGGAGAGATTTTTGCTACAGGTCATGTGCACTCGCCAGAAAGACAGAGAGATACAGAGAGATAGAAAGCAAGAAATCACCCTCCAAGGGGGATGGCTATGCCACAATCCCTTCCTCTCCATTTCCCTCTTGGGATCTTGGGCATGTATGCACGCACATGCACCCAGCACGAGTTTAAGCCACCGGGTCCAGGATTCGAACCGCAGTTGACCACATGGGAGTCCAGCAACATAGCCATTATACCAACTCCTGGTCACTAATTTAATCATCTTTAATACTGAGGATTATTAAATTTTTTAAACAATTATTTATTTAATTTTATTTATTCATTCATTTTATTTTTTTTAATTTGACCAGAAAGACAGAGAGAGAGAGAGAGAGAGAGAGAGAGAGTAGGAAAGCCACCAGGTCTGATACTCAAACTGTGGTCGGCCATGTGGGAGTCCAGGGCCCTTATCCATCACGCCACCTGCCGGCCCCAAGGATTATTACATTTCTTAATGGTAGTCTGTATTTATCTGCTACTGCTTTCCTCCAAAAGAAACTTCCTACTAAAATACTTCTAACTACATCAAATTTTTTACAAATTTAAGCTTAAGAGTCTAGATTTGTTATCGCCGTTGTTATTTGTATAGGGTTTTTTCCTTCAAAAAAGGTCATCTTTGGGCCAGCAGGCGGTGTGGCAGCTAAGGTACTGACTCCCACATGGCCGGCTGTGATGAGTGTCTGGGATCTGGCGCCTTGCTTTCTCACTTCCTGTTTCTCTCACTCTTTCTCCCTTTGATCAAATTATTAAAAATAATAAATAAATGATTCTTTAAAAAAAAAGATAACCTTTGATTTTCCCCTGGTATGAAAAGATTTTTTTTTTCAGAAGATCATTAGAAAGTTATTCTTAAAAATTATACTCTTTACTTTCACTATATAATGATAAATGTATATCTTTCTTCTTAGATAGCTGGTCATTCTTCTCCTTTCTACCATTATCAAATTCACTTCCACTGCAAAATGAGCAAAACAAGATGAATAAATACATGTACTCTGGACTTAACTTCCAGAGAAAACGACCTGTTCTTCATCTCTGCTTATTTTCATTTTATTTTATAACTATATATTATTATCACATGTAAATTATATATTGGACACTCACCATATAATTAAGTCTTCCTGTACTATAACAACAGTAAAGCTATTTTCTGAAAGGTATAAAAAAATCTATTGAGGCTGGCTGCATGAACTGGTAGTTAAGGCAACTACTTCCCAAGTGGCTGACCAAGCAGTTCAAGTCCCAGACCTGGCAGCTTGAAAATCACACCAGGCACATATGCACACATGCCCAAAATTTCAAAGGAGAGTAGTGCAGAAGTGATGGCAGTGTGACCATTTTCCATGTAGGATGCTTCCTTCTCTCTCTCTATGTCATTCTGTCTCTCTCTGGAGTGCAAACACCCTCTACCAAAATAAAATAAATTACATTAAATAACAGACTCTAGGAATATATTCTAACACATTATAATGATCATCTATTGAATAATGTTTATTTTTTGATACATTCTTTTTTTTTTGACTACCTCTAAATAGATACTGAAATATTACTTCATCAACAGCAGGATTATATTATTTTAAAATGCTATTTCTTGTGTTCCTTGACAATAAAATCTTTGTTTCCAGTTGTTATTTGTTAAATTATGTAGTTTCTATTCTATGTCTAATACTTTGTTCTAGTTGGACATAAATAGCGAAAGATTTTTTTTTCTGAAGTGTAGCGTGCACTTCAATTTCATGCCAAATAAGGTTTTATTCTCTGAAGATATCAGACAGACATTTTATGGGAAATAAAATTATTATTATAATTTATTGTCTAAATGAGATATATTAGGCAAGAGACTTGAAACTAAGTAATAAAAATATGAAAAAAGGATCTGTAAATGTAGTATCTTAAATATGTGATTAAGTATCACATTTATTGTCCATTCACTTTGGACGAGAATGTGCTTTTAGTTTGTTACTTTAGTCACTGTAATTCATGTTATCAATGGGCTGTCACTGCATTTAAACATCTGGAATTCATCACACTGTCCAATGGCCAATGCTCATAGCCAATAAATGAGGGTTTACTGTGAAGAATAAACATTAAGAATATGATCCCAGCTTTGTTATGATAATTATTTGATGGAAAATATTTGGTTTCAAACCCTTGTAATATCTTGTTGCCTGAAGAATTGTCCTCACACTCTCTTGAAGTGGTAAACATCATCAATAATTTTTACTCAAAAATCCAATTTGTATGAGTTTGTAAAAACTCAGCACGATGTCTAATGATGCCCTCCCCCTACCCCCAAAGTAAGAATAATATGGTATGGATATTATAACTTTAACCAGAAGTTTTGAGTGAGAGAAGCCATGTAATTAACTTCTAAAATTTTGGCCTCAATACTTCAGGAAACCACTTAAAACAAAAGAGCTTTATAACTCTCAACAGAATTCCATTCTCTTTTTATCTCTGGAGAGGATTTCCCTGTAATTCTAGCACTTTAGCCAGATTGTTTGCACACGGCTGAGCAGAAATAACATATATTTTTATATCAGCATATTTACTATCACAGGTTCTTCAATGTACTGACACAATGTTGGCAGTATTAACAATATAGACATCATTAGCTTTCCAAAAGATCCATAATTGAAAAGTCAGACTGCTGAAAACATCACCTTGTGTATATTATGCTAAGGGAATAAAGCTTTGCATAAGTCCTTGAAAGGGCAAATAAAAACTCAGTTATGGCTCATGCTGACCCCATAGACACTACGTTCCATCGAGCCTTAGCATGCTGTTTAGAATTTCTGTCTGTGATGAACTATTTCTCCCAAATTTGCAGTAACAGTTCAATCCCCATCCTGCCTGCTCCTTATGTCCAAACCAAGTTAGAAAGATGCTTAAGAAATGGTCCAAGGCCAGTCCATGGCCTGGTGGTTAAGGTGGCTGGATCCCACATGCCCAACCATGCAATCAAATCCCATACTGGCCAGCTTGAGAAACATTCCAGGATCCTGTGCATGCATGCCCCAAATCCCAAAAGGAGGGAGAAATGAATTAGAAGGGCTTGTGGCAAGACTATCCCCCATACGGGAGTGTTTTCTGATCACCCCACCTTCTGGTGAGCACAGGTACCATGTGGTAGATTAAAAAAAAAAAAAAAGAAACATGTTTTAAAAGAGAAATTCACTTTCAATTAAAAAATTCCATTCTTACTTCCCTCTTCTCGCTTTTTCTGTCCCCAAATTCCCTTTTGCTCCACATTTCACTCCCTTCTCATACCTGTACTCCACACTTTGAAATTGTGATGTCAAGAAACCAATATTTTTGAAATTTAGAAAAAGAAATGGAAGCCACAGGTTCAAAGTTTTTCTTTCATAAGCTCTTTAGGTGCTCCAATTTAGAGAGTTTTAAGTCAAAACCTGAGTTGCTCTTTTGTTTTGGCATAAGCTGTCTGAAGACATGTGCAACTTTCAAGGTGTTGTGGGTTTACACTGGAATGGGCCTGAGTAAGCACATACCTCAGACCTACAGTATGTTTAAAGGAAGGGGGCAACCAGGTGACACCGAGGTTGAGGCAGCTAGATCCCATGTGGCTGACTGTGGTGTGGAGTCCCAGCCCCAGCAGCTTGAGAAACCCCAGCATATGTGTGTGCATGCCCAAAATCCCAAAAGGAGAATGGAGAAGAAGGAATGGTGACTTGGTGATACCCTGGGAGCTCCTTTCTTACTCTCCCACCTCTGTTGAGTGCACACATTCTATAGCACATTTTAAAAATGTAAATAAAAGAGAAACTGAAACTTTTTGTGTACTATTAATTTTACTTTACAAGGTGCTAATATTGACTTTTAAAAGATATATTTCCATATCTTTTTTTCTTCCCAAGGCTTCTTTCAAAGGTATCTAAAATCCAGAAATGACGACTTAAACGTGCGATTAAGTATTGTGAATCTTTTCCTAGCACTGATTATCTAAAAGGGGGCCTCTGAAAATTTGAAGTCAGCAGACATAAACAGAGCATATAATTTTATTTTCTGAATTGTATGTGTATTTAGATAAAGTTAATAGATCCTTGAATTCCATTAACCCTTAAGCCCACTCACTTTGGGTAGAACCAATAATGTCAGTAAAATTTCTAGTATTAGACTGCCCAGATTTTAATCTCAGCTTTCCTACTTACTAGCTGTATGTGCGGTAACTAACCAAAAATATTTCCTTTTCCTTGTCATAAAAGGGAGATGATAATTCCTAACAAGTAAAAGGTAATCTTTCATATCTTCTGGGTTTGTTTTGAAGACTGAATGACTAAATTATCTAAAATAGTTCTAAGTCATGGATGATTCCTCACCAGATCCCCCAACTCTCAGCCAATATGATATTTGCCATATCTGAACACTTTTGTTTGTCATAAATAGGGTGTGTATGTGTGTGTGTGTGTGTGTGTGTGTGTGCGTGTGTGTGTGTGAGAGAGAGAGAGAGAGAGAAGTAGGACAACCTCCCCACAACAAAAGCTTGTCCTACCAAATATGTCAACATTACTGTGACAGAGAAAAACTGATCTTGGCTCAGCCTGGGGCATAGTTGGTAGAATGCTCAACTGTAGTGCTGGAAGCCACATGATGGACCATGGTTCAAATCACCACTCAAGTCAGTCTGAAACCTGCTGGAACCATGTGTGTATGCCCAGAATCCTGGTGAACTGGAGAGCTGCTGAAAGGGATCACTGCTTGATGAGATCTTTCAAGGGTACTCCTCTCTTTCTCTCTCTCTCTCTCTTGCTCTCTGTCATGAATAAACACAAAGTTAAAACAAAGAGAGAGAGGGAGAGAGAGAAGGAGAGCAAGAAAAGAACCATAATAACTTGAAACAGTGCTTTCATGCAGAGAAAATATTTTTTTAAAGTTAAATCTTGAAAAATATTTAAATTTATTTATTTTTCCTTACTGTGTACAACTTCCTCCATTGTTTCTGTATTTCATATTTTCCTTTGGGAGTTAAATCTGACAGAGTCTGCAATTTCTTAAGCAGCTCAGTTCAGAATGAAACAATTCCATTATTTTTTATTTTGCCCCAGAGAAATAATGCATTCACTGAACACTAGATAATGGATTTAAAACTAATAATTGCTATCCTCTGGCTTCTACCCTGATCCCTTGTACTATATATATGCCTCACAAGTGAAAAAGAGAAGCTAAGCATATGTTCCACAAAGTTAATTTTGTGTTCTCCTTATTGATACACAGATTCAGAAATGAAAAAGCTGGGAAAGATAAAGGGAAATGATCCCTAAATAGAGTAAATTTACCTGCATTACGTTACATGACTGAATAAAGATATGCCTTCTTTGTCACTGAAATTTTGCCTTTTAGTTGAGATATGACACCAGTCAGACTTCTTGATTTTAAGAGTCAGAAATTCACTCTGGTTGATGTAAAAAGGAATGTGTTGGAAGGATATCTGCTAACTTGCACCGTATATGGGGACACCATACAGACAGACAGAAACAAGGGAGGAGAAGCAGAGGGAGAGCAGTGGCCTTAGCACCAGAGCAATCTCACTGGGCTGGTGCTGGCACTGCTATCCTGAATATGGCTCTCTCAGAACGTGCAAGGCCCCAGCTGCTCTACCCCTGACCGCATAGCTAACTTTCCATCACACCATCAAGATTGTAAGTCTCATAGGATCAAGTCATTACTGCCAGAAACAATACAGAATATCTGACCATTAAATTTCTCAATCAAGAGATGAGAGAAAATCTTACAATGCAGGCTCCTAATAGATCAGTATTTTAAGAAAAGCCAATCTAAACAGTTGGGGTTCCAAGATGTAGTTAACCGCTACATCTAGGAGTGTCATCCCATGCCTGGCTATTGCCAGTTCATTAAACGTGTTCTTGGGAAAAGGGGAACTTTCTCAAAGATTATATGAAAGAGTTGTGGTTTGCCCTGATTGCATTTTTAAATTAAAAATTTTCCATTGGAGTATTTTTTTTTTCTTGTAAGTCTGCACATATAGTCAGCAGGTTTTTTTTGTTTTGTTTTGTTTTCTTAAAGGCCCTAGATTCTTTACTAAATAAGAATTACACATTGGGTGAAAAATTGGCAGTTTGGCTAGTCATTCAAAGACACAAGCTTTCACATGCTGCTGAAGAAATGAAAGGAAAGACACCCAGAAGACAGCATGGCAATGTTATTTTACTTCTCAATATAATCTCAATATACAAAAGCCTATATTAAAGGTTTATACCAACTCTAAAGTTTATACAGTATATTGCTAACAGATGTAATTGCTGGACAGATAACACACTCATAAACCACTCTTTTTATACTTGAAAATGTGTCTCCAGGCTATCGTAGTTAAGAGTACTACTGCCAAGGGTGTACACGTCTATCATTAGCCTCATCTGTAACACTGAAATGACCTTACGTGATTCTTACATGAATTTGCCAAAAGTAAGCAAAGGCTAGTATTTGGATTAGAGTTTCAAAGGGCAGTTCTTTTGGATAGGTAATGTTCAGCTCCTCTCAGACAAAAAGGAGTTGAATTAAAATTTTGTCCCATATGAGTGAAGGCAAAAGATTTGTTTTTACCGTACCAACTCTGTTTTATAGAATTCATTATCATTTTGGATTTCTAAATCTTCTAATGGTAGGATATATATTCTGTACTTACTATCTGTGTGATGCTAATATTTGACTAGTTATTGTTTATTCTCCATAATTAATTAGATGTATTAGTAATTAGTCTCTTGGTATTTGGCCATTTTTTAGCAATCAACTTTACTGCCTTAAATACTTTGTAGATATTTATTTTATATTATCTTCTCTAGTTATTTCAATATCTGATGTACACAATTGTTTCCTATTTGGTTCTGCTGTTTTCTGATTATGGAAACTGTGTGTGTGTGTGTGTGTGTGTGTGTGTGCAGCATTCATTAATAATTAAATCTGGTTTTGGGATTTAATCTCTTATATCCCTTGCAAATAAATTAGGGTTTATCAGAGAAGAATTAAATTTGCCTCTGCCAGTATCAAAGGATGCTGGACTTTTAAGGTAATTTCTCAACTTGAGGTATTCCTGACCGATCCAGGAAATATTCTTACCTTGTTCAGGAAATACGGCTTTTACCTCACTGAAAGCGTTCACTGACGCAGATCTCTTTCTGCTTCCATTTGTTGGCACGTTTGCTGCTGCTGTTGCTTTAACCAAGACTGTGAGTTTACAGTAGCTTAGATGTTCCTGGCATTGTGATTTGTATGACTTGTGGGGACTCATGACTGCTGGTCATTAATTTCACAAAATTCTCCATTTTCCCAATAATACAACAGCATCTTCCCTTAGGATTGTCATGGCTATCCATCTATTTACTATTCTGGTTTCAGCCTGAGACAGGTGTGTGTGTGTAGATGTGTGTATGTGTGTGTCCTAATGTGAATGTTCCATAAGTAGCAGAAAATTAAATTAAGCTTGCTCTTCACATTCAAGAAGCAAAGTCAACTTAATGTCAGTTTATATTATCTCGTTAATTGGGATCATTTAAACCTTCATATATGTATTTATTTTTTGACTTCTTGATCCACTGTGCACATTACCTAAAATTACTTACTGTTAATGCATCTATATCACTATCTTCAAGAATTTTCAGATTTACTTTTTTATATGACTATTCATGCTACATCTTCTTGTGCATCTTCTTGTGCATTCCTCTGTTAGATATTCACTGTGGATTTCATTCTTATTCATTGGTATGGTCTAAATGTTTTTGTACCCCAAAATTCATGTTGACACCCTAATCCCCAAGTCAATGGTAACAAGAAATATACAAAAACTAATAGGCTATGACTTTATGGTTTCCTCTTGACCATTCTCTCTTTATTTCTCCTGGATTAATATATAGATTTTCTCTTTGATTCATCATTAATTTTCTTGATTTTATTTTAACTTTTTCTCTGCTATATTATTTTCTTTATTTTCTTCTGGAATACCAATTATGCATATTTTTATCCAATGTATTAGAAATACAAAGACATCGCATTTTCTATAACCCTTTACAATGTTTCATTTTCTCTCTCCTAATTTTTTATTTATTTTATTTATTTATTTGTGTGTGTGTGTGTGTGTGTGTGTGTCCTCTTGTTTTGGCTCCTTTTCATTTACTTTTTTTGGGAATAGATGTGTTTTTCTTTTGCCAAAATGGGATATCGACAAGGTTCAGAGTCACATTGTAAGCAAGCAAGAATGCTTCTACTGCCTGTGTCATCATGACTGGACCCATCTTCACCATCTTAGACTGACTCAAATGGTAATTTAAGAAAATCGTATTTCTCTCTTATGAATAATAATATTTCCTGAGGCACTAAAATAGCAGTGTGCCCAGTCCAATATTTACTGACCCTGTCATTATACTAGCACTGAGGGAGAAAACAGACTATGAGATATGACCTCAACTACCCAAATGTTCATAATCTACTTGGGAATAGGACTTTAATATTAGATAAATCTAATTGTTAATTAATGGTAAATTATATTTTATTGACTATAAGTAAAATCAGTCAAAGCTAACACAAGTGAGTGACTCGAAGGGTAAAAGTCTTCATATGAGAGTTTAGATAGAAGAGAAATGAAATTTGTAGATGGAGTCAAAAGAGGCAAAAATTAGGAACAATATATTTTTCAGGGATGGAGAAAAATGACTCACGTGGGTTGAAAAGTTAAGCAAATAAGTTAAGAGTGATTATCCTGAAATCCTTGATTCTAATATGGTAGGCAGTAGAGCTATTGCAGAATGAACTGCTTAATAGAGAGACTGATAATAGAAAGTTTCTTTATGAACCACATGTGAAAAGCTGGATGACTAGGTGATGATAGTTGTGAACAAAATGTATATGTGTAATACATACAATGTAATTCCAAAAGAGCTCTAAGAAAAGAGTAGGTAACTTTAGTGATTTATTATTATTTTTTTAACTTAAGAGAAAATGCTTTTTTTTTACCCCAAAGTTTTCTTCAGGTTTCTCACACTAAAGAACAAAATGCAGGGTTTTTATTCACAAATTTGTAGCATTTGGGAAAATTAGCAAATGAGAAGTTCAACTTCAGGTATGTTACACTGGAAGCTATGATAGGATATCCAAATGTTGAATTTTCTTAACTTTTGGACAAAATTTGATTGCTTTCACTTGATTTAGAGTTAAAGGAAGCAAGATCTTTTACTGGCAAACTGTGAAAATTTATTGTAATTAAAATGTTCAGGCCAGGATGAGAGAAGAATGAGAGTATAAGGAAAGAAACTAAGGAGAAACATAGAGAAGCAAGACTTTTTTGGGATGCAGAAATAGATTGTTATCTATTGATGATAACATGTTTTGTATCCTCAACTGGATTGGTATGAACTGTGTTCATGTTGCATAATTCAGTTTACAAGCTAAGTGGTATATAATAATTAAATGTACAAAATAAACTAAAATACAATTTTAAAAATTGTATCATAAGGGCCAGCACATGGTGTGATGGTTAAGGTGCTGGACTCCCACATAGCTGACCATGGTTCTCGTCCCAGATTCAGCGGCTTGAAAATTACACTGGGTGCATGTGCATGTGTATACAAAAGCCTAAGAAAAGAATGCAGGACAGGAATTACAATGTGGCCTTCCTTCAGGGTGGAAGATCTTTTGCTTTCTGTCTCTCTGTCTCTCCAGCAAGTACATGCTCCCTATAGTAAAAATCTCTCTTAAAAAAAAAAATTATATCATGAGACAGTTGTAAGAACAAGGACATACTACACAGTAGGACATCAGGATAATGCTACTGGGACCAGCAGTTAGTGTAACAGCTATGTTGCTGGACTCTCATGTAGTCGACTGTGGTTTACGTCCTGGATCTGGTGGCTTAAAACTTACGCAGGGCGCGTGTGCATGTGTGCCCAAGATCCTGAGAGGAGAAAAGAGGAGAAAAAATTGCAGTGTGGCTATCTCCCCTGGAGGGTGACTTCTCACTTTCTGTCTCTCTTTCTCTGTCTGTCTGGCGAGTGAACGTGCCCTATAGCAAAAAACTCTCAAAAAAAAATGCTATTGAATAAAATATCCAATAATTTCAATAAAGAAAGTCTATTGATAAATTATGGTAAAACCCAAATTGAAATAATACTTAAATAATATGGAAGGAGTTTATAGTCTCAGTTCACTAAATATTATACCCTAGAATTTGTAAAGATTAAAAAAAAACTTTCAAGCCAGAAGTCTGACTCCAGAATATAATAAAATAAAAACACACAATAATCAATTTATATTGATTATTATTACTTTTTAATTTAAATTTATTTATTTATTTTTACATTCACTGTGTATCATTACAACATACCAAAAGAATTTTCCCATAATGAATATACTGTATTTACATTACAATCAATAATTTTCTTTATTTTTAAGAGTACAGGATATCTTATTTCCAAACATATTTCAATCTCAGAATTCACAGAGCCTTCTGAATTATAGCTAAGTATAAATATTAATGAACAATACTTCTATCTTATTTTATCATTCAAGTGGTTGGAAATCATTTACTTTTGTGTATTAAAAATAATCTTTATGGGACCAGCAGATGGTGTAATGGTTGAATCATTGGACTCCCACATGTTTGACCATGGTTTGGTCCCAGTCCCGATCCAAGACCAGGGGCTTCAAACTCATTCTGGGCACATGTTCATGTGTGCTCAAAATCCCAGGAAGACTGAAGGAGAAGGGATTGTGGCATGGTCATCCCCTCAAGGAATGATTTCTCCCTTTCTATTTCTTTCTCTGTTTCTCTGGTGAGTGCATGTGCCCTATACCAAAAATCTCTCAAAAAATTTTTACTAGTTTTTATTACAAAAGCCTTACTTATTTATTACTGAGAAAACAAAGTGGAACACATCTAAGTCAAATGAAGAACAGATTAAAAAGTCCAATGTAGTTTGCCTACTTGTTTAATTAATGCACTATAGCACCATTAGTAAAAGCAAAAAGATGCATGAATAATTCTAGTAACATAACTCTAAGATCACATGATATATTTCATATTCTTTAGACTGCTCTTCAGAACATCCTAGAGATGAGTAAAGCAACAGCAGAATAATTTTTTATATTATAGGATTTATTTATTTGTAGTGTTTAAAAATTGATATTAACATTTAATAATTGAACACATTGGGGGGTACAATATGATTTTTTTCAGTACAATGTGTAATGATTTAGTCAGGATAATTAGCATACTTGTCATCTCAATGTCTTTACTTGAAGATATTTAAATCCTATCTTTTCATTACTTTGAGTTACATAGCAATTTGTTGTTATCTATACTCTCCCCATTGAATTTTCTAACACTAGAAATTGTTCCTTTATTTGTCTGCAATTCTGTTTCCACTAAGAGACTATCTTTTTCCCAATGGATATCTTTGGCAGCTTAGTCAAAAATCAGCTGGCTGTATATATGTAGATTTATTTCTGGGTTCTCTCTTCTGTTACATTGGTCTGTGTGTCTGGTTTTTTTGTTAGTTTGTTTTTTGTTTTGCCAGCACCATGCTGTTTCTGTTACTATAACAGCACAATAATTTTTGAGAGTTGTAAGTATGATAATGGGTTCTATAGTAGTTTTCCTACCAAGGCTCGATTTGGCAATTCCCAGAGTTATGACTATTACTTGGATTTAAAAAATTATATCTTGACTCTCTTTGTCACAAATCTGCTTAGCTCATAGTACAAATTTTAGAATTAGCTTTCTTTTCTGTTCTTTTTAATTTTATATAGAACACATTTTATTTATGTTTATACTTGAGATTTCCTCTAGAGCCTTTTAAAGACTTCATTCTTTCTTTACACATGAGTTTGTAAAAAGTCATACTGGAAACAATTTATGTTGAGCATTTGCAATAGGCTCAACACATAATCTGAGTTTATTTTATAGTAAATAAATTTTTGAAAAGAATATAGTCCATGGGCTAGCAGGTGGCATTGAAGTTAAGACTCTGGATCCCACATGGCTGATTATATGGTTCAAGTCCTAAACTCACTGGCTTGAAAATTACACTAGGTTCATGTGTATGTGTGCCCCAAATCCCAAGTAGAGGTTGTAGGAGCAGAGATCATGATTTTTTACTGCCCCACCTGTGTGTGTGTGTGTGTGTGTGTGTGTGTGTGTCTGGTGAGTTGGTGAGTGTGTACATCATGTCTGGTGAGTTGTTGGGTGTGTACATCAAAAAACAAAAAAAAAAAAAAAAAAAGAATATGGTCCTTATGAAGAGTTGGTATCACTGTGAATATAGCTATGATTTTATATTTAATGAAAAGGGTTTTTCTTATAAAAAGTGAAAGGTGCTTTATAAAGTCATGTGTAACTTGCCACATTACTCAGTGAGACCATGCTGAGAAAGAAACACTGACACCACCCACTAGCTGTGAACTGGGAGGATGAAGACCTCCTGGCTCTGTATCTGTTATATTTAGTAAACTAAAAATGCCAGTGTTTTCTTTATATGTTTCTAGTAATTTCATGTACAAATGGTGACAACACAATAAATGATCAAAGAGAGGTTCTGCACTCTTTTTGTAGTGCTAGAAGAAGAATTAAGCATAGAAATGCATTTATGTGCTGCCATGTATTTTGACTGAAACATAATCCCCTTTAGTAGAAGCATCCTTGTACTCATAAATGATAATTCATAAATTAATGAAAATACTTAAGAATATCCAACACATTTTTACATTTTTAGTGAACATTTTATTTTGTAATGATTTTAGATTTGCTGAAAAGTTACAAAGAAGTAGAAAAAAATTTCAATGTTCCCCGAACCAATTTCTCCAGTGTTTAATATCTTACATTCCTATGGTACATTTGTCAAGGTGAGGGCATTACTATTGGTGTATTATTGTCCATTTCTTAACTAACTCCAAAGTTTATTTGGATTTCCTAATGTTTAATATCAAACCACTCTCTCTCTCTTGCAGAGCTCAATCCAGAATACAGCAGTACATTTAGTTATGGAGTCATCCAGTCTCTTTTGGCTATGAATATTGCTCGGTCTTTTTTTTTTTTAAGAGCTTGGCTGTCTTGAGTAGTCATTTCCAGCTATCCTGTGAATGTTCTGTAATCTGGAATTTTTAAATGTTTTTCTCTCATGATGTGTGTGGGATTTAGGGCTTTAAAAAGTACCAGTGAAGGGAACCAGCAGTTAGCGTAATGGCTATGTCGCTGGACTCCCACGTAGTTGACCGCGGTTCGTGTCCTGGACCCGGTGGCTTAAAACTCACGCCGGGCGTGTGTGCATGCGTGCCCAAGATCCCGAGAGGAGAATGGAGGAGAAGGGATTGCGGCATGACCATCCCCCCTGGGGGGTGATTTCTCGCTTTCTGTCTCTGTGTCTCTCTCTGTCTGTCTGGCGAGCGCACGCGCCCTACAGTGAAAATCTCTCCAAAAAAAAAAAAGTACCAGTGAAATAAAATAATTACATTTCATGAAATAATAATGTGGAAATACTTCCTTGTAATACAAAGTTCTGTAGGTTTGGAATGATGCATATAATAATGTCTCCATCACCCCTGTACTGCAAAGAGCAGTTTTCTGCCCTAAAACTTCATTGAAAGTGCCATTTTTTTTACGTTGAAAACCATTTATTTCACTGGAAAGAAAAAAAGTGACCCAATTCTATAGGTCTACTTTTGAGCCAAAAAAGAGACCCAAGAGCAGTGACACTTCACCCATGTCATTCCCAAATCCGACACCCACTGGAAGCAGGAGGCAAGAAGGAGACAGTAGGGACCCCACCAGTTTCTGCACACAATGAGAGCTGCTGGGAAAACAAAACTTGAATGGGAAGCTACAGAAGTATTGAAGGATATGAAGAACAGGAAAATGGGCAGGAGACAGGAAAAGGTCCAAACTTTGCAAGGTAAATTAAGGTCCACAGTTCCTGAGGGACTCAACCTACAGAGCCGAGAATGTCCCAGGGAGATGGGGTACCAAGAAGGGTGTATTCTCATGCACAATTACGGCTTGGAATTTCAGCCCACACACATTTCCACCGAAACTCTGTTATCAAGGCCTCTGATGGCCTCCACTGCATCCTCTGCCCACTCCATATGTACAAAAGCACAATCTTTCACGATGTCACATTCAATAACCGAACCGTCCTCAAACTTGGCAGGAGGTTCCTTGTTGATACAGGTGGGACTGATGTTGCCCACGTGCAACTTTGTCGAGGTTTTGCTCTTACTCTTGCTACCTTCCGCACTGATGTTTGCTCCATGCAGCCTGCAGTGGTGCGGGTTGGTATGGCATCCTCAGATGCAGTTTGGTCTTCTATGTGCATAAAGCCACAGCTCTTAAGGATGTCACATTCTAGCACCTTTCCAGATTGCTCAAAGAGTGAGTGGATCTCCTGTTCTGTGGCCTCCCTGGGCAGGTTTCCAATGAACAGCTTCACCAACTTCTCGAAATAGCCCACACAAAGTTCAGCAGCACCCTGACGCCGGGTGCGTGTGCCTGCGTGCCTAAGATCCCAAAAAGAGAATGGAAGAGAAGGGATTGCGGTGTGGCCATCCTCCCTTGGGGGTGATTTCTCACTTTCTGTCTCTCTGTCTCTCTCTGTCGCCCAATAGCAAAAACCTTTCAAAAAAAAAAAAAAAAAAAGAATTCAGCAGTGCCTCTGGGGTGGATGCTTCTCCAGGGGCCTTGTTTGTTTGTTTTTGAGAGTTTTTTGCTATAGGGCGCGTGTGCTCGCCAGACAGACAGAAAGAGACAAAGAGATAGAAAGTGAGAAATCACTCCCCAGAGGGATGGCCATGCCACAATCCTTTCTCCATTCTCCTCTCGGGATCCTGGGCACACACACACACGCGCCCGGTGTGAGTTTAAGCCACCGGGTCCAGGATGCAAACCGCAGTTGACTACGTGGGAGTCCAGCGACATAGCCATTACGCTAACTGCTGGTCCCCAAGTGCCATTTCTAATCACTCACTTCCTGCTTCCCTAATGCCTAACAACCATTATGTTTTCTATCCTTGTAATTTTTGCCTTTCCCGGGATGTCATATAAATGGAACTATACAATATATGACCTTTTGTATATGACTTCATTCACCTAGTAAAAGTCATTTAAACATTTACTCATGTTATTGCATTAACTAATAGCTTGTTCTTTTTGATTACTAAATACTATCACATTGTTTAGATATTGCAACGTGTCTATCCAGTATTCTTTTGAAAGAAACGTTGGTGTTTCTAGCTTCTAATGATTATGATAAAACTGCTATAAATAGTCATTAAGGATTTCTGTGTAACCAGACAGTTGCAAATCACCCTATTTCTAGATAGTATGCTAAGTTTGTGGTTCAATGTATAAGTAGCCAAAACATTTTCTGTTATTTTGTTGTTATTGTTGTTTTCTTGGCCACTGTAATAGGTGTGTAGTGATATTCAATTATGATTTAATATCCATTTCCCTAATGACAAATAATGTACTGTTCATGATTTTTTTCAACTCTTTCCTCTCTCAATCTTCCTTTTCTCTCACAACCAACCAAAGATCATTGGGGGTCATATGACCGATATTCCTGGCAAATGGCTAACTCCTAATATTTTGTAAAGTTAAATGAATGCAAGCAGCAAAAGAACAGATGACAAGGTCACTAAAATTCGTCTGTGCAATCCCCTTTCTAATTTTGGATGGGCTAGTTTATGAGATATCTCCTTTTAACCTGTTTGAGAACTTTTCCATCTTTTGCTTCTCAGAGTAGATATTTCTTACCTTTAGGAAATTCTTACTTATTTCCTCATGATTCTGGAAGGAATATCAAGCATGCAGTCCAGTACTTCTCAAAACATACAAAGATCTATATGAACTATTCTGAAATGATCATAGTACACTATCTCAACATACAAGATTAGCTTGTGTCATTTCTTTAGGACCTTATTGTAAAATAAACAATCTAAATCTACTCTAAGAATTTTGAATTTTCCACCAAGTCTTTATAGCTTCATATTCATTAAACATGTAAAATCCAAAGGCTTAAGAGGGGACTTTTTTTTTTCTTTTTTTGAGAGAGAGAGGGGAAGTTTATGCTGTATGACACAAGCTCACCAGAGAGACAGAAAGCAAATCACGCTCCTGATGGGATGGCCATGCCGCAATCTCTTCCCCTTCATGCTTTTCTTGGCATTTTGGGCACAGGCACACACATCCAGCATGAGTTTCAAGCTGTTAGGTCTAGGACTCGAACTGCAGTATGCCATGCTGGAGTCCAGTGAGGTAACCGTTATACCATTTGCTGGTCCCAAGAGGGCACTTTTTAACTTTTTTGTGACATACCAAGATATTCAGTTTCCATACTGAGGTAACAACATTATCCTTGGTAACTCAGTCCACTTCAATATATCCAAATTTCCATTTTAAGGTTTTCCTTTTCCACCACAACTGCTGGTATTAATTTCAATCTCAAATTTGTTTTGGTTATACATGAAAGAAATTCATTTTAAACAAAAAGTGTTGAATTGATTTATTTTGCTAAGGAAGACTGTAGAGTGGCAGGAATCAACAGCACAAGGGTTAGAACTGGACAATAAGTGCCTTTCTTTGCTCCCCCTCTCTCTGTCTTTCTCTCTAGGCTCTAAACCTTGTTTATATATCTGTAAATCCTCTTCTTATCTTCACTTGATTCTCTTGTTTTCATCATCTCCTTCTGTAAAGTAGATTTTTCCATATGTCCGTAAATGTGGACACAGATGGTTTCAGAGTCATACATTTAAAACTCACGAAGTAAAAGGAAAAGAACTATATGTTCCTAAGGAATCTAGAGAATTCCAATGTCTTTAGTTTGAGTAACTTAGATATACCTTATTTGTTGAGATAGAGTACTATGATTGTTTGGGGGAAGAAAACATGTATTCTTGTATGTTTTTGGAGGTGCTAGACCACATGACTGACATTGTCTCCAGAACCATGACAACACAGGTAAGATTTTCCTAGAAAGCAAGAAATATCTACTTTGGCAAATAAAGAATGGAAAAGTTCCCAAATGGGTAAAAAGAAGAGCTCTTGAAATTCATCACACATGCTTCTAACTTTATGGGCTGATTGTCCATATGAAGTTAGTATTCACAAATGAAAACTCAAAATGGCATTATTACATCTTGAATTGTGAAGACTTTATTTTTGTTCATAAGTCTCCCTCTGAAAGGAAAAAATTGCCAAAAGACTCAAACATAAAATATTCCAAAGTTTTTCCCTGATGAAATATTTGTTTGGCTGAAATATATTCATAATTAGGAAAAATGAACCAGCTGAACCCTAACTAGTGACTGAGGAAGGATACTTTAGATTGTTGAGAGGAAGATTTTCTTTTTAATTTTAAATTAAAGACATGCATAGGAAATAAGTATGTAGATAATCTCCAAAAATGATAATTTAAAAAATCACACTGACCTATTTTTAAAGTTTCTCTGGAAACATTCCTATGTTTAAATCAGTAGGTTTAAAACAGAGAACTAGTTCTGTTTGAACCTAAGAATAATGGTTTGTATAGAAAGTATTTGCATGTCTATAAATTAGGTTTTACTTCTCTTTCAGCAATCATGTAAGAGGAAACCCTCTTACTTCTACATTGATATGATATAGAAGTCATTGTCAAATGGATATGTTTAAAACATGCATGCTGGGACCAGCAGATGGCATAGTGATTACGTTGCTGGACTCCCACATGACTGACCACAATTTGAGTCCCAGACCCAGTTGCTTCAAACTTAAACCAGTCTTGTTTGCATGTGTGCCCAAGATCCCAGGAGGAGAACAGAGGAGAAGGGATTCAGGTGTGGCAATCCCCCTTGGGAGTGATTTCTCACTTTCTGTCTCTTTGTCTCTCTGGTGAGCACACACAGCCTATAGCAAAAATCTCTCTCAAAAAAAAGAAAAAGAAAAGTTAAAACACACATGCTGTGAGTAGAAAGATTTTTATGGTATGTAGGTCACAAATTTGATACACCTTAAAGATGAGTATGAAGGACAAAAGAAGAAAATGTCATGGGGCCACAAATTTCATTTCTAGGACCAACCTCAAGTAATCTTTAAATCCAAAATATCACCTACATTGGTGCTGTTACAAGTATCAGGTGGTGCCAGTCCTCTGCTGACAGTCCTTCACTGGCTCCTCATTATACAGCAATATACAACCTTACACCATCTGGCTCCCTCCTAACTCTGACCTCTTCCTTGCAAGTCTCAACACCCCTGACTCAGGACCTCTGCTCTTGCTCGTTTTCCTGACCAAATACCTCTCCCAGATATACTCAAGTCTCCATTGGAATATAAACTTTTAAGAGCAGAGATTTTTCGGTTCTATTCTCTAATAATATCCCTATCATCTGCCCTTACAGTTTTCAACACATAGTAGGCCAATAAATGCTTTTGGGAATTGAATCAAATGTATTAAAGAGAGTCTGTATTAAGCAACATATTATATACGTACTAAACTCTATGAGTTACGTTAAAATTGAGTTCATTACTCCTCTTCACACAGAGAATCACACTATCTCATCATCCTGGTGTCAACAGAGTGTTTATGTCACACAATCAGTAACTAAGTATTCACTGTATTATGTACATCTCTGAGGGGAAAAAATGATCAGGATGTTGTAGGTGATTTAGTAGATATAAAAGAAGCAAAATAAATTGTTGTTGCTTTCCAGTTAAAGGGATAAGACATAGACTTAGGATATCTGTTATACTGAGCAATCTAAAGTCATGTAAGGCATTGCATTACAGTATGCATGGCAAACTGCCCAGGCATGGAGAGAGGAGGCTGCAGCTGGCTCCTCAATAATAGATGGATGCAAGATAGCCAGAAAGGAAAAAATGAACAATTCAGAAAGAGGAACATGGCAACAAAGGGATTTTATAGCCAAATAAACTTTTATTTCCTTCAATAATAGATATGGAATATGCAATGACTTATTTTCACTAATGTATTTTTAAGAGCTTATTTAAGGAATTAAGTCATATCTTGACACATTCTAAATTGGATTATTTGTTTATGACCTTAAGTGCTCTTTTTGGTAAAAGATTTGTCCTTTTTGCAAAAAAAACAAGTTCGCTTAAAATAAAATTAGTAAGAAAATATGTTGCAAGGTTAACTAATTCATTAATTACATTTTCAAGTAAGATAATAACGATAAATATTATTTAACATATTGCTAGATCTCCGGAGAATACATTTGCTCTTAGAAATAAGCATATGAGAGCTATTTAAATGCTTCTAAATGGTAATCAATTTATCTGTCTCCTCAGACCTCAGAAAATAACATTAATAATCCATTAAGAATATATAGATATAATCTTTAATTTCAACTACCAATCATTCAAAGGTTGACATTGGGTCATACAAAGCTCTTAACTATTTGCCTGTTTTTGAATTTCATAAAATGGATTTGAGATATTTACACTATTTTCATCGTGCTTACTCCATTCACAATTATGTTTATAAAATTAATTTATGTTGATAGATGAGTTCACTCATTTTTATTGCCATATCATATTCTACTATATAACTGAAAATAATACACTGGATTTCTTCATTGTAATGTTGGCAAATAATGAAGTTGTTAAATATTTGACAACAATTTTTTGAGGCAGACTTTTGTGCTTATTTCTGTTGGGTATTAATTTAGGATGTGTATATTCAATTTGAAGAGACAATAAAAGTGGTTGTACAAATTTAAAATTCACCTTATTAGATACCCAGATAGATACACCTTCTTGCCAACACTTGTTATCAGTCTTCTGTGTATTTGTTTTCTTAAGAATTGGGTAAAAATTGCCTGGTGAGTCCATGTGGGCATAGGATTTTCTTGTAGAAAAGATTTTATTTTTATTTGGGCTTATACTGTTGTTACTTTTGTAAGTTCTTTTAAAAACTTAGATGCCTAACATTAGTATTTATTCTTTTACTTCACCAGCATATGCATCCAAGAATGTACCTTTGTCCCTAATACTAGAACTTCCTTTTTTGCTTGATGTTCTTATTATATTATTTATTATAGTTATCTAATAGTCAATGTAATTTACTTGTCTAGTTACTTGATTGCAAAAACTAAGAGTTAAAGCTCTATGAAGTCAGGTGTTCTGACCTTTTTGTGTAGTGATAAAACCTCAGCATTTAGAACTTTGCCTGGCATATAGAAGACATAAATACTAGCTTAATGAATAAGCTGCATATTATTTTGCATTGAATTATTATTTTTATAAATGCACATGTGTACTGTTCACAAAAGATCCATGAAAACTCTTCATAATTCACTGCATGTTAGTAGTATGTTTTTAAAGGGTTTTTCTTTAGGGCATGTGCACTTGCCATAGAGACAGAGACAGTGAGAGGGAAAGTGAGAAATCACTCTCCCTTCCTCCAAGGGCAATGAATATGCAGCAATCCCCTCTCCTCCATTCTTCTCCCGCAATCTTGGGCACAGATGCACACATGCCCAGTATGTGTTTGAAGCCACTGGGTCTAGGACTTGAACCACAGTAAGCCATGTGGAAGTGCAGCAATGTAACTGCTATGCCATCTGCTGGTCACCATCATGTCAGTATTGTTTTAGACATATGAAGGCCACTGACTTATAGGTTGATAGCATGATTATGCAATTTTACTGGTATGAAAGAAAGTTAAGAAATTAGCCCAAGGTAGTAAGTTTTACTACAAACTATCCAAATCTATTATTCTTTATTAGAGACAGTTGTCTATCAAGGTCTCCAGTCTATTATAATCAGAAGAATTTATGTTTTCTATTCAATTACCAACTTAACCAATTTCCTGGGTGGAATTATTTTCTATTCCTCCCGCCTTAGCTTCTTTAGCATGTGGTGGTATGTCTGTCTCTGGATTTGATTTCTAATAATTTTTGGACTCTTCCTTGAAACAGCAATTGTAGCTTATTTTGGAGAGATAGAGAAGTCTGGAATAAATATAAAGTCCCTCATAATATTTTTGTCTGTCTTAATAATATTCCTTTACCAGTATAGGGCCTCTTTAAAAAATTCACAGTTTGAGAGTTATTTGGCCATTCAAGAATTATAAATTCAGATTACAAACCCACATGAGAGGTAATTTGTGATTGCGAATTACAAGGTTTATGACAAGTAACTATCTTTTCAATGTTTTAGAAGTCTCTCTCTTTGTCTATCCATATATATATATGTGTTCTGACCTTTTTGTGTAGTGATAAAACCTCAGCATTTAGAACTTTGCCTGGCATATAGAAGACATAAATACTAGCTTAATGAATAAGCTGCATATTATTTTGCATTGAATTATTATTTTTATAAATGCACATGTGTACTGTTCACAAAAGATCCATGAAAACTCTTCATAATTCACTGCATGTTAGTAGTATGTTTTTAAAGGGTTTTTCTTTAGGGCATGTGCGCTTGCCATAGAGACAGAGACAGTGAGAGGGAAAGTGAGAAATCACTCTCCCTTCCTCCAAGGGCAATGAATATGCAGCAATCCCCTCTCCTCCATTCTTCTCCCGCAATCTTGGGCACAGATGCACACATGCCCAGTATGTGTTTGAAGCCACTGGGTCTAGGACTTGAACCACAGTAAGCCATGTGGAAGTGCAGCAATGTAACTGCTATGCCATCTGCTGGTCACCATCATGTCAGTATTGTTTTAGACATATGAAGGCCACTGACTTATAGGTTGATAGCATGATTATGCAATTTTACTGGTATGAAAGAAAGTTAAGAAATTAGCCCAAGGTAGTAAGTTTTACTACAAACTATCCAAATCTATTATTCTTTATTAGAGACAGTTGTCTATCAAGGTCTCCAGTCTATTATAATCAGAAGAATTTATGTTTTCTATTCAATTACCAACTTAACCAATTTCCTGGGTGGAATTATTTTCTATTCCTCCCGCCTTAGCTTCTTTAGCATGTGGTGGTATGTCTGTCTCTGGATTTGATTTCTAATAATTTTTGGACTCTTCCTTGAAACAGCAATTGTAGCTATTTTTGGAGAGATAGAGAAGTCTGGAATAAATATAAAGTCCCTCATAATATTTTTGTCTGTCTTAATAATATTCCTTTACCAGTATAGGGCCTCTTTAAAAAATTCACAGTTTGAGAGTTATTTGGCCATTCAAGAATTATAAATTCAGATTACAAACCCACATGAGAGGTAATTTGTGATTGCGAATTACAAGGTTTATGACAAGTAACTATCTTTTCAATGTTTTAGAAGTCTCTCTCTTTGTCTATCCAATAATGATGTTTCTGTCAGTGACAGACCACATGTAAAACAGTGGTCCCATAGGATTTTAATAGGCTACTCCATATAATCTACATAAACCTAGCTGACATAGTGTAATAGACAATATCAGCTAGGTTTATGTAACCATACTTCATAATGTTTGCACAATGATGAAATCGCCTAATGATGCATTTTTCAGTATGTGTCATGATTGTTAACGCGATACATCACTGTACCTGGGTAGGCCTGATGAACACACATGTTCGCACTATTTGGCTAATATCTTCTAGGTGAAGGTTCACTAGTCTACATACAACTCTGGATCATCCCTTAACTCCCAATTTTTGGCAAATCATTCTTTAACTTCTTTGTCACGTAAGAGTTGTTTAAAAACTATGCGACCAGCCGTGGTGGTGTAGCAATAGTGCAACATAGTGCTACATGATCTGAGGCCACATGAAAAGGTCCTGGCTCAGGGACCAGGGCCTCCCTGTACACACCACGAGCTCACACCGATCTTTGAACATGGTTGGTGAGGCTGAAGGTGGATCATGGTGAGAAAACCCTGTTGGAAGTACCCCCTGCTTTCTCTCTATAAAGGAATATTTAAGGAAATAAACTTTAAAAACAATATATTATATAATATTTTCAGATGTGGGAAATATATAGGGGAGAAGAAACCAGTGTACAATCCTTCCCTATACCACTTCTATGGGGGCTTGTAGAAAAAGACCTTGGGAAAGAAGGAAATTAGGTCTTATCTCCTTACAAATGTGCAAAAACCCAAATCGCTTGCAAATAAGAAAGTCATGTTCATTCGTGGGAGAGACCTTATTTATGGAGTTCTGGAGGACATACTACTTTTCTAGAACTACTTATCATAAACAAACTTGGAATCTGAATTACGTTGCATGGAAAATGGAAAGTGTGACAGGAGCAATGTAAATATATGAGTATAAAATGGAAAAGTTTTATGACCCCAAATGTCTTCTGTACACAACATCTGGAGGATTCCTGTGCTAATCTGGGTTCTGAGTACATATAAGAGAGAACTGGGGAGGCCTTATAAGGTTCCACATCTCTCTCTGTTCTGCCTGTGCCTTGAAAATAAGTATATTAATAAAATAAGTAGTAAATAGTGATAAAGGGCAAGATCTATGATCATGTGAGTTCGATTTGACAGTCTCAGCTCAGGTGATAAAATTGCAAGGTGTTTGCAGTGACAGGCTTGGTCTGGTATCTATTCTACCATGTTATATAATAGAAGTTTCCATGACTTCATCACTTTTCAAGTGTTTGTAAACTTGTTTATTAAAATTTTACTTTCTCTCTGTCTCACCAGGGAAAGAACAAAGAGACAAAGAAGGGGAAAGGGAGAATGCACCCCCTAAGAGGATGTGGTCATGATACAATATCTTCTCTTTTACTTCTCCATCATCTGGGGATTTGGGACATGCATATGCCTGGCATGTTTTTCAAGCCACCAGATCTAAGATTAGAACCTACAAAGTTGACCAGGTGGGATTTGGCTCCATTAATCATCAAGTACAACGGCTGGCATCATAAATGCATTTTTAATTCTTTGGAGTTATAGAGGTAACATTTTAAAAGCTTCTTTATTAATTGCAGTAACTTGGGTTACCTGTTTATACCTTAAATTGTTACTTGTTCCTTTAAATACATAAGACACATGGGTTTTATATTCTGCACATACCAATAACAATGACTACACTGTGGGTCTGTGCATGTGGTTTATTGTTTCTGGTGACTCTTGCCATAATGGCTTGTCCCTATATGTGTAGTTATTTCATTTTATTTTACTACTTATTTACTTCTTCCGTGCATGAGAGAGACAGGAAGAGAGAGAGAGAGACAGAGACAGCACTCTCAAGAGGGTCTTGACATTATGGTCCACTCTCAGTCTCATGGCCCCAGCTGTGAGCTAGCTGTTCTCCATGTGGAACCTAAAACCTTCCCACATGGGTCAGCTTGCAGAGTGCCATGTTTTACTGTTGTGTTACCATCCAGCCTCCTAGTGATTATCATTTTTTAAAATTATGAAGTGATATGTTTTAAAACTTTAATATATACCAACTATCTGCACTCTAGGGTAGAGAGCGAAATATTGAAGGACATAAAAGCAGTGAAAGTACTTAACAAGAATAGGACAGTGTGGAATGGGGGGAGGTGAAGAGAAGAGGATAGAGAAAGATAGCAAGAGAACAAATAGAAAGGCATGACATTAGTGGGACACAGATATGGCTTATTACCTATTGATGATGACGTGTATAGTATTCTCAACTGGATTGGTCTGAGAAGTATTTCATGATGGGTAAAGTCTTTTTACAAGCAAAATGAGAAATAGTGATTGACTGTTTAAAAAATAATTGGAATAATAATAATAATGATTGGGAAAAACAATGAAAAGATATTGAATGATGAAGTGGGGAGATTAATGTCTCTATTTTGACTGACATGCATGGCATTCCCTTTTGAAAAAACAATATATTACACTGTAAAGTTATATGTAATTAAATGTAACATAAACAAGATTATGATGATAATAAATGAATAAAAAGCTAAGAAAAAACAAAAACAAAAACAAAAACAAAACCACGGTTGGTTATGTGGGAGTCCAGTGCCCCTGACCATCACACCACCTGCCAGCCCGAAATAAAATAATTCTTAAAAAAAAAAAAAAAAACAGACCGCATTCCAGAAACATGTACAATTACTTTGCAATCATAAATAAACAAGACTGAATAAGGGGAAAAAAACCTTTATATGTGAGAATTCTTCAGAGACTAAGTTTGGAGTGAATTTCTCTTTTAAGAATTCACTTGTTCAGCCAGCTAACTATAAGCACAACCTAGAAATACGTTCATCTATTTTATTTGTCTTATTATTTATGAGAGACAGAAAGTGAGAATGAGGGGACAAGAAAGAGGAGAAGACAGACAGACATAGGTATTTTTGAAAGAGTTTCTCATGAGTGTTCAACACTCCTGCCTCAGCCTCCTATTTAGACAGAGATATAGGTGTATGCAATCATAGCTGGCATGTTCAGGTTGGCCTGGGAACTGAATCTGGGTTGCAGCGCAGCTCCTAGCCTCCCAAGTAGTGGCACTATCTGCCTGTCACCACTGCTGAGCCAAACTAAATTTTTTGAAATAGTTTTTTTTTCAAGTCTTTCATGTGTTCTTGAGTGAAGTTTATGATTATAAATTCTCAAATGAGTATTTATTTATTTATTTTTACTGTACGAAAATCCAAATCCAAAACAGGTAAGCTAGATTAAATGTCATGTGTGCGTGTGTGCATTCATTATTGACTGTGCTGTTCTTCTTGTGCCCCATACAGGCAGGCATTCTTGGTGTCTCCTCTTATCCATTTAGGTTATTAGGAAATTCATGATGTAGTTTTCTGTTTTTCTATACCAAAATGCATCATGACTTTCCTGACACCCAGTAATTGAAGTCCCAGGCTTTGTCTCTTGCCCTTTGCATGCAGTGTCCCATTAAAACCTATGTATAATAATGCCTTTGTCTTGGCCAATATGCATGGTATTTGTGCTGGAAAAAGAAATGTTTTACACTGTAAAGATACATGTGATTTGGGACCAGCAGTTGGCATAATGGCTATGTTGCTGGACTCCCATTTAGCCGACTGCGGTTCAAGTCCCAGACCCGGTGGCTTAAACTCACACCAGGTGCATGTGCGTGCGTGCCCAAGATCCTGAGAGGAGAATGGAGGAAAAGGGATTGTGGTGTGGCCATTTCCCCTTGGGAGGTGATTTCTTGTTTTCTATCTCTCTGTTGCTCTCTGTCTTTCTGGTAAATGCGTATGCCTTATAGCAAAAACCTCTCAAAAATATTTAAAAAAAGATATATGTGATTAAATGTAAAAAACAAACAAATAAACAAAAAAATCTAGGCTCTAGATTCCGAGGAATCAGCAGATACCCTTAGGATTAGAAACAGCATTAGAATTTTTGGCCCTGTGGTACCATATTTTTTTCCTTGTCTCTGGCCTAAGATTGTTCCCTTTAATTTATACCAGCTAAATAGTTCTTTTGCACAGTTTTTGAGAAATATTTTCATTAGGCACCAAAAGATGACATAACTGGTTCCACATGGGAAGGTCTTCAATTTGAATCCCAGGGAATATGCCAGGTATTTGTGTGCTCAAGATCCCTAGGCTAGTGAAGCCGGGAGTGATTTCAATGTAAAAGTCTTGTTGGGGATCACTCTGAGAAGAAGAAATTAAAAAAAAAAATTAGAAGAAAATGTAAAACCATAATATGCATGTGTATGTATGTGTGTGCGTGTATATATATATATATATACACGCACACACATTTAGAGAGAGATTT